>NC_045777.1:76021594-76321594 GCF_008692025.1 Phocoena sinus | reverse complement strand
TAAGAATGTAGGTAAATGACAGATATTCAGAAAAAAACATGGAGAGTCAATTTGGAAATTAAGGTAAGGAAAGAGGCAATTGAAAAGGCATTAAAAAATAACGAAAATGGTCAGAATTAAATAGACATTTGCATAAGCAAGAAAACGATTAGTCAAGCTATGGAGAAGAATTACTCTTAGAAAGAACAGAATGAAAATGAAAAGACTGTACAAATAGCCCACTGATTAGATAATTTGAAAGACAATTGTTAAATTGTAAGAAAGAACAAAAGGTGACTGAGACTGAAGAAAACCTTCAAAAGGACACAAAAATTGTTTAAGTTGTAAAGGTATGTGTTACATTTGTAGGATAAATAAATCTGTGAGAGGATTGGAAGGGGAGACTTTAAAATGTAATTGGCCAATAAAAGACCTTATTGGTGACCCTTCTGGGGGGGGAAAAAGTCTCCCAAAGGACAATGATCTATCATATGGTGTGTTTTAGTTGAATTTTGGGGTTTTTTAGTTTTTTAGTTGGAAAAAAAAAATTTTTTTTTAATGTACTGCCTCCACTGGGGTCATTATGCCTCTAAATTGTATAAGCAAAGAAAATAACGACAGATGAAAAAGTTTGCTTAGTAATGTTGCTTATTTTTAGCTGTCCAGAAGTTATTTTTATTCACCTTATTTCCTAAGAAGCTGAGCAATTTTCTTATTTATCATTTAACAACATTTAATTGAATACTTTATTACATGTAATTGCTAGATGCCTGCTCTCAGAAGACAGAGCTGAGGATGTAGTCAACAAAACCAGGTTCAAGCCCCAGCTCTGTCACTTACAAATAACGTTAAGTAATTGAACCACAGTTCCCTCATCTTTTTATAAAATAAAGGTCTTGAACTAGAAGAAATTATATGAACTCTTAATCCCTTCTAGGTATGTTTATTGTTTTCTAAAAGACAAATTAATGTTTAGCTTAATCTTTATGTTGTAAGTTATTGCAATCTTCAGGATGGTTTTATATGTGTAAATTTTCACTAAGATTTATTGACAGACTAAAATAAGCCAAAATTTATAGAAACAGTAGGTGAGAAGAAAAAGAATAAATGGATTAGGGCTTCAAGGGCAATATTTCTGCCATTATATGGAGAAAATATTTAGATATCATTTAAAAATGTTAAACCCAGAAATTACATAAATAACATGCAATTGTTGTGTTAACAATTAAGATGTAAGTACAGATAGTCCCTGACTCACTATGGTTCAAGTTTTGATTTTTCAACTTCATGGTGGTACAAAGGTGATATGCATTTAGTAGAAAGCATACTTCGGATTTTGAATTTTGATCTCCTGGGCTGGTGATATGTGGTCCCATACCTCTTGTGATGCTGGGCAGTGGCAGCGAGGCACACAATCACCAGGGTAAACAACCGACTTTACAACCATTCTGTACTCACATAACCATTCGGTTTTTCACTTTCAGTACAGTATTCAATAAACTACATGAGATATTCAACACTTTATTATAAAATGGGATTTGTGTTAGATGATTTTCCCCAGCTATAGGCTAATGTAAGTGTTCTGAGCACATTTAAGGTAGGCTAGGCTGAGTTAGGATGTTTGGTAGGTTAGGTGTATTAAATGAATTTTTGACTTAACGATATTTTCAACTTACAATGGGTTTATTGGGTCACAATCCCACTGTAAGTCAAGGAAGATCTGTGTATGTTAGCATATGAATATATTAATAATAGCTAATTAATATTAATAAATTGTATTATTCATAGCTAACAAAATGCACAAATGTGTCAAATGTGATGCAATTTTCATAACAACACTATGCGATTTTCGCTATTATTATCTTTACAGATAAATGTAAGATAATTTACTCTGAGGCTTGGTGGTATTTAATAACTTATTCAAGATCTCACAGACTGTGTGGTAGGGTCCAGAGCCTTTTACTGCCCAAGATGGGATACTACTGTATACACTATTTGTAACTTACTTTTCAAATTTATCATGTCTTCAATGTGGTTCTCTGTTTATAAATTTACTTCAATAGCTTCATTTCTAAGGATTACATGATATTCCATTGTATAAATGTACTATAATTTATTTAAACATTCTCCCATTTGGGGGCATTTAGTTCATTTCCAATTTTTTACTCCTTGTAGGTGAATCTTTGCACATTATCTTTAAATATTCCTCAGAATAAATTTTTAGATACAGAATAACTGGGCCAAAAGCTATGAGTATTTTTAAGACTTTTTGTATTAACCAACCATGTATTTTACGTTATTTCTTTATTTTTTCTTAATAAATTTATTTATTTATTTTATTTTTGGCTCCGTTGGGTCTTCGTTGCTGCACATGGGCTTTCCAGCACGTGGAATCTTCCTGGGCCAGGGTTCGAACCCATGTCTCCTGCATTGGCAGGCAAATTCTTTTTTTTTAAAGAAACTGCTTTTTTAAAATTTATTTATTTATTTATGGTTGTATTGGGTCTTCGTTTCTGTGCAAGGGCTTTCTCTAGTTGCGGCAAGCAGGGGCCAACTCTTCATCGCAGTGCGCGGGCCTTTCACTGTTGCGGCCTGTCTTGTTGCAGGGCACAGGCTCCAGATGCGCAGGCTCAGTAGTTGTGGCTCATGGGCCTACTTGCCCTGCGGCATGTGGGATCTACTCAGACCAGGGCTCGAACCCGTGTCCCCTGCATTGGCAGGCAGATTCTCAACCACTGTGCCACCAGGGAAGCCTGGCAGGCAGATTCTTAACCACTGAACCATCAGAGAAGTCCCTGACCAGTGTTTTTAAAAACTCCGGATAGTCAGAATAGAGCTTACCTGGGGCAGGACTCAGGTTGGGATTTGAATGATGGTATGAATGGCAGGAGGAATCCTCCTTGGATGCTAGAAATAATTTTTTTAATGTTTCTTTATTTATTTGGCTGCGCCAGGTCTTGTTTGCAGCACGTGGGATCTTTGTTGCAGCATGCAGGATCTTGTAAGTTGCAGCATGTGGGATCTTTTAGTTACGGTATGTGGGACCTAGTTCCCTGACCAGGAATCAAACTCGGGCCCCTGCATTGGGAGCACGGAGTCTTAGCCACTGGACCACCAGGGAAGTCCTAGGTACTGGAAATATTGTATATCTAGATCTAGATGGTGGTTACAGCATATATATACATGTATAAAAGTTCATCTAGCTGTACATTTAAGATCTGTGTACTTTACAGTATGTATGTCATACAGTATGTATGACAATACAGTGTGTATTGTCAAACAATCTCAGATTCTTGGCATTATGTAAACCAGACATCTAGGGTCAACTGGGGTTTCATTTTATTCCCAGATATTTTTATATGCTTTTGCTGTCATTTAAACTTATTACATATAGGCAGTAAACACATAAACACAATAAGTCAAACTCTGGCAAGCTAACAGACTTTTTTTTTTTCTTCTAAATTTAGATGAAGCCCCCATCTTCAATCCCTAACAGCCTCCAGTTTTTTTCATTTTCCTTGTACATAAATTTTTGTATGTATCTTTAATTGTTAACCGAAAATAAATTTCCAGGAAGCTGGCTTTCAGTGATCCGAAGAGGGGGTGGCATGAAAACCCTGTGCCAATAGTATTCTAGAAGTTAAATGGGGCACATGTCTCAAAAGAATAAGATTTTGATTAAACACTGTTTAAACCACTTGGACCACCTTAGAATAAAAGACTCAGATTGTAGCATTTTTCTTATCCTTAACAAAATGTTGGAGTTTGGAGTAACCCAAGAGAGAATAGTGAAATATTCTACTTTTCCTAAGCATACCCAGATCTAATTTCTCTCTCTAGAAACTCATTCTCAGTCTTTACATTTTGAAAGACAGAACATAAGATTTGGTGACTTTTCCAAAATCTTAGATACGTTAAAAAAAATGTTGATCTAACTTCTGATAAAGCATGCATCTCTCATTATTAGCTTTGTTAAGATACAGAAATCAAGATCCAAGCTTTTTTTGATTTGGACTGTATTGTACAGGCAGTATTTTCATATTGCTGAGTAATTACTTGGTTGCAGGTGTGTTTACTTTGACATTACTTAGATCTGCTTTCATTCTGCCCTTCAAACACCCATTCCTTTCTGTTTTCTAGAACATATATTGTGGTTGGCAGCAGCGAGTGAAACCTCAGCCTCCATCTGCATTTCTCTAACCTCTTAGCACAATAGTGTAGACATTTGTTTGTGAACACAATAGGATGGAATCCAGTTCATCTGTTAACAACTTAGTGATGTTCTAAACTTTTACTTCCAAGTTGTAGACCCTAACATGACTTCATGTCTTGGCTGAGATTCAGAGTTTCAACATACACAGACAGATACAGACTTTCTCTTCCCCCTACCATGCTGGGCTGTTACCAGCAGTTTCTGGGGCATGAAAAACATCCGAACTGGCAAACTTCAGAAAAAGCAGGCTTTTTTTTTTTTTTTCCAGGAATAGTTTGCTTTATTGTGACAAAAGGCCAAACTGTTCCCCTGTTTAAAATATGCAGTGGAGTTATTTTAGCTTCTAAAATTTTCAATGCTGAGTAAGAATATATACTGAGAAAAAGGAAAAGAAAAAAGAGTTCTATCAACTCTTCTAAGCTTAGTAATTTTGTGGTGCTCTGAAGCTTTCAACATTGGTCTGGACCCTTGCAACCTTCACCTAGATAAGTGCTTAGGATGTTAGTAGTCAGACTTATACCTCTCTTCTCCCTGTAATCATCCTGGTGGGAAAGGATTCTTCTCTGCAGTAACTAAACAGCCCCAGAAAAAAAGATCTACAGATACTAGCATTTATAGGTCCATCAGTGACAAAGCCAGCTTGAAGACTCATCCCCTTAATGATGAAGCTCTCCAGGCACCAATCTTCTCTGGAACCTGGTATTTCCAATTAGCTTATTATTGCCATATTCTTTAGTATGAACAGACAGCCAAAGAACCAGACAATGGAGGAAAGCCTCTGACATGAAAGACAGAGACCAAACAATGCAGGTTGGGGTGCGGGGTTGGGGGATAAGGAAATGGAAAGAAAAGTTTCAGGGAGTAGAAAGAAAACTTAACAATGATTAACAAAAGTGTTAGGGAGAGGAACCAATATAATAGATTCGTAAAATAAGAATGAGATGCCTTAAAAATGGGACAGAGAACAAGACATAGTTCTTGGAGGGGACTTCCCCGGTGGTCCAAGAGTTAAGACTCTGCACTCCCAATGCGGGGGGGCCCGGGTTCGATCCCTGGTTGGGGAACTAGATCCTGCATGCATGCATGCCGCAGCTGCAACTAAGAAGTCCACGTGCCTCAATGAAGATCCCGCAGGCCTCAGCTAAGACCCAGCGCAGCCAAAAAACATAATAAATAAATAAATATTAAAAGAAAAGAAAGAAATAGTTCTTGGAAATTAGAAGTTGGGAAGCAAGTTCAAAAGAAGGGTTTGAAGACAGAGTTGAAGAAATCTCCCAGAAAGTAAGACAAAGAGATGGAGGATATGAGAGAAAAGATAGAACAATAAGAGGATCAATTCAGGAGGTTCAATTCAGAAGATCAGTGGTTGCCAGGGTTGGAGGGGAGGGGGAAGAGGAGATGAATAGGCAGAGCAGAGAGGAATTTTAGGGCAGTGAAAATGTTCCATTATGATACCGTAATGATGGATACATGTCATTCATTATACGTTTGTCCAGACCCGTAGAATGTATGACACCAAGAGTGAACCCTAATGTCAATTGTGGACTTCGGATGATTATGATGTGTCAATGTAGGTTCATCGGTTGTAACAAATGAACCACTCTCCAGTGCAGGGGACACAGGTTCAATCCCTGGTTCAGGAAGATCCCACATACTGCAGAGCAAACTAAGCCCATGTGGCACAACTACTGAGCCTGCGCTCTACAGCCCGTGAGCCACAACTACTGAGACCTGCGTGCCACAACTACTGAAGCCCGTGCACCTAGAGCCTGTGCTTTGCAACAAGAGAAGCCAGTGCTCTGTGACAAGAGAAGCCACCACAATTAGAAGCCCGCGCACCGCTACAAAGACCCAACACAGCCAAAAATAAAATAAGTTAAAAAAAAAAAAAAAACCATTCTTGTGGGGATGTTGATAATCAGGGAGGCTATGCATGTGTAAGCACAGGAGGTATATGGGAAATCTCTGTACCTTCCCCTTAATTTTGCTGTAAACCCGAAACTGTTCTTAAATATATATATTTTTTAAAAAGCCTAAAAAGGGACTTCCCTGGCGGTCCAGTGGTTAAGATGCCACGCTCCCAGTGCAGGGGGCATGGGTTCGATCCCTGGTCAGGGAACTAGGATTCCCGCATGCTGCACAGTGCAGCCAAAAAAAATAAAATAAAACAGAGACACTCTGGGTAGCATGTACCATCACCAAAAAAACTTAAAAAAAAGAAAAGGCCTAAAAAATACGTTACAGGGAGGAAAACCAGATCCTATATAATGGGTTGGAAATCCCAATGGCATCAGACTTCTCCATAATGAAATTGGAAGCTTAGAGCAAATGAAGCAATGCCTCAATATCCGGAAGGGAAATGATTTGCAACCCAGAATTTTGTTCCCAGGTAAACTACCAATCAAATGTGAGGATAGGATAAAGACGTTTTTAGACATTAGAGAATTTAAAATAGTTCCACCAATATTCCCTACTGGAATACAAAGAGTTACCATATGATTGAGCAACTCCACCTCTAGAAATATACCAAAAGAACTGAAAGCAGAGACTTGGATACTTGTATACCAATGTTCATAGCAGTATTGTTCCCAGTAACCAAAAATGGAAACAACCTAAGTGTCTATCAACAGGTAAATGGATAAACAAAATGTGGTATATACATCCAATGGGATATTTTTGTCTTAAAAATGAATGAAATTCTGATACACGCTATAACATGGATAAACCCTGAAAACATTGTGCTAAGTCAGACAAGTCAGACACATAAGGTAAGTATGTATGATTCCACTTACATGAGGTACCTAAAATAGGCAAATTCGTAGAGACAGAAAGTAGAATAGAGGTTATCAGGGACTGTGGGAAAGAGAGGGAATGAGGAATTATTGTTTAATGGGTACAGAGTTTCCGTTTGGGATGAAAAAGTTCTGGAAATGGATAGTGGTGACAATTACACAACATTGTGAATGTACTTAATGTCACTGAATTACACTTAAAAATGGTTAAAGTGGTCAATTTTTTGTTACATATATTTTACCACAATGTAAAAGGGTTGTAAAAGGAAGACAGTGTTGTCATAGTAGTCTACTTGGCATTACCAGATCTTTGGGGTTTTTCAAAGTAGTCAGAAATTCAGATTAGTATAGGATATCTCTTGAGTTTTAATTTGTAATTTTTTAATAACACTGTGTGAGTCAGACAAAAATAATTCCACAGTCATTTAGGCTCAGTCGAGACTTCTACGGAGATATATCGGGCTGGCCACAAAGTTCGTTCGGATTTTTGGACGATGCTATGGAAAACCCGAACGAACTTTTGGGCCAACCCAATACTAGCAGGTTATTTATGATGTGGCAGAAAGACTGGGATTGAAGAATTCCAGATTCTACTCACTGCTTTAAATTACTTAATAGCTCGTTGGTTGTGTTTTCCTTATCTGTAAAATGGTATCAGTGATACCTGCTATCTCATTCAAAAGTGTTGGGGTAAACACAACACTGTCATATAATACAGTCAACTTCTTCAAAGATGTCATACATGATCCTCACATCTGATAAAGTGTCTTCAGTCTTTTGCTTAAAAACAGAAAGCTACTCTCTCACCCCATCCAGAGAGAGAGTGTTCTGAGTTGGGGGTGGGGGTGGTGTCAGCTTATTGAACAAAAGTTGGGATTTAGTAGATTTCATGGGCTTGTTCTAGTGTTTAAAATGTTTTTTATTAGTCAATAAGAATTGTGCTTTACCCTCGTTATTTGGTAAGATGCTTAGATAACTAGACAGCATTTCTAAGCTCTAATGAAATACAATCTTCTCAAACTCACTGAGCCCCAGTTTCTTCATCTGTAAAATGAGGATATGCTCTACCTTGTCTGCTTGGCAGGGTTGTTTTGAGAATTCCATGAGGTCCTTTCATTCACCTCTTCATTTGGTAAATATTCACTGTGAGCTTATGAACTATGTTGAATGCTAGGAATGTAATGCTCAGCAAGAGACATGGTCCATACCTTCCTGAAGCTTTCAGTTATGTGGGATCGATTACATATGTTAAAGCACAGAGAACAGTGCCTGGCACATTAGTAGATGTCAGTACATATTAGTTTCCTAACTGTGGTGGTCAGTTTTATGTGTTATTTTGACTGGGATATGGGGTGCCCAGATATTTGGCTAAAGATTATTTCTGGGTGTGTCTGTGAGGTTGTTTCTAGATGAGATTAGCATTTGAGTCAGTAGACTGAGTAAAGCAGATGGCTCTCCCCGGTGTGGATGGGCATCATTCAATCCATTAAGGGCCTGACTACTGAGCTGAGACATTAGTCTTCTGCTCTTTGACTGGGACTTATATACTTGGAGCTCTTGGTTCTCAGGCCTTCAGACTCGAACTGGAACTTAAACCATTAGCTCTCTGGTTCTTGGTCCTTCAGACTTGGACTAGAATTTATACCATTGGTTCTCCCGGTTCTCGGGCCTTCAGACTCAGACTGGAACTACACCACTGGCTTTCCTGGGTCTCGAGCTTATAAATGGGAGATTGTGGGACTTCTCAGCCTCCATAATTGCATGAGCCAATTCCTTCTAATAAATCTCTTTACCTATATGCATATGAATTTGAGCATCTGATGGGCCACTTTTGGTTAGCAGAACTGGCTGTAGATTTGCATTGGTTCTCCTATTGGTTCTGTTTCTCTGGAAAACCCTGATTAATACACTTCCCTTAAAGTAAGGACCCTCAAATTTACCCATGCATATCCAGGTCAGTGCCCTGAAATCAAGAAGATGGACCTCAGCTGCAGCCTGGTTCCTTATTTTGTAGGGTCATATTGCCAATATTTATGGCAATCCTAGGCCATTGCTACTCATTCTGTAAGTATGGGAGTCATTCTTCTGCCCTATAATATAAAACTCCAGTGAGAGAGCAAGTCATCCAAATTATATTCCCCAGAGAACAAGGAAATGCAGTTTTGTGTCCAGAGCAGAGAGGATTCAAAAGTTTACCAAAGTCTTAGGAACTTAAATTGTAGGCAGGGATAATATTGCTGTTCATCACTGTCTACTTATTTTCTATTTATTTAGAGTTTTATCTTCCTTGTAGAGGGGGTTGGTTTAATAGAGTGTCAGGGGAAATGTCTAGTGAGTGTATTGATTGAATGTATGATGATAAATGTGGGCAACTTATCTCCTAATCTTCCTCTAGGTTTGCCTAGCTGAGGGTGAATAAAATTATTTTGAATATAGCCAAGAAAGTCTTTTTTCTTGGCCTTGGGATTCTAAGGCCATACATATGCCTAAATAACTTTTTTTCCCCAGAAAGAGTAAGAATTTGTAGATGGGCTCCAGGTGGAAGATCTTTTCGTACATGGTACTTTATGCCTAAATGTTAAGTTTCATCATTTCAGCTAGGAACAATTAAGTTATGCTAGGATACTACCTAAGGAAGGAAACAAAGAAATACATACACTGTTCACATATCAAATATGTTCACATTTGACAGAGAAGATGGTCATAATACCTCAAGGGGGAAAAGCCAGGATTTTCATTACCAGGAGCAAGAAAGGTTTCTAAGGCACATCACACACTGTGTGCGAAATAGAAGCAACCTGAAGGGATAGGAGGAATAAGGCTGTATAACAAAGCAAATTAATTTACATCAGATTCCATTTTCTAATATGCAATATTTCTGAGAAAAGTTTTACAGAAGACAGCATTCTTATTATTGTACATCTCCTCCCTTTTGCTTGCTCGAGACAAATGAAATGCTGAAAAGGTTATTATTACTCTGATGCTGTAACAGAAAGTGTACTTCTGTCATATCCAGAGTGACTAATGTTCAGGCCAATCCATTACTCCATTAAAATAATAGGGTTTACTTGCTTTAAAGGTCACTTGGGCTATAATGTTGTTATTGTCCTTTCTTCTGCTCTGTAGTCTCATTTTCACAGAGGATTGGTAGAAAAATAGAGGGGATATTGGCTACCACTTGTTCATGGGCATAATGCCACTGGCACCCTTTCCCTGTGGTCCTGCATCTTCTGGCTAATAACAGACATGCATGCAACAGGGGTTTTAATGGGGTGCGATATTTGTGTTTCAATATGGAATCGATAGCAACAACAACAATAACAACAGAAATTGACTCCTGGGTATTTTTTCTTCAAGTTAGAAACTACAGTGGGAAATACTTAAAGAACATTTGTAACTCAAGAAAACTTGTGGAGCTTGAAATAAAAACATCATAGGTTATATTAAGCAGAGTGGTAGAAAAGGGTTTTTAACCAGAATTTAACTAAATTTCTAATAATTCTATTTATTTAAAAAATATTTATTTATTTGGTTGCGCTGGGTCTTAGTTGCGGTTCGCTGGCTCCTTAGTTGCGGCACGTGAGCTCCTTCGTTGTGGCATGCGAACTCTTAGCTGTGGCATGCATGTCGGATCTAGTTCCCTGACCAGGGATCAAACCAGGGCCCCCTGCATTGGGAGTGCAGAGTCTTAACCACTGTGCCACTAGGGAAGTCCCTCTAATAATTTTAAATTCCACTAAATAGTTAAACCACATCTCAAAAACTGTAATAAAAAATTCATTCAAATCTTTGAAAACAAAGAATCATTCCTCTCCAGTTGCCTCAGGTTAACCTGTATTTCTGTCCTGTAACTTTTATGTAAGGAAACATATGGCCTCAAACTTTGCTTTCTGGCAATAATAATTTCCTATTGTAGGTTTGTCTTTAGTTAGTTTCCAAAAATCTTACATGCTTAAGGTTTTGGAGCCATGTAAATTTCTGCTCTGTAGTCTCACTTTCACAGAGGGTTGGTAGAAAAAGAAGGATTGGGCAGTTCTCATTCACAAAAGAAATACAAACTTTTTGTTAAACCGAAATTGTTTGAGAAATTCTAAACTGACTGTTGTTGTTGCTGTTTATTTTGTGGAAATAACTAAATGAGGAAGCTTAAGATAGTAAGTAAAACACAGGACTCCTGGGTTCTAAGTCCAACTCTATCACTATGTTGCTGTGTTACACTGGCCAAGGTACGATCCCTCTCTGGGCCTCTGTTTACTTGCAAATTGGGTATATTTGACTATAGCACCTCTAATGATATATAATATATAATTATATATAAAATGGAATGTGATATATATGTATATAAATACATCTCCTGAAACAAATGTACAAAGCAATGTAGTCTATAGAGCAATGTCCTACTAGCCCGCTGGGCTAATCCTTCCTCATTTTACAGTCACACTTGGGCCAACACATTTGGAGTCCTTTGCAGTTTCTTGTAGGCGTGAAGAAAAGCATTTTGCTATAATATATTAACTTCTGGATTTCTTTTTCCTAAAAACGCAAGGTTTTGGCTTAATATGTTTCCCCCAGCTTTTTATTTTATAACATTTCAAACCTTCAGAAAAGCTGCAGGAATATTCAATAAGGAGCCATATACCCTTCACTTAGATTTACCAATTGTTAACATTTTGCCACATTTGCTTCCTTTTTTTTTTTCTCTTTCTCTACTCCCTTCTTGGATATATAGGCATTGCTGAACCATTTGAGAATTTATTGTAGACATGATGACACTTCATCCCTAAATACTGTAGCACATATCTCCTAAGAAAAAGGACATTCTCCTACATAACCACAAGATAATTCCCTGAGAAATTTAACAATGATTCAATACTATTATCTAAAATAGAGTCTGTATTCAAATTTCCCCAATCATCCCAATAGTGTCCTATGTAGTTTATTGATATTTTGTAGTCTAGCATCCAATCAAGGATCATCTGTTGCATTCAATTGTCCCTCTCTTTACTCTCCCTTGTTCTATTGATAACAGTTCCTTGGCCTTTTTTGTTTGCTTGCTTTTCATGATATTGACTTTTTTTTTTTTTTTTTTTTGAGCTGTGACACATGCTTGTGGAATCTTAGTTCCCAGACCAGAGATTGAACCCGTGCCCTACCAGGTAATTCCCAATATTGACATTTTTGAAGTGTTCAGGCCAGTCATTTTGCAGAATGTCCCTCACTTTAGATTTGTCTAGCTGTGTCCTAATGATCAGTTTCAAGTTAAATATTTTTGGAAGGAATAGTGTGTAAGTACTGTTGTGCCCTCAGTGCATGACATCATAGGTGTGTGATATCATACTTGGTGCTGCAGGATGTGATCATTTGGTTGAGGTGGTAGCCACCAAATGTTTGCAATGTTAAAATTCTATTTCCCCTTATAATTAGTAAGTGATCTCAGGAATGACACTGAGACTTTGTGGATATCCTGTTTCTCAAAGGTTTTGGCATCCATCATCAATGGTGACTGTAAGGTTATTATGTTTTGATTGTCCACTACAAAGATGAATTGGGATAATCAACAGATTTCTGGCAGAATGGAAGAAAGAGAATGGACTTGACCAGAGATAAGCCTGGGCATGTGTGTGTGTGTGTGTGTGTGTGTGTGTGTGTGTGATGAAGGTGCTGAGGTAGAGAAACTTTGACATGCTGTTAGCTAAGGTTGGGATGCCTAATGTGGGGAATCCAAGAAAAGTTAACTTTTGTTGGGTGTTGAGCAGAACATACTCTACTGTTTCTGTCTTTGCAATTTCTCTACGGTATAAGACCTAGAGCTTGACAATAATGGGTACATACAATATGATAACGCATAAAATCTCTGTGTGGCTTTCTTTATGGTGAGTTACAACTTCCCTTCTTTCTTTTTCCTTTTTTCCCTTATTCCTGCCCTGTTATATTTTTGGTTGTAATATCACTATATTTCTGTTAGATAAGATTAAGGTATTATTAATGGGAAATGCAATTAGAAATTAATAATATAGGAGAAGCAAAAGTTTGCAGTAGATTTTGCAGGTGGTGAAGTGCTTGATTCCACGTGATCAAGCAAGAGTAACAAAGAATCTGAGCACACCTCTGTTTTTATCTTGAAGGATCGTACCACAATATGTCCATATTTGTTTTTTTATGTTTCTTTGATTTATTGGAGTTAATTTTCAACAAAAGCAGAATTCTATACTAATGTGTAGTACTAGTTATTAATGATAGGGAGAACAAACTGAATCGAACAAATTTTGCTATAAAGAGAACTCATTCTGTACAAAAGAGCAAAAATAAATAATAATAATAGTCATGATGATGATCAAGAATGTTAATGAGCTTCTGGAAATAAGATCCTGGAAAGCAAAGGTATTCTAATAATAGTACAGTAACTGGAACCAAGAGCATGGAAGGTGAACTGTGCCCAAGATTACATTTTAAGTGGCAATAATAATCTGGCATAGGAAATGAGGAAGTAAAACCATGAAACAATAGATTCCATGTATTCAAGCAACAGAAATTAAGAAGTCTGAGAAAAGACTTTTTTGCCTTGCAAAATTATACCAGCATATGTCCTCTTTCATTATCTTCAGATTTCTCTAATTTATCAGATGATTCGAACCCAAAACAGGGAGAACAGTGTTTTACTATGATGTCAGTGTTTTAGGAAAAAAGAGCCAGGAATTTGAAAAGTACTTGCTTTTTGCAAGTACAAAGATGTCATTGTTGTTGCTGCTGGGCTTCTAGAATAACTGCGTAATTGTTAATTATGAAAACAGATAATAGTAGTGGATATAATTTGTCTTCCAACAGGAGTGCTATGCCACTAAAGCACGCACAATGGAGATTACAAGAACAACCAACAAAGTGCAGGATATTAGGACGACTTACTTTTAAGTTGCAATACAGCCAAAATATACTGTTAAGAACTCAGAATTGTCTCATGAGCGAATAACGAAATAGCCATGTTTTATTAGCTTTCTTTAAAACTATGTACAAGTTGAACAACATTTTAAAGCACTTGTTTTAAAAAACACTTTTGCAATTTTCTGGAGCCACGATTTCTTTTTTTCTTTGAGCCACAGTGGTTAATCTGATTTTGGTGTTTCAGTAATTACGTAAATTAACATATGCTGAGAGTAATTTCATTTGTTGAAATGGATACCAGGTGAATATGTAATTAGTGGAAGGTTGTCTCTTTAAGACTTTGTGTGCAATTTTCCAAGATTAGCCACAGTATGGAAGAGTAGAGTGTTAAATTGTAATAATTTCTGGTCAGTGACCAAACTAGTATCTAGTTTATTTCCTGAAAATTGAAGTAAAATGACAATTTCCTCCCATCTTCTCCTACCAATCAAAGACACATTATAGAGTGAACAACCATCCCAGTTGTGCAGGTCCCAGTTTTAGCACTGAATGTCTTCTATCTAGGGAAACCCTTTGGTTCCAAGCAAACCAGGACAGTTAGTCATGCTAGTACACACATCTCACTCAAAAAGAAATATTATACTTACACAGTTTTATTTATTATTATAAATTTAACATATAGAGAAGCAATTTAAAAATAAATTTCCATCCATATTGCCACTAAAATAAATCAACTATATATGTAGTTTTGTTCCTTCTAAACTTTATATAGACAATATATAATTTAATAATTTAAAAAGCAATTTTAGTCACAAGGTATGTACAGTTCTATGTCATTGATTAACAAATACATATCCTCACAAAACCATATGTATAATTTTAATGAATCCATAAACTTGTAACATATTTCCATGTTATATTACTTAATTACCCTTTATTGCAGGACATTTATGTTGTTTTCCTGTTTTTTCCCTATTACAAATGATAATGCTAATAATATCTTTATATAATATTCCCCTTTTAAATTTAAGAAATAATACTTTGGGGGAAAACATACATATGGTAGAATCATATTGACAATTTATAAACAGTTCAAATTATAAATATTTTCTTCTGCTAGCTAGTTTCTCATCAGCTAACCTGCTATTGAAATAACCATTTCACGAAAATTCTTGGTAATATGAGCCCATTCTAGAAACTGGCTAATATTCTTTATTTGGATAGTTGAAACAATGTGTTTGTTTGTTCTGAACCTCAATAAATTTTCATCACAAATGAAAATGTCGTTTCCTCTTTTTAGGATCTTTCCAAAGAATTAATGGCACTTGAAGAAAAATGAGATCACTGGGTAATCATAATCGTAGAGAAACATCTACTGTGTTCCAAAATTGACAGAGGCATTGAGGAACACAGAAATACTACCAACTCATTTTTGAGGACAGATGCTTGGTAGGAGCCAAGTTTTATACTAAGTCTGACCAATCAACTCTCACTTGATGCTTCCTTCCTTTTAGGATTTCTGAAGTAGAAGTATGAAAATCTAAAAATTCAAGTCCTCTTCTGTACTATAATTAAAAGACAACAGGCTGAGCCTGCAAAGTCTCAACTCAAATACAGAAAGGATAAGTTATCAAATCAGTTAACATTTATTGGGCACCTGCCAATCCTTATCCTCTAGAGTTTATCAGGTGATAGGAAAAAGTCACGAGATGTGTGTATAATAACAAAATAATAGAAGAGTGTGGTAAGTTTTGTAACAGTAGTGTGGAAAAAGGGGTCGTGTCTCTTTGTGCACCTGCGTATTTATAATGACAAAAACTGTAAACAACCTAAATGTCTGTAGACAAGATATAAATAAATACGTTATGGAATAATCATATACCGGAATATTAGGCAACAGTGAAAATGAATGCATAGGAACTATATGTATCAACACCAATAACTCTCACAAATAAGACATCAAATATAAAAAACAAGTTTTAAAAGAATAGATTTAGGTTGATACCATTCATGTAAATTTTGAAACATGCAAAAGAATACTATATGTTGTTTAGGGATACTTCCAATGAAGCAAAAATATAGAGAAATGCATGCGATGGTAAGCATGGAATTCAAGATAATGATCCTCTATGGGGAGGGTGGGGGAGGGTGGGGAAGGGTGGGGAGGCTAAGGAGTGGAGAGTGAGGAGGACTCAGTACCAAAGGAGATACATAGGAGGGTTCAAGTTTTTTGGAAATGTTTTATTTCTTAAGCTTCTGGGAGAGTACATGATTGTTCATTATATTATTTTGAAATACATAATAATACATTGAAATATACATAAATTAAAGTGCCACATAGGGAGAGAAGAGGCTGTTGATTCTGAATGGAAGTAGCAATCTGCATAAACTTTTTGGATGAGTTGGTGTTGATGGATACATTGGTCTCGATGAATGAGTAGACATGCAGTAAGTCCAGATGGCAGGAGAGGAGATTCTGGGGTGATGGACTAGCATGGGCAAAGGCATGGAAATGTTCTGGGTAAGAGCTAGCTTAGGATGCATAGAAATATATATGCTGGAATAAAGGAAGTTAATACTGTAACTGGGACCAGATGGTGAAAGACCTTGAACAGAACTGAAATGTAAAGTAATTTACTAGGCTTTATAAATAGGAGCTTATAATTAGGTCTGGGTTATAATTTATTATATTCTTCATGTAATTCCAAAGGATTGATAACTTCTTCAACCAGGATGTTATCTGAATCTGATTCTTTCAGATCTATACTGCTCTTCAAATAAAAATAAAATCATGAACCATCACAAGTCATCTACCAAATCCAATAGAGAAATTGATCCTCAGAGTTCTAATCAGTAATAAATACGGAGATCTCCCATTGGTAGCATTAAAGAGTCACTTACGGGGGCTTCCCTAGTGGCGCAGTGGTTGAAAGTCCGCCTGCTGATGCAGGGGACACAGGTTCGTGCCCCGGTCCGGGAAGATCCCCTGTACCGCGGAGCAGCTGGGCCCGTGAGCCATGGCCGCTGAGCCTGCGTGTCCAGAGCCTGTGCTCCGCAATGGGAGAGGCCACAACAGTGAGAGGCCCGCGTACCGCAAAAAAAAAAAAAAAAAAAGTCATTTACAGTTTTTTCTTATGATTATCCATCAATTTCCCCACCTGACCATGTCAATGACCCTTTAAGTATCAATAGAAAGGATTGCCCTGAGAAGGAATAGGAAGACTAATTGGTTTTGTGAAAATCTAAAGCTTGTTAAATTTGCCAGAACTACCTTTTCATGTGATCATCATTTGGTCACCAGCAGGTATCTTTCATTGGCTCCATATGGCAGAGTCTAAAGAATATGGGTTAATCAATGTGTCATTCATCAGGGGCACCTGCAGAGATGATGAAAGATTGTATTATTGTACGATATTATAAAAGCAGCACAACATATAGCAAATTGAACTACATGTTTCCTCCCCCACTCTTTTTGTACATTAAAACTGCAGTTTGAAAAACAACTTCCAGTGCAGAAAAAAATTAAAACAGCAGGTGATAATCAGTGCAAAGTTACAACAATGTTATTGCTGATGGGCTACCTGTCAGTTAAAGCAAGCTATCACATCTCCCCAGGAATATTTACTATAAAAAATGACTTACGAATGTTAGAGAGGGACATTAATGTGTTAGTCTCCTTATTTGTTCATTTGGAAATGGCATAAAGATAGGTCCATTAGCCAGCTCATTTCTACCTTGGTCTCAGGGCAGACACACACACAAAGTACATAACTGAAAGTTATAAATGACCAAAACATAAACCTTAGTGCCTTGAGTTAAAAATCAATTTTCCTAATAAATTAAATTCAAACACTATATACCAATATGTAATATCAAGAAGGATGTATTAATAATTGCTGTGTTGGCAGAGTGCAAAGTGCAAGACTTAGAGGGATGTAAAAATTTAGTAATTTAGAAAATCTGATACCCAAAATAGCTACCACTGCATGGAAGGCTCAGAGTTTAGTTCAGTTGTTGAGCTATAATAGTATTCTCTGCCTAGTCAAGGTTGAATGTTCAAGATGTAGTTTGAGTATTAATCATTGATTCGAATAAAAGATTGCACAACTGGAGAGGCTCTCCTGGGTTAAGTAGTTTATTCCTTAATACAGATGTAAGTTTTTTCCTTTGTGTATTCCAGAACCACTTGAGTGTCTTCCCTACTAAACAAGCAACCGTTTTTGGAATTATTTTTTTAGCTTTACTCTTTATCAACTACAAACTTTTAGCTAAGAAATCACCTAAGCTTCTGCTGATATGAATTATGAATTCATTCAAGCTGCCCATTTCAAGTTTAAGCTTTATCTTTTGTTCTGCCCAGTAAGAAATCTGATGATATGCTATGCTTTATTTTGGTTTACTTACAGTATACCATTGGATAGTCACACTGTATGGTATTGTGTGAATAAACCAGAGCTTTCTTATCCATTTTACTGTTTTTTTTTTTGTTTTTTTTCTGTTTTTTTTTTTGTTTTTTTTTTTTTGGTACGCGGGCCTCTCACTGTTGTGGCCTCTCCCGTTGCGGAGCACAGGCTCCGGACGCGCAGGCTTAGCGGCCATGGCTCACGGGCCCAGCCGCTCTGCGGCATGTGGGATCTTCCCGGACTGGGGCACGAACCCATGTCCCCTGCATCGGCAGGCAGACTCTGAACCACTGCGCCACCAGGGAAGCCCTTTTTTTTGTTTTTTTTTATAAATTTATTTATTTTTGGCTGTATTGGGTCTCTTGCTGCACGCGGGCTTTCTCTAGTTGCAGCAAAGAGGGGCTACACTTCGTTGCAGTGTGTGGACTTCCCATTGCAGTGGCTTCCCTTTGTGTGGAGCACAGGCTCTAGGCGCACGGGCTTCAGTAGTTGTAGCACACGGGCTCAGTTTTTGTGGCTCACGGGCTCCAGAGCGCAGGCTCAGCAATTGTGGTGCACGGGCTTCGTTGCTCTACGGCACGTGGGATCCTCCCAGACCAGGGCTCGAACCCGTGTCCCCTGCACTGGCAGGCGGATTCCCAACCTCTGCGCCACCAGGGAAGTCCCCCATTTTACTGTTGATGAGCATTTTGGTAGTGACATCAATACATGAAAAAAAATGAAGTATTATATAGGTACTCATATGTACACAAACAATACCGCCACATAGCATTACATTTTTTTGTTGTTGAAGTGTAATATACATACAGAGAAATGTAACTTGATGAAGTTTTACACACTGAGCACACATGAGCAGCCAGTACCAATCCCAGGAAACAGAACATGACCAACTCTCCAGAAGCCCTATTTATGGCCCCTCCCAGTCATTAGCTCCCTTCAAGGGTAACTACTATCCTAACTTCTGATAGCACAAGAGTTTTGCCTGTTTTTGTACAATACATACTCTTGTATGTCTCACTTCTTTTACTTAGCATCATATTTATGAGATTCATATATAATACTGCATTTAGAAGCATGTTGTTTGGGCTGCCCTGGTGGCGCAGTGGTTAAGAATCCACCTGCCAATGCAGGGGACACGGGTTCGAGCCCTGGTGGGAAGATCCCACATGCTGTGGAGCAACTAAGCCCATGTGCCACAACTACTGAGCTTGTGCTCTAGAGTCCACGAGCCACAGCTGCGCTCTAGAGTCCGCAAGCCACGAGCCTGCATGCCACAACTACTGAAGCGCATGCACCTAGAGCCTGTGCTCCGCAACAAGAGAAGCCACCGCAATGAGAAGCCCGCGCACCGTAACGAAGAGTAGCCCCCACTTGCTGCAACCAGAGAAAGCCCGCGCACAGCAACGAAGACCTAACACAGCCAGAAATAAATATTTTTTAAAAACCAGATTGTTCATTCTTAGTGATTTATAGTGTTCCGTTATATGAATATATCACCAATCATTTATCTACTTTACTGTCAATTAACATTCTGATTGTTTTCCAGTTTGGGGGTTATTATAAATAGTGTTGCTCTGAGCTGTTAATAGATACCTTTTGGTATATATTTGATATTAGTATATTCCTAGGAAAGGAATTTCTGGGCCAAAGTATTTTCATATGTTTACCTTTAGGATATATTGCAGTTTTCCAAAGTGGTTGTACCATATATATAGCATTTGATTGCTTGAGGAATCATTCTGAGGAAGGCATTTCAGCATAACAATTATGAGAACAACTTTTGGAGTCACTCAGGCCAAATTCAGCTTACCACAAAACAGCTATGGCAAGTATGCTTAAACTTCTTACAGCTCAGTTTACTTACCTGTAAAACAGATATAATAAAACCTTTTTCAAGATTTATGAGAATTAAATGAGATATTTATTTTAATGCATCTTAGAACAATGCCTGGCACATAGTAAGTGCTTAGCTTATTATATGGTGTCTGTTAATCATTAGCTCTTACAACATAGACAGTATGGAGAATCAGAAACAAATATGGGCAATATAATCCACAAACAATTTTAATTCACTGGTGGAAGAAAATTGAGACTCTGACCCAAAAGGCATTACCAATTCCAGTGAGCATTACACTTGCACCCTGAAAAAAAATAAGCATTATCCCAAAATGCATTTGCAAATTACTCTTGCCAGAGGCAAGGTTCTTGGATGCAGTGCATTACCATCCATTTTTTTTCCTATCAGACATTACTCTTTAAAGACAGGACTGCCAAGGGCTACTCTGGAAAGTCACTAGTATTATACTTTTTATTATATTTGCCAATTTCACACCTTCCTCAACCCAACCCCCAAAGTTGTTGAACAGTGACTAAGTACATTAGTTGCTAGTTTTCCTTGAAACTTATCAGTATTTATGTTCCACATTCTTAAAAATACTAAAAGTAAGCCCAGATCCTTGCTTTAAATTACAAAGACCTTGCCTTTTTTTTTTCTTTTGTAGGAATGAGCTTGATAACCTCAGAGTAGATTTCAGCAGCTGTTGGGACAATGCCTAAGAAGTTACACTGTGTACAGAGGTACTGTTTTAGTTAATGGCTCCAGGGGCAGCAGGCTCAGTTATCTTAGGCAGGTAATTTTGGAAGGTGGCACCCTGTTCCTAATAAATTGCGTCGGATCCCATCTATCAGTTACTAGTTTCAAGAAATACAGCACTCAGTCTACTTGAAAATACGTGTTTTGAGAAGGCCAGTGGTAGACCTGAAAAGGGACTTTCTGAACATATTGAAACTCTTTGACTTACAGATGAGAAAACTAATCATTTAACAGTCTTGCCTAAGGTCAAATGGTTTGTTCCCTGGACACTTAGAAAGCTTGAGTCTCATTCACGGTTCAGTGGTTGCTCCTCTTTACTCTTGTTTCTCATCGTCCACCATCCTCCTATCCGGTCCCGTCCCCTACCTCGACTTCAGAAAGATCCAGACCTGGGCTCCGGGAATGGGGACACTGAACAACTGTGCCTTAAGGGAATGACGTAAGTGCAAGATGAGTGAGGTTTGCCTGCTAGAACATTAAGATCTAAGAAGGAAGACCTTCTCTGTTTTATGGACCACTGTATTCCCAGCACAGTGCTTGGTACATAACAGGCTCTAATAATTGTTAACTGAAGAAATGATTGAATGAATATTAGTTATGTCTGGTTATCACGTCCTTTTTCTTTTCTATCTTCTTCCAGTTGTACTAACAAAACGTGCAGATTTAGATTCAAAGAGGAGAAATCATGTACAAAGCGCCCAGTACGGTGCCTGATTCATTGTGGGCAATTAAAAATCGTCCGTTCATTTTCCTTTTCTTCCAAGTGTAGGGTACTGGGGGTAAGGGGTGATGTGCCATGGTGTTTCTGTACCTGGACATAAACTGACCTGGGTAACTAACAGGCTGGTGGAAAGGGTTGTCGGCGTTTTTCTGATCCGTATCAGAAATTCCAGTGCCCCGAAAACGTACAGCTATTTTACCCAGAGAGGCTGGTCGCGTTTGATGATCTATTCTGGGCTGCAGTCAACTCTTTTAATACAACTTTTTATAAGCATCAGCTACTTCGCGGCGGTAGGAGGGGCAGTGACAGGAAAAGCAGGGAACCCCCCTCTCCCCAGATAAAGGAAGACCTCTGTGGCAGGGTCTGTGTTTTGCGGGTCTAACGGGTCCTCTGTCTGCGGCGGTCCCCGCCCCCTCCAGCCCCGCCTCCTCGCCCTAGGCCGCTGCAGCCGAGGTTCAAGTTCGGCACCCGGACGCGCGCTCGCTGCTCCGAAGCTTCCCGCGCCTGTCAAGGGCCCCCGCTCGAAGGCTAGGAGGGCTCAGAGGTCATTAGGGTGCGGGGGTCACTCGGCCACGCGTTGTGCTACCACGTGGCAGAAAAGTTTCCAACTCTGCCGTGGGGCCTCCCAGTGCCCCCCAGCGGAGCATAGGCCCGCGCTTTGACACCCGCTCCGTTTTCTGTCGCCTGCAGTCGCACCCCATCTCGGGGAACCCCCACCCCCCTCCACCCCGGTATCCTTCTCTGAATCCCCTCCTTCCCTCGCTGCGAAGGTCGCCCCAGGAAAATACCCTGGGCGGGGGTCTCTGGAGAAGGCGGCCGGGGCGCCTCCAGCTGGCCTGGGGTAGGGGGTCCAAGGACAAGTGTCCCGAGGAGGGCGCTGAGCTGGGCGCGCGGAGTAGACAGGCGACAGCGGCCCGCACTTGACCCCGGTGCGACTGGCGGGAACATTCCGCGGCTCCCACACTCCCGCGCGCCAACTCTGGCGGGTCGCAGCTGACCGCACGCGGGCTGCACCCTCCACGCCCCCACCCGCCCTAGCTCCCCATTCCTGGCTCCCCTCCGCCCCCAGTGCGCAGGCCCGGCCGCCCCAGCGCGCATGCCCTGGGCTCGCGAGCGTGGCCAGCCCCCAGCCTTTTGCTTTCTACACACTCTACAACTGGAGAGGGCGGGGTGGAGGGAGCCCGGCCGGCCACGTGATCCAGCCGGCCGGGGCCGCGGGGGCGGGAGCGCGCGCCGAGCGAGGCGCGGGGAGGGCGGTGCGCGTGCGCGCGGCGCGCGCGGGCGGGCGCGGGGCTGGGCTGAGGCGGGCGGCGGCGGCGGTGGGCCGGCCGCGGAGGGGGAGGAGCGGGAGCT
Source organism: Phocoena sinus (assembly GCF_008692025.1). Taxonomy (NCBI): domain Eukaryota; kingdom Metazoa; phylum Chordata; class Mammalia; order Artiodactyla; family Phocoenidae; genus Phocoena; species Phocoena sinus. The sequence goes on along the minus strand of NC_045777.1, from coordinate 76,298,661 downwards.
GAGCGAAGCAGGCGGGCGGAGGATGGGGCCGTGCCCGGGCTCCCGCTGCAGCCGCCGGGGGACACGCCGTGCACCCTCCGGCTCGGGGCTCTCGCGGCGGCGGCGGTGGCAGCGTTAGCGGCGGCGGTGAGAGCGGCGTTCCCAGCGCTTCCTGGCCGTGCTTCTCCCTCAGGCTGGGCGAAGAGAAGAGGCGGCGGCGGCGGCACACCGGTGTCTCTCCCGCTGGAGATTTCTTTCTGCTTTCCTCGTCGACTGACTCGCCCCCTCCCTTTTTTGAGGAAGGGTGACCTCTTCTCTGGGACTGGAAAAAATATTTTTTTGAGGGGGGGGGTGGGTGGCAGCCTCAGGGGCTGCTTCTTCTCTTCTTTCATCTCCTCCTCCTCCCCCCTCCAAGCCCGAAAAGCAAACCCCACAACTGCTCCAGCATCCTCCTTCCCTTCCTCCACCTCCCTTCTCCACCTCTTCCAGTTTCGCCCTCTCCCCTCCTAATTATTTCATTATTATGCTTCCCTCTCTGGGGGGTCTCGTCCCTCTCAGGTCGCTTGGAAGCCTTGGCCTCCCCTGGATGCATTTCTTAAAAATTTTGGAGCCAGGGAGTGAGTTTTCTCTGAGGCGTGTGTGAGAGGCGTAGGGGGTGTTTTCCTTCGCGAGGGGCGGGTGAAGTTCATTGCCCCCACTTTCCCGCGACCTTTTCGGGCCCGATTTGGAGTCGAGGGGGGGCAGGCGTTTTCGGGGGGCGGGGGGCGCGGCGGAGAATGGCCGCGGGGAGGGCTCCCCGGAGCCTCCTAGTCTCTTGATCAAAGCATTCCGCTATTCTGATTTATTGCCTGCTTGGTGAGTTTTTTTTTTTTTCCTCCCCTCTAAAGGAGACCTGTGTGTTCAGCCATTACTTTGCTCGGCGCTGCTCACAGGAATCTCCGACCCTCGGTGCTGTGGGCAGCCTCGCACTTGGGCTCCTCGCCTCTCGCCCTCGCTCCCGTCCCTCCTCCCTCTCTCCGCCCCTTCCCCCTTTTCTTTCTCCGCTCTTTCTTCCCCTCTCTCCCTTCTTTCGGCCGCCGTCTCCCCCGCGCCCTCCTCGGGGCGGAGGGAAGCCGAGAAGGGGGAGGGAGGGATTGGTGTCAATTTTTTTGTGCGGCCGCGGCCGGAGCCTGTGGCGGGCAGGCGGCGAGCGGGGAGACCCCGGCGAAGCAGAGCCATGGATGGCCCGACGCGGGGCCATGGACTCCGCAAAAAGCGGCGGTCGCGGTCTCAGCGAGACCGTGAGAGGCGCTCCCGGGGCGGACTGGGGGCCGGCGCGGCCGGCGGCGGCGGGGCCGGCCGGACCCGGGCGCCCTCGTTCGCCTCGTCGTCGGGCTCCGACAAGGAAGACAATGGGAAGCCCCCGTCCTCCGCCCCGTCCCGGCCCAGACCCCCGCGGAGGAAGCGGAGAGAGTCCACCTCAGCCGAAGAGGACATCATTGATGGATTTGCCATGACCAGCTTTGTCACTTTTGAAGCGCTGGAGGTAAGGGGGACCCCCCTCCCCCCGGTTTCCCTTTATAGGCACGACACCCCCCTCCGCCGGCTGCGCCCGGCTCTGCTGCCTCCCCCGCCGCGCTCCGGTCGGTCTGGCTGGCTGTCTGTCTAGGCTGAGGTCTTATTGTTGCGGGGGGGTGGGGAGCTGGGGGCGCGGGCAGATAGGCAGCAGGAGGGAATCGACAAGCCGTGCCTGGTCTCCAGGTTTCCTCGTTCTCTCTCTCGCCTTCCCCCTGCGCCCCCTCCCTGCACCCCCTCCACAGCAGATGGGCTGAAAGAAAGGGGTTCAGGCATCACAACAATGCGCCCCCCTCCACGGAGAGCTCTGCCCCTACTCCTTCCTCCTCTCCCTCCCCAATCATGGCTTCTTGGCTGGTGGAAGTCTCTGCTGGGTTTGGGGCGCCTGTGGACGGTTCTCTGTGTGCTTTCTACAGAGCCATATGTCCCTGTGTGTGTGTTTGTATAGACCTTTCCTGGGTGTCCTCGGGACCAGAGACTGATGGGGTTTTGTGGTTCTTTGCCCCCCTTCCCCTGCCCCCTTTTTTTCTTTTCATTTCTTTTTTCTTTCTTTCCTTTTTTTTTTTTTTTCTTTTTTTTTTTGGTGAAGCTGGGGAAGGGGGCGTTTTCTCCTGGTTGGGAGAAAGGAGGGAGGAGGGGAGGGAAGAGAGAAAAGGATGGAATATCTTTCTGTATTCCGTACAGGGCTCTATTACAGAAAGGGTTAATTGTAATATTATCTGTACACATACATATGCACATGTGTGTGTACATGAGCAATTCGGTTAAAGGACAGAAAAATGTACAATAGAGAGGACTGGTGGGAGGAAAGAATAAAATCCTAGCGGGTATCTGAAGGGCTTGTCACCCAATTGTCCCTCTCCTTTTCCTTTTTTTTTGAGTTTTCTTTTTTTTATCTTTCTGATTGGCTTTGTGTGTGTGTATATCTCTGTGTGTCTTTCTTTATTCTTTGGGCACCTGCAGCATTGATTTCCAAATGCACATTTTTCTGCCAGCTAAAGGGCTCCTTGGGGGTGGTGATGAGGGGAAGATAGGAGGAGATTGTCCAGGGGTCAGAGGGAAACTCTCTTTACCTGGATGGATCTGATTTGGTGCTGGCATGGGTCACTGGCCTGTATAAAGGTAACCCCCTTTTTTCTCCTCCACCCCCAACACGCCACACATACAGAGCGCTTTGAGACTCTGCAGAGTTGGTCCGGCTTTCTTAAGAACAAAACCAAGATAGGAGTTGGTTTCTAGCCTTTTCTGCACCTGATGTGATGGTTTGAGGTTCCTGAAAGAAACTTTTCCTTTTCCCTTTGGTTTTTGCTGTTATTATGGTATTGTTTGCAATGCTCAAATGTAAGCTTTGTTAATGACAGCTTAAGTCTCACATGCGGTAACTGTACAGGTTTAGAGGTTTAGATGGCTGGTTCTGTGTGTGTGTTTGGGTGTCAAGTTTAAATATTTTTAAAAAGGAAGCCTTCCTGTTAGGGTTGTTCTTTTCTGTTTAAACTGATTTTTGGTTGGGCTGCTGGTGGTGATGGTGGTGATGGTGGTGGATGGTGGCTAGTGGCTGGGGAGGAAGGGAGGGTGGTGGTATTGGTGGCTATAGATTCTGATGTTAGTGATTGAATCAGTTGTCCTTGGGTTCTAGAACTGGTGGTTTATTGGCTAAAATGGATCTTACGGAGTTCTTTTGAGTGTTGAGGCTCACCACTTGTTAGGATAATTCTAACTGTGGCTTCAACTTTGCCAAGGTGGGAGGGTACTGTACAGTGTGACCTCTTTCTCTCTTTCTTTTGCTTTAAAATAGGAATTGAAATGTCAATACGTGTCCTAGTACATGAATTAGAAAACGCTGCCTAGGATTTGGTTGCTATCAATGGATGGTTTAGGACAGTATTTGTAAGAGCTGCTTATAAGTGGTTTTGCTTCCTGCATGGTTATCCTGCTCTGCTGTGTGGCCCTTCTCAGTAAGCAAGAGGGGCCTCCAGATTCCCATGAACATTTTTGAAGACCAAGTAAAGATAAATATAATTTATGCAGTTGTTTTTGATTGTTCTACTTTTAATAAATATTTGACTGGGCTTGTGATATATATGTCTATCCATCTGGCTTTTGTGAGAAAATGTGCCCATTCTAGTTTCTTTTGGGTGTAAAAACTTTTTTAATTTTTAAAGGCCAAGTTTGAAATGTACCATTAATACCATTCCTTTCCTTGCTGTGATTATTTTTCTGCTACTTTTCTAGATTCAAAACCCAGGTTACTTTGGTTACCTGAATATTACACTACCTTCATATCTGAATATCATTTGAATATCTTTGTGTGGGTATAAAGGTCTAACTTTTTAAAAAGTTTCTTTAAAACTTTATAGAAAATTTAAACATATACAGAAGTACAGAGAACAGTATAGCAGTCCCCAATGTACTGATACACCACCACCAGGTTCAACAATTGCCAACTCATATCTCATCTTTATGCCATCTACTCATTCTCTCCTCCTAGATGTGATGTGAGAAATTGGTATGTATTTTTTAAGTGGTAATGACTCAAAAAAACACAAAAAACCCACCCAAACCGATAGTACCATTATCACACCTAGGTTAATTAACAACAGTTCCCTAATATCATCAAATATCCTGTCAGTGTTCACATTTAGGCATCCTAATTTTTGTAGGAAAGCTGTAAATACACTTCTGAGGGTAAAAACACACAGTGGGGAATAAAAATCATCATGTATGTCTGGTTCTCTGGGAAAAGGTAGAACTGTTTGCTGCTTATCACGTTTGTGTCCATGCTGGATGGTCAGACATATGTGTGTGGCGATCATTAAAATAAAACCTCTGGTGTCCCACTGTACTCAGTTTGGAAGATTTACTGAACTATCACTAAGAAATGTGAGAGCTTATTAGGAAACAGGCAGCTAAACTATGAACTTGGGCAGAAATGTATGTTACAGGAGTGCCTGTAAATGTTAAGAATTATTAGAGATTCTAAGAGTTATCCTAAATACATACTGTGTTTTTGTGTGTAGAAATGAAATCAGTTGTCACCACGTGTCTTCAAGGTTGCTGCTAGTATGATACTGTGATTAGAAACTAGAAATATTGGCTTGCACAGCTTGGCTTTTAAGCTTATGTGGGTTCAGAGCAGTAGCTAGCTAACTGTCGAGTGTATACTTTGGGTGTTAATGGACTCCTATGGTTTTGTCTAGAGTAGCTCATTTTGACTTCCCTTTTAAGAAGAGGCTCCTAACTCATAATGAAATGTCCTGATAAAATTGTTCCAGACTAACTGTGGTTTTACTTACAGTACTGGAGGAAAAATAAGAAACTTGTCTAATGAGAATCTACATTTTTATGTTGATTTATTTTTCACTACTGTTGGTTCTTATTTAAAATGAAAGCTTTGGATGGGGTTTGAGAAGTCCCACACTTTATATGCAGTGAAACTGGCAGAGGTAGTTTCGTATTCTGCAGGGACACTTGTCTTGAGTAATTGTGCCCTGAAGTTCAAGTATGTGATTGTGAAGAGCCTCATGATAGAAGATAAGAGGGTAAGTGAGGAGGCAAAAGTTGAACATGGTGTTCTTTTCAGTATGCATTTGAGAAGCAGAATTACCATTTGGTATGGTATTGTTTATTTGAATATTCTTTGAATACAAGTGATTATCCCCAGATATCAAGCCTCATTAAAAAGTGGTTTCCAGCAAACAAAGTATAAATGGGAATGTTGAGGTTCTAGTAACTGTCAGCATACCCAGATGTGCCAGATAATATTACCTTTCTGTCGTCATTTGCATTTCTTTCTGTGTAGTCTTGATTAGGAAGCTATGTGAGCACTATGACTGAAAATTTGCAAATTCATTATTTTCCCCCTCACTCGGCTGCTGTGTACTGGGTTCTTAGGGCAGCCGCCTTTTGTACAACTGACCAAGGGAAGCAAAGATGAAATTGTGGGATTAGCAGGTAGGAGGCTAGTTGGAGCTTTGCAGGCTGGTGAAAATGAAGGAAGACTCATTTCTGGTGGGTGGAGAATCAAACTAAGACTTTCATGTGGTCTTCATTTCCTATGTGTTTCAGGGCTTACCCGCACATTGGTAGCGTAAATAGGCTGTACAGAATTTGATGTGCTTGTAACGTGCCGGGTTTGTAGGCTATAATAATTTACTATGGTCAAATCTCACTTATTCCGTTGTTTAAAAAACATTAATCGTTTTCCTTGTATCAGTCAGCAAATATTCATGGAGTGTTTGATATGTGCAAGATACTAGAAAGAGTACAGACACCTAAAATATATATAGTGTCTTGAAGGAGTATGCAGTTTAGTTGAAAAATTAAGTCCAGCACCTATAAAATGATTTTGGAACAGGCACTTGAATGTCTAATACCAACTAAGTGCAATAGGCTTTCAGAGAAGGGATAGTGAGATAGGCTGAAGTGTTTGAGAAGGCTTCCTGGAGAATATGGGGCCTGGAAGGTTGAAGTGATTTGGATAGACACGGAGGGAGTGTGGGGGGGTGGGCATTCTAAAAAGAGGGAATGGTGAAGAAGGCACAGAAACAAGATGGGTGATTAGGTTTTTTTTTTTTTTTTTGGGTGATTAGGTTTTGCGGGCAAGGAAGTGCTGGTAGAAATGAGAACAAAATTGTGTAAGAAAGAGTGCTTGTTCGGGAGTCGGGAGACCAGTGGAGACCCACACTCCAGGCTTGGCTGTCCTAACTAGTTGAGTGACCTTGGGAAGGCACTCTTTAAAAGCCTCATTTTCTTTTTCCACAAGTTGAGAGGTTTAGAGTAGTTTTAGAGCAAAGGTACCCAAGCTGGAATGGAACGTAGTTCTGTGGACGTTCATAGGTTGTGTTCCAGACCAAAAAAATGTGATCTACTCTCAGATAGTTTTGGAACTTGATGGGCTAGACAAAATTAAATGGGTGACTTGTTCTGCCCAGGTTAGAAGTCTTTTGTAATGTGTATATGAGTTTTGAATATTAGAGAAGGAGAAGTGATGCGCCTTATTTCCTAATTTATATGACCACAGGGCACTTTTTCATTCTTGGCATTATAATTCATAATCTATAATCCAGTATGGGAAATGCTGGAAAAGATTTCAATGGTCCCTTCCAGATCTTGGCACTTGATAGTCTCTGAGTCTAGGGTGAGTGGGCTGATGATAGACAACTTGGAAAACCAGGCACAGAAGTTTGGAGTCAGAGTAGAGGCTGCTGCTTAAGTAGGAGTGGCAAGGGGAGTGTGAGATGTAAATAATGATGATTAGTCCACTTTTCCTTCTGCTCCCTTTTCCTGCCTGGTGTCAGCCCTTCATTGATTGTTAACAACCCCACACATGAGGTGAATATCGGTGAGTGATCTCATTAATAGTTCTTTCATTGTGATAGCAGCCCAATTCTGATGCTACCAAGCTGCCTTCCAGCCAGAGTGAGTTTTATCCTATCTTGGTTCCTTCTGGTTTCCTGTACTGCTGATTTTTTAGCAAGCTGGCAAAGAAGGCTGGATGAGAAAGGAGGTTGACACTGATGTTAAAATAAAGGTTTCAAATTATCTGCCTTTTGCTCGCTTATGTATGATGTGTTCATTCAAGAAAGGTCAGAACCGTTCATCTGCTGTTACACAGCAAGTGAAAACTATGGAGCTATGTTTTTGTTACATTTTTCGCTTTCTATCTTGGGAAGTTTGGGATGGGACTGTGGAGTAAATGGGTCAGTTCCAGCATTTCACTTCAGACAATTTGCATAGCTTTAGGATCTGAGAAGTTCCTAAGTGGTGAGAAAGTCTACAGAAAAAAAAAAGGACTGTGAATGTGCTTGGTTATGAATTCAAGTATATTACTTTGCTTACTGAATTTAAGTATTTCACTGAACAAGGCAGAGCATCACTCCAGGAGTACTTATGGGAGATGAGGTCGAAGATGGTGGTGTGGTGATTGCACATGCCTTGTGTTAGTAGTTGAGATGAACTACTTTAGATCTTTTTTGGAAGTAGGCAGGGTATACATGATTCAGTAAATTTAAAAACTGAATCACAAAGTTAGTGATTACCCTTTCATCCTTTTTGAGAGTGTTTTCCTCTAGCTTTCACCATTGAAAAAGGGTTAAAAAAGACAGGGCAGGGCTTCCCTGGTGGCGCATTGGTTGAGAGTCCACCTGCCAATGCAGGGGACGCGGGTTCGTGCCCCGGTCCGGGAAGATCCCACATGCCGCGGAGTGGCTGGGCCAGTGAGCCATGGCCGCTGAGCTTGCGCATCCGGAGCCTGTGCTCCGCAACAGGAGAGGCCACAACAGTGAGAGGCCCGTGTACCACAAAAAAAAAAAAAAAAAAAAAAAAGACAGGGCATTCAACATGATTCCAGGAGATTCAAGGAGCATTGAGGGTGTTAAAGAGATTCTAACTATACAACAGTTCTATATGCTGTCAAAAATAAATGGTGATTTGAGAGAATGTGAGAATGTGAGGATTAGAAATAAGGTCCCCAAGCCAAGAAAAATAAGAGTTGAGGGCAGCTGTTAAAAAATAATTTAGGTTCCACTTGCTAAATTTGGAAGCCTTTGGACATAAGGTCCAAAGGCTTAGACATAAGGCATATGTCCAAAGGCTTTGGACATAAGGTCAATTGCACTTTTTGATGGAGGGAGTGTGTGTGTGTGTGCTCGCACGCAGAGGGTGGATGGTGGGTTAGTTTTTACATTTTATTTTACCCCTATGCTGTAATATACTAATATATTAAGTGTAGCCTAACTTTGTAAAAGTGCCTCCTACTATTTCTTTCTTTTTCTCAAGAAGCAACACTTTTTTCAGGGTTAGGATTAAACCCAATATTTTGTTGATATAGGAAAAAGACCTTGGTAATGGGATAGCAGCTGTTCATTTGAGAAAGTTCTGGAAAAAAATCAGATTAAAAAACTCTCAAATAATTGAAGTTTGGAAGAGCAGGAAGGGAATTAATTTGGCGAAACCTAAGACAGGAGAGGATCAAAACCAGTTTAGGGACATTTAGCTGGGTCAGAACAGTTTTTCTTATATAATGTGTACCTGTTCAATGAATAGATGAATGCAGAATTTTTTTATTTTCTAGAAGTGGGGCATAGAATTTAAGGCTGGTGAGACCCTAAATTTGCATTTCTTCTTCCAGATCTGAACTGTGTTCTTACTTCATTTCTTCTAACAAGCCTGCAGGGTAGGGGGTATGCAGTCAGTACCTATCTTGTAAGGTCACAAAGAATAGATCCTTTTTATGCTGTTAGTGACTGAGGAGGGGAGGGGTAGATTTAACTTAGTCTGGCTTCCTTTGCTTGCTTAGGAAGAGACTAGGCAAGTACAGCCTTCTTTGTGTCATTCCTTTTCAGTCTCTGATTCCATCTTTTGCAAGGGGACTTGTAGCCTGAAATCATTTATATTGCTGCTGTCTTTCTAGGTTTTTATTTCACATACTAGTGCATGTGTCAGTCTCATCCTAGGATCCAGTAGACTCCCCACCACCCACTGCCCGCCTACCTCCTTCTCTCCCTCCCAACTTCCTTCCCCCTTTCCTCTTCTCTTCCTTTACTGAGATAGAGTTATCAAAATCACGAATTTTGAAAGGCAATGGACTTAGGAAGTTCTGAATGAAATGTAGAGCTTTAAATTACAAACCTTCATTATTTGAACATTGACAGTCTGTTTGAGGGACTCTAAAGGTAGCCCCATGAGGATAAATTGCTTGCCTCAGTTTTCTGGGCTGTATCAGCTCATCATTTCTGATTTCTCATTCATTTGTGAGCTGTGGTTAGAGTTTACCTGAATAAATACCACAAATGACCAAGTACATACAAATATTTTGTCGTTTTGGCTTGCCACTCTACCATGTAGTGCCATATCTCTGGGCCCTGGAAAACCCAAGTGCGTGGAGATATGGCATTTGGACATAAGTAAAATGGAGTCACAAGAGGAGGAGGGAAAGCCGACAGTTTGTAAGTAAAGGAAAATGGCTAATGCAGGTTGGGATTCGTTTTTGACAGAAAGCCTTCAAATTGCAGGTACTGTGTGGTTGTTATTAACTGAAGCATTTTGAAATGACCTGGGTTAGATACAGAACCACAGCCTGTGAAGACAAAATGCGACTCTTGGTTATATGGGTGAAATGTGATACCTTTAGACTGAATCTGGGACAGGATTTAAGTCAATGCCAGGGTCAAGTTGTGATGATTCCTGAGGGATGTCAGGGATGTTGTTTTCCTTGTCTCCACACCTACCTTCCTGTGTAGTACAACCCACCAACTTCATTTTACATTTCTGCAAAGTTTCTCATGGCAGTGATATTTTAGAGCTTGAAAAGAGGAATTAAGAGAGTCTAGTATTGCAGTGATTTCTCGATAGTTATAGTGAAGTAGACTTTTTTTTTTTTTTTGGTTGTTTGCTAGGGTCTCTGTTCAGTTATGCTTACTGGCTAAAGGTTGCTGGCTAAAGGTGATTTAGTGAATAGTTTTCCATAGTTAGAAACTAAGTAAGAAAAAAAAAACAACCCTAAGGAAATAAAGATGTAGATGGAACAGTAGTTGAACATTAGAACATCACTTGTTTTCCAGCCACATACTAGAAATTCCAATGTTCCACCCATTCTCTCTGTACATGTTCAGTTGGGAAAAATAATGAAGGTCCTGGATTGTGCTGTTCTAAGAAATGATCATATATAGTTCAAGTGAAATTATACTTTCACTGGGGCAAAAGGGGAAGCAAGCATTTGGTTTTGTGCGTTGCTACATATTACAAAGTTTGCTCCTTTTCTCATTTGTTAGGCTGATGAGTTTGATTATTTGTGAAAATTACAGTTTTGAGATTAATGTGCATAGCTACATCTTCAGGGGATGTTATCCTAAAGTTAGGACCTCAGCTTTTTCAGAGCAGTCTTTTGATCCATTTCAGTTCAGCTATTGTTGGTTGATGTGCTTTCTAAGCCAGAGCAGCATTAGAGGCACAGTTGTTGTCTTGAGAAATGCTGTAGTTCTACCTCTCATTTTGCAAATGAAAACACAGCCTAGAGGGGTTAATTGTCCTGCTTAAGATCACACTGGGAGTTAGAGGCTCTCAGTATTATCCAGTGAAACTAGGAGACTGCTTTTCCTCAGTACTTGGATTTCTAAGGATTGAGAACATTGGAAGGTAAAAAAAAAAAATAATAATAACTGCAAATGAAGATGATCAACCATGATTGTAAAGATTCCCATTTTCTCCAAGAAATGTTCTGATTATTACCCAGTATCTTTCCCCCAGTGTACAATTGGCCTTTCTCTGCAGGTCCATTAGGCTTTTTTAACACCCCCCTCCCCTCCATAGTGAGGATGTAAAAGAAAAAATAAATATTAGGGTGATGATATGAGGGTTTCTTATCCTTGAATAACCGATGGAAAGATAAAATAATTATTTGAATGTAAGATGATCTTAATGTGGCCCACTTAAAATTTTAACGTAATTTTTTGGGTAGAATATTTTTCTTCAGCCTGGCAATTCAGAGAGACTCAGAGCAACTTACTAAAGTTGGTAGCAGAACATTTGAAACAAGTGAACTTTGGAATCTGGTTGAGTTGAAGGCTCAACCAAACTTTTCTTCTGAAGAAGAAAGACTCAAAATATTAAATCCACATGATGTGTTGGCTAAGGCATCTCGCCTGTTTATTGCTGAACCAGAAAATTTATAACAACTGTTTGTCATGTGTATATATTTATAGCCATTCATACAATGAAAAGAAGTTTTCATGAGATTGTAATAACATATCAAGATGGATGTAATTAAAACAGAAGCAGATTGACACCCTGAATTAAATGCAAACCATAAACCAGGATACCTGAGCATTGGTACCTTACATATTTGCTGCAGGGGGCAGTCAGTCAAATATGCAAATAAAAAAGACATTGATGAATTTCCCTGGGTGTGTATGTTGTGGTTGCAGAGAACCCAACTATTTTATTAATCTTTTATCAAGCATTGTTTAGATTGCAGCAACAATGGAATGTATTAATTTGGCAGACCAAATAGCTTAGGACCAGAAAGTAGGAAATAATAAGGGGAACACATGATTGATATACTGTACTATAAATAACACATGCAACTGACAGAGGGGCTGAGTAATCTTTAGATCTGTGCTTAATGTCACTGATGGAGTTGTTAAACCAGGATGTTTGAGTTGAACTTCAGTCAGAGAGGCTGCCTCCCATTTAAAATGCAGGTCTATCTCTACTTATACCCTGGACTGATGTGTTGACAAAATTGGTGTAAATCGAATTTTTGTAAATTGGGTGAACACACCAGGGGAATCTTACTGTGAAAAAATGTGATTAAAAAAGAAAATCAGGGCTTCCCTGGTGGCGCAGTGGTTGAGAGTCCGCCTGCCGATGCAGGGGACGCGGGTTCGTGCCCCGGTCCGGGAAGATCCCACATGCCGCGGAGCAGCTGGGCTCGTGAGCCGTGGCCGCTGCGCCTGCGCGTCCGGAGCCTGTGCTCCGCGGCGGGAGAGGCGGCGGCAGTGAGAGGCCCGCATACCGCAAAAAAAAAAAAAAAAAAAAAAAAAGAAAATCAAGTATGGTACTCCTCCTGTCTGCATAGAAGCTTGGATTTTGTTACAGTCAGTCTCTTTATTTATTTTTGGCTGTGTTGGGTCTTTGTTTCTATGCGAGGGCTTTCGCTAGTTGCGGCGAGCAGGGCCCACTCTTCATCGCGGTGCGCGGGCCTCTCACTGTCGCGGCCTCTCGTTGCGGGGCGCAGGCTCCAGACAGACGTGCAGGCTCAGTAGTTGTGGCTCACGGGCCCAGTTGCCCTGCGGCATGTGGGATCTTCCCGGACCAGGGCTCGAACCCGTGTCCCCTGCATTGACAGGCGGATTCTTAACCACTGCGCCACCAGGGAAGCCCCTGTCTACGGTGAGTCTCTTTAGATGGGCATTGCTTTTCCTGAGACATTTTTCTGCATGTGTTCCCCGTGCTCCTGGAAGAAAGTGACTGTGAGGTTTGCATTTTCTGTACAGGTTTCATACCTCACTTGGTCGGAGCTTCCAGGAATAATTGGTGGTGATTTGAATAAGCCCACATCGTTCAGATTTCAGAGGTTGGTTTTCAAGTGTGTGCTAAGGAGGGCTTGCAGCTATGAATATGGAGTATGATTTCCATATCTGTTCCATTGGGAAGTCCAGGCATGTCATAACCACTTCAGAGCCATGATTGTATGGAGACACCCTAGCTATAATTTTTCTATATGACAGTTCACTTTTAAAATTGTAAAGATGCCAAATGCAGGACTGTATTGTTATTAGGGAAGTCTGTGACATCTGTTATATCTTGTTAACCAGGGGAGGAAAATGCCTTAATCAAAACATCTAATTATGCCCTCTCAACTGATGAAAGATCTTTTGCTAAATTTTTGGAATTGGCCTTAATGGAAGAAGCTGGCCTCTACAGGAACTGTGAAGTAAATGTACTCTTTTTATTTGAAAAATACTTATCGCTAACCATGGTGACATAAGGGTATTTTAATTTTATCAAATTGCTCTTGTGCTGTGTGTTGAAGTAGATATTTTCAGAAGTTGTCTAAGCCAGCGTGAAGTTTTTGCTTTTGTCCTCCCTCTCATCCTCATAGCATGTGAGGCCCCAGAGGCAGTTTGTACTTGCAGATGTGAGCCTAGGAAGATATTTGGTGGCTAACAGCCACCTGGAGAGGGAGCAAATGATAATTACAGGTGAGAAGCTGGGGGATAATTCAGCCTGTGTGCTGGGAGGTGTGATTTCATACCTGAGTGTTAAAACCTTCCCTGTAAGACAGTTGTGTTGTTTTAAAATTAGTTTTATTAGTCTAACATAGAAGTGGCCCAGATTGTTCCAGGTCATCTTCAGTTGAAGGAATATAACTGTTTTTAAGCACTGAATATATAGTGTGATTCCAGAAATATTTCCTGTGTTTAAAAGTAGTTTCATGTAATACCTGAAAGTACCAAAAACTGTGTTTAATTCAGCATATCTACAACACTTCTCGCTTCCTTGATCACTTTATAAAAATTGTTAAATTTTTTGGCAATGTATTTTGGATCATGCATACTTTAAACTTGTCCAGTAGAGCCATCCTTTATCTGTATTTCAACCCAGAACTAATTTTATCTGCAGCAATTTTGTTTCCAGAATCACAGATAACAATAGTAATAGTAGTAGTAGTAGTAATAATAATAAACTTACTGATGATGCTGACCTCAGAGCAATGCTTTATTTCTTAAGTTTCAGAGTATTTCGTCTTTTTGAAATGATTTTCCCATGGATTGAGATCTTGGGGAAAGCCTAAGGGAGTTTTTTAAGTGTTGACCGTGACACAGTGTACTCCGTGTTTTATTTGGGATCTGGTGGGAAGTTCAAGTGCTGCTAATTTTTTCTTGTTCTGTTATATGCTCCGTCATGGTTTGTTGTGTGTAACTTGGGAATAGGACTGGAACCTTGGAAAAGAGGGAGCCAGAGTTATCTTCCTATATTTCTAATGTATTGTTTCATTTCCGTCTATTCTCTAACTTTAGACTCTGTAGTCTCCCTACATATATCCTTCTTTTGAGGTATCTGAGGCTCTCAGAATTGTTGCTTCCTTTACTCAGTAATCCATGTGTAGTAGGTACTCAGTCAGTGCTTATTTAGGGTTGATCTATTTCCACAAAAATTCTATGAAAAGAAACTTTAGGAAAGGGAGCTACTACTTACTTAGTAGTTACTCTGTGCCAGGCAGTGTGCTTGGAATTTTGCATTCATCGTCTCATTAGAGCTATTCTGTGGAAAAAATGAATGATATCCCTGTTTTATAGTCGAAGACACTGAGGCTCAGAGAAGTTAAGTCAACTTGCAGAAGGTCAGTATGAGAGGCAGGAAATGCAGCGGTTTCTGCCTGACCTGAAAGCGCGAGCTCCTCATCCCTTTCCGCTCGTCTTTATTTTTTATTTATTTTTTTTTTTGCGGTACGCGGGCCTCTTACTGCTGTGGTCTCTCCAGACGCACAGGCTCAGCAGCCATGGCTCACGGGCCCAGCCGCTCCGCGGCATGTGGGATCTTCCTGGACCGGGGCACGAACCCATGTCCCCTGCATTAGCAGGCAGACTCTCAATCACTGCGCCACCAGGGAAGCCCCGCTCTTCTTTTAATACAGATTCATTTTGTGACAGAGTCCCAAATGGGTCTCTGGTAAGCTACATTTGTTTGTTCTTTGTTGCTGCTGAAAATTGTCTTGGTTACAAGGGATTTTCTAGGTATAATAATAGGATTTAGGGAGGGGAGAGTACCTCACCATCTTTCGGAAAGTTCTTTATTTTGTTTTTAAAATCTGGAGTTTACCATAGGTGGCTGCCACTCATACAGTACATCGGTAGCATGTTTCTTGTTGGTTTGATTTTTTTTTTCTCCCTCTTTTTCTTTCTCTCTGTCCCTTTCACTGTTTTTCCCTGTATTAAAATCTGAACTTTTTCCTGGTCACACAGATCGGGTAGATTTTAAGCCTTTGTCAAAGGCAAGTGCTCAGGCTGGTAATATTGAAGGTAACTGTGTACTGAATCCTTTCACATACTTAATGTTGCTGATTTCTTACAACAGCCCCTAGAACAGAAGTGTAGAATTGGAGAAGGGACTGGCACCCCCTCAACAGGGCATTGTGGGTATATAAGCTTATTTTCTACTATAAATTCCTAAGTATTTTGCTTGATTTTAACCTATTCTAAGAAGTAGCACTTCTCTTGGCAATCTATTCCACAATAAAACAGACCTTACTGGTAGGTTTTTGGTTTTGTTTTTTAACTAATAGGTACTGCATTCTTTCTGGTGAAAGAATGTACTAAGATATCTTTATCTTGAAGGTACCAATGACAAATAGTACATTATTTCCTCTGTCATTGTTTCATTATTCTAAGCACATTTGCAAATTGTTCTCTCCCATACCCCACTCCACCCTGTAGAGGTTTGTTTATGCTACAAAAGAGTATGTGGTCTCTTCTCTCAAAAGAGAATGTTACTGTTAGATTTGCTTCTTATGGAAATCTCAACTGTGATTAGAGTACCGTACATTCTTCTTTTTTTTTAATATAAACTTATTTATTTATTTATTGACTGCGTTGGGTCTTCGTTGCTGTGCGCAGGCTTTTTCTAGTTGCAGCGAGCAGGGTCTACTCTTCGCTGTGGTGAGCAGGCTTCTCATTGCAGTGGCTTTTCTCTTGTTGTGGAGCATGGGCTCTAGGTGCGTGGGTTTCAGTATTTGTGGCACATGGGCTTCAGTAGTTGGACACATGGGCTTAGTTGCTCCACGGCAGGTGGGATCTTCCCAGACCAGGGCTCGCACCCATGTCCCCTGCATTGGCAGGAGGATTCTTAACCACTGTGCCACCAGGGAAGTCCCAAGTACCGTACATTCTTGAGAAGCCCCCTCTTCATCTCCTCTGGGCCAAATTGGGCCTCCACACAGTTCTTCTTCTAAGACTTGGGGATTCAGACCTGGCTGATGACCATCCCTTAAGGAGTGGTATAACACACACACGCACATGTGCAGTACCCTCCCTGGGTCTGACATTTCAAAAGATTTCTGGGTGAAAATGTGAAGATAGTCAAAGTAAATACTTCTGTGAAAAGTCTCTTTTTGGAGAGAGGAGACAGTTTCTTCTCAGAACCATTATGCTCTGAGACCTGCAGTCTTGCCCCTCTCTCTCCAGTTACAGTTGAGCACTGTTATTCTTTTGCACATCCAAAATGGAAATACAGCAGATTTCAGTTTTTAGCAGTTTATGATTGCAGGGGAGACCCAAGTCAAAGCATGTCCTTTGAAATTTAACTATAACTATAAAACTCTAGTGTCGTAGGCACCATACCTTTAAGTTCAGAGTTTTAAAAGCAATCCCTTATACCTGAATTTTATATATTTGTACAATATGAGTTCTGTATCACTCTCGGGCCTGTCCCAGATTGTGAACACTAGGTAGGATCTGTGTATTTTAAACTTTTCCTTGTGTTGTTGCTTGCCTCTCGGGTGGTTTATAATACCCCTGTTGTGATGTTTTCTATTAGGTTGGGTACAGATGGGTGTCAATTTCACTTCAGGGCAGTGGGTGCCCTCTGTTTACTGTTTTCAGACGAACATTACCTTAGCATTGTGTTGTAGATTTCTACATTAGCTGCCCATATTTCATCTGTACTCTTTATTTCATTTAGTATGGTGTCCCTGGGATTAAGGACAGAGAAATATGTATGCTCAGGCTGATTCTGAAATTACATTGTTGAAATAAAGCCCATATGGCCATTGTAAAATGGTTAGTACTACATATAATTGCCTTCCCAGTGATGTGCTTTGTCATTACTTCCATCTTCCAAGAAGCACTCCTGTAGCATGCTGACAGCAATGGCGTCATTAGAAAACATATGGACATGCAAAGGCATTAAATTGTCTTTAGCTTAAGGATTAGATTACAGTGTTAGAGGATGGGTCACCACGCTTTCAGTCGATAACTCTTGCTTAGTTCAGCACTGCTAGGCTGGATGATAGAGATTTGCAAAGGTCCTATTTACTTGTTAGCTGAGTATATTTCATATCTTTCCTGCAATTTTGAGGAAGTCTTTGAGCTGTGTATAAGATCTTATCACAGTACTGTAGTCAGCTGGCTTTTCTGGGGTTTTGCTCACAACTGTTCATGCCTTGTGCAGAGTTCTTTTCTAGGACATGATACTCCCTCAACCTGTGTTTTCCTGAATGTAAGGCTAAAGCTGGCTAAGGCAGGAGGTCATTTAGATGTAAAAAGAGACTATGTAGTGGAGTCAGGAAGTCACCAGGTGGTTGCCATGTGGCCCAAATTTACATCCTCCATTGTATAACATCTGTCTCCACGTGGGTCCACCACCCTTCTTCCTTACCCCCTTAGAAGCGCTGAGATTTTTGCAGCCTAGAGGCTTAGCAGTATGTCCCAGAGGCTCAGAGACGATGTAACAGGGCATGGAAAGAGATCCCAACCTGCCCCCTGCCCCCCATAGTAGGACATGCCTACTATTTGGTTGTAGATATTTCAGGGATACAGCAGTTCTGGAACATGGTATGGTTTGAATTTTTAGGGTACTTTATGCAGCTGCCAGTGAATGATAAGTGAAATCACAGAATGGAAAGTCATTTATCAAATTTAATGTTTCTCTTCGGAGTCTCACAGAAATAACATGGACTTGAAGACTTTCTGAGTAGTAAGTGACTTTGGAGATCATTTGGGCAGTGGTTTTTAGGGCACCTCAGGGGACACTTCAGTCAGTGGAGGGGAGGCCCTGACCTCATTCATTCAACCAGAGCTCCACCTTTACCTGTTTTCTGTATGTAAGAGTAAGATTCTCTTTGGGAAGAAAAAGTTATCTGAATTCGTCTGTTCTTTCATTCAAGAAATATTTATCAATTGCTTCTGTGAGCCAGGCAGGCACTGTTGTAGGCACGGGGGATGCTGTAGTGAATAAGAGAAATAGATATCTGCTGTAACGGGGTTTATATTCTAGCAGGGGTGGATGACCTGCTGTAAATCATAAACAGGTACATAATGTGTTAAGTAGTAACAGGGTTTTTAAAAGCAGGTTAAAGATATGATGGTGAGAATCTGGTATGTGTGTGCAGATGTGCAGTTTTATAGAGTTGGTTTTAGATGAGGCCTCTTCGAGGAGGTGATATTTGAGCAGAAGCCTGAAGGAAGTGAGGGAGCAAGCAATGTGGATAGCCAGGGGCAGAGCATTCAACCAGAGCAAAGAGCAAGGGTGAAGCCTTGGAGGAAAGAGTGGCTTGGTGTGTGAGTAACTGTAGGAGGTGATGGTGGCTAGAAAAGAGTGAGTGAGGAGGAGAGGGGCCGAGATGGGGGAGGCGCCTGTAGGAACTTTGACTTTTAAACCCAAGTGACTTGAGAAGTTTAAAAACAGTGAGAACGACTGTGTAAAGCCCTCATTTCCCAACCGATAAAGTCTTTGAACTTCCCCAAGATCACTTAGCTGGTATTAAAACAAGACCCGATCTAAAACTCACTTTATATGCCTTTATGGGAGCCTCCCATTGTACCTCACCGCCACCACTCCAGGCCTTAGGAGCTATGGGGCATCTTCTTTTGGAGACCAGAGTATTTGTGTCTCCTCTCCTGTTTATATGGATATGGTTCTCCCAAAAGACATGCTTCAAGAATATACAGAATTCCAATGCTTAATCACCACAAATTGGAAACGAGCTCTGTTCTTCAGTGCCAGAAGTCACCACCATTTGGGTGATTATTTTAATAACAGCAACAACAGTGATAATGATGGCTAACATTTATCGAGGGCTAACTGCATGTGATCATCATTTTACCCAGAGCATTCTCACATTTAACCCTCACAACAGCCCTGTGGAGTAGGTAACATTATTATCCTCACTTTAGAGATGACGAAACTGAGGTTCAGAGAAGTTAAATAACTTCCCCAGATTGTAGAGCCAGAATTTGAGCCCAGACTGTGTGATTTTAGGGCCTGCACTGCCTCTTTCATGAGGAGGAGGGTGGGTGGGCTTGTCACTGGATAAACATTCACTGGCATATGCTCTCCCCACCCCATTTTAAAAAGATGGTTCTAGAGCTGAGCCCTAGGAGTAATACTGTCTTGTTGCAACCCGCTTTGGTGTTTGATTATATAAAGGATTTCACAGCCAGTCTGGCTTAGTCCTGGCAACTCTGCTGATCTTAGGTGGATTGTTGGTTAAGCAGATACCTTTTGGTCTTTCTGAACTGAATTTGACTGGGACATTTTTCAAGAACTGTACTGTGAAGTATGTTACAGAATTCAGACCAGTGTTTTCAAGTCAGCAGACCCAATTGCATTGGTCTTGATTGTTTTTCTCCCCAGTGGAGTAGAAGCCCCAGACACTGTCAGTTCCAGTACTCCCTAGAATGTACTTTTTAGTACTTGGGCTTTTTGAGGAGCTTTTTATGATGAGCTTGCTTTAAAATGTATTTGTGTAAAAAATGCATGTATATGTATATATAGGACTGTGAAATATTTTATAACTATCGAATAGTATAGAGCATAACATGACCAACACCCATGGACCCACCACCAGCTTTAACAGAGCTTAGCACTTTCTTAAAATTGGGCTAATTTTAGTGTGTATTGTCTGAGGAGGAAGCGAGTCAACTGTAAGCCTGAGAGCAGGGGATTCTCAAATCTAGCTGCACATTAGAATCCCCTGGGAAATTAAAAAAAAAAGTCCCCATACCCATGGGAGGGTGGAGGGAGCCCCCACCCCATCATCAGAAGTTTTAAAAGCTCCCCAGGGGATTGTGTTGTGCAGTCAGGGTAGAGACCTTCTGTTTGAAGGAGGGTGTGTCAGTTTTTCTTCACTGGGTTTTCTCAGATGCTCAGTACCAAGCCATGTGTTTAATGAACTGTACTCCTAGCCTTTTTTTTTTTTTTTCTTTTTTTTCCATTTTCTCTGTCGAGCTTTTTAATGTGGTTTTGCTTTCCAAGATTTTGAAGGGTAATGTCCTGGGATGCTCCTCTCCTGATGCTGTCTTCCTCCCATCCATAACTGAGAAAAGCTGGGGATACATTTACATATTGATTACAAAGCCTTTTAGAGACTAGGAAGGAGGCATTAGAAAGGGGACTGAGAAATTCAAAGGTGCTTCTGTTGAAAGTGTTTGGGATTAGCTGAAAGTTGTTATAAAATTAACATAGAAGTCATTGGAGACAGCTGATTTCATGTGGAAAACCATGCAACTTTACAGGAAAGCTCTGAGCTGTTGGGTGGCACTTGAGGGCTTTTTTGGCCTGAGACACAGCTTTACCTGTACCTGTAAGATGTGTGTGACCACCAGAGTGGCCAGTTCTCTGTGGGTACATCTGAGACTGTGACACCTTTCACAAGTACTGTCAATCTTGATTATTTGGGGCCTGATTTTCTCCTGTGGGTCTTAGTTCCCTGGGGTACCCACACCCCGTCTGCCCACTTATCCATTTAATAAACGGTTACAGAGTTTCTTCTCTATGCCAGGCACTGTTCTAGGCACTGGGGGAGGGTGTAAACAGAACCCCTAGCTTCAAGGAATGACATTCTGGGTGTTACATTCTGGTGTCATATTGTTTGGTGTGTCTAACAGAGAAAAAGGTGTGGTGGGGCTGTAATCCTCCCCTAGAAAAGCACTAGGGGAGCCATTAGACAAAACGTTTTTGCCTCATTTTGCTTAAATTAAGTTTTTTGGTTCTGAGGATTTTGATTATAGATGCTTTCATGAATGTATTTCTTCAAGGGAGGTTAAGCATCGGGACATTAAAGTTTGCAGGGACTTTCGGAATCAGTTGGATTTTATCTTACTAGTTACCAGCTTAATATGGTGGGGACGAAATAGATGTACAGCTTAAGCTTCAAGCTTAGAGAAGATGCTGGAGAAATAATGATACTCAGTTCTCTTTCTACTTCAAGTAGAATCCCCTAATCCACCTACATGCTCATAAATTTGAGGGAAAGGAAAGCAGAAATGGAAAGTTTATTTCTAGGGCTGTATACTGGGCCAGGCTATCAGGTTACTTTGACTGGGAAGACAATCAGAAGTGAAGCTTAAATCTGTCACAGTTTTCACAGCAGTCAGGGAATTGGGCACTGATGAGGACCACTGGATCCCCAAATAGGGGGGAACGCATTAGAGATTGTTTGGAGTCAGTTAATAAAATAGATTGTGAGAAGGAAATGTCAAGTCTGAGTGAAAAACGTACTGAAAAAGAAATCTTACAGCTTTTGGGTTATGTGGAGGAAGAAAACAGTGGTTGATATGATTTTCTTGCTGGGTCATCATCTTCATCAGATACAGTTGTTGACTAAAGAGGGAAAAACTAAATTCCATCATATAAAGAAGTATTTATATCTGTGAGCTCTTTAAAGAGAATCATCTAAAAATAATAAAAAAGCAAGTATATGTTGTTTTCATCAGCTTTTGGATTTCTAAAGTAGACTTTGACTTCAGTGTGTGAAGCCGGTGGGTGGGAAATGAGATTTTTTTGTTACTGTTGTTCAGAGGATGAAACACTTTCTCTTTCTAGCTTAGGCTTTACTGGTGGGTTTAGACATCTGTGGGTCCTCGGGGACTGTGTGTGCAGGTGAATAGAGATTCCAGTACTTGTGTACCTGCCCAAATCGACAGGTTTGGGTCAGGGACTTCTGAGGGTTCATGGAAGTGAACCAGAGTTTTGCACCAAAACTCATGTAGAGATACAAGATGTTTTGTTTCCCCTTTTATTAGAAAGGACATGAAGGTACTTAATAGTTTTTCAACTTTAACTCCACCATTAGCTCAGTATTGATGTATTCGACAATTATAATGAGAACTAGCATTTACTGAGTGCTTGCTATGTGTCAGGTATTCTGATTTCTTATTTCGTGTAATCCTCACACAGTGGTCCCTTGAGGTAGGTGCTGCTGTGATCTCTATTTTGTAGGAGAGGAAACAGCTACAGAGTTTACACCTAAGATCACATAACATGTAAGTGGTCAGCCTCATACATTCTGGCCTCAGAGCCTGACTTGAACCATTGCACCACAGAACTTAAATCAGTGCTTCTTAAGAGTTTGATTCTGATCTTGTTTTAATGGGGCTTTCTACCCTTCCTTAATCCCTCCTTACTTCTGTACATGTTTTCAGAGGTGATAATATACTCCTTAGGCTGTCACCTTATTACAGATGAGAAAACAGATCTAGAAAATTATGTTTTGTAACCACTCAGTAGGACCTACTGAGTTAGTGGTAGGACAGCGATGTGGAACCCAAGTTTCCTAATATATAGGTCACTGCTTTTCCCACTGCACTGTATTGGTTCCATTAACATTTTTTTTAAACTGAACTAAATAAAAATTTATAAATTTAATTTGTGTCATTCCTGTGGAAGAACTAAATTAAAATAGCTAAGGACTGCGTGATTTTACCCTAGGGAGGAGGGTGGTAAGCATTTTAGAAACTAAAGTTTGCCTGTGGGGTTATCTGACCTACTCCTGAGGACATCTTTCTAGTCTTTGGTAGGTTTACTTAGAAGTGGAAAGTATTTAGAGTATAAGAGCGATCCTCAGACTTGGGTTTTGCATGATTTGAAGATTCCTGGAAGGGCAAGTGTTTTTTCTTTAGATTTAAATTGGTTGTGTGTTCCACTGGAGGTTAAAGTTAAAAAGACATGAATGGGGGGGTGGGGAAGGGCTTAAATGCAAGCCTTCCTTAGCTACATTTCCCTGTCTGGCAAGTAAGACTTTAAAAGAGGGTGGAAAGAACCACCTTGATTCTTGGTGTTTGGCTTTTTGTTTTTGTTTGTTTTTTCTTTTGGTCCTGTGATTCCTTTTGTTGTAACCTCTTTCCTTGGCTAATGCTTTGTTTAAAAACAAGTGCTCTGGTATTCTAAAACAAATTATCCAGCAGGCTCCCTGATTGTGCTCTCAGATAAAAGATCCCAGGGTAGTGCTCTTTCTGTCTTTGAATTGCAGTTGCCTGTGCATACCCAAAAGCAAAATTCAGTTTACTGCAGAGCTTCCAAGCCAGATTAATGTGGTTATCTAAAAGTAGAGAATATAAATTTGAAAGGGGAAATGTGGATTGTGCTTAACCCTTCAAAGGCCTCTAATGGGAACCTGCTGTAATGGGTAGTAGAGTTTTGTCTGGGGTGAGAGACTGCGGGCTCCAGTTTTTCTTTGAGTTTTTTGCTAAATGACTTTGGTTGTGTCATTAACGTCTGGAAATCTTAAACTCTCAACAACACATTAATGACAGAATAGGGGGCAGGCTCCCAGACTGTGCTGTGGAAAAAGCACATGTTCAGATTTTGCCAGTGACCCCGAATCCCACGTGGCCACAGACTAGTAATTTGATTTCACAGTTTCTTTTCTTAAATTTGCAGGATGAGGTTCCTAGTAGGAGTAATTTAGTGATGATAACATATCAGCTTCCTTTTAGGGGAAAAATTGTAATTGTGAGAAAAAATATTCATGAAAGCCTTTGCCAAGTATTTTTTGTATTTGGTAAGAGCACCCTTTCAGTTATCAAAGCTTCTGCAAAACTTTCCCAAATAATTACACTTGGTCACCCATGTTGGTTTAGAGAATCTGGATTGGATGGTTTCAGATGGTTGCAACTCACAAATTATTGCGTTGTGTGGTGGTTTCCAAACCCAGTTGCACATCTGTACCCCCAGAGGAGCTTGTTAAACATACAGATTCCTGGGCCCTATCCCTGAGCTCCTAAAAGTTAATCCCTGCCCTGTAGCTCTGGTACATTTGTATTTTCACAGGCTTCCCAGGAGTTCCTTTACAACAAACTCTGGTACAGAAATTTTGGAATCACTATTATAGAAAATATTCTTGAGTCATTTCTAGGGGTGGCAGTAATGGTGGTGGTTTAAAATAATTAATTTCTATGCTACCAAACCCTTTCTGAAAATAAAACATTCATGCATGTTTGGTTTTAAAACTGTACATATTGTAATAGATAGCTAGTGGGAAGCAGCCGCATAGCACAGGGAGATCAGCTCTGTGCTTTGTGACCACCTAGAGGGGTGGGATAGGGAGGGTGGGAGGGAGATGCAAGAGGGAGGAGATACGGGGATATATGTATATGCATAGCTGATGCACTTTGTTATAAAGCAGAAACTAACACACCATTGAAAAGCAATTATACTACAATAAAGATGTTTAAAAACAAACAAAACAAAACAAAAAAACTGTACATATTGTGAAATAGAACACATCCTGAAATAAGTGTAGTTTATAGCTCGGTGAATTCTCACAAAGTGAATGCTCAAGTAACCAGGACCCAGGTAAAGAAATAGAACATTGCACAAAATATCTGAATTTTATTACATCTTACTCTTCCACCCCCTTCTCCTCAAATCCCAAGAAACTAGGAATGTAAGTAAAGGTTGATAAAACAGTACAATAAGGTACAATGTAAAAACTATTCTGCCTTTCTGTACTAGATGGCTCTTAATCGTTATCGTTTCTGTAAGTTTCTGGTGATGTTAAATTAAGTTTGTATTGTTTATCTGTGTTTTGATTCAGCCTTAAATCAGTTCCTGACAATGCCTGTGTGTTAATGCTCGCAGCATACATCAAGATTAAGCTCAAAGACGTATCTTTTCTGAAATTTAATTCACTGAAAATATTCTCATGATAGTTTTGAAAAATGTGTAAGGACAGGTTACCAGCCCTGGCAGTTATGACTTTGGTAAACAAATGGGTCTTGTCATTACTGCCAGGGTAGCCTAGTAAACCTGTCTCAGTAGCCAAAATGTCTTTATCTTGGTATGTGAGGAAAAGTAGCTTCTTGGGTAACAAAAATAAAACAAGTTCTGCCCTCCTCTCTATCCACCCCAGAATAACCTCTCCTCTGATCATTCAGAGCATTTAAAGCCAAAGGTAATGAAGTTTCCCGGAGGATTTTTCTTTTCTTTTTCTTTCTTCTGTTTCCCTTTTATTTTGACATTGAAGAATCATTAGATTCTTAGTGGGAGGAATCCTAGCTGTATTAAACAGCAGGCTTGCTTGTTTTCTTTGGAAGGAGATGCTTATGGTAAAGGGTCTGGAGCAAACCCAGCATCAGAGCTGTGCTAGGATGAAGGAAGAGAGCTGTGGCAGCTGCACATCTGTACTTCCCTGGCAGGCAAGGTAGGCACGTGGGCTCAGTGCACACACAACTGCCCCCTTCCCTGTTCCTTGCCCCGCTCCCCATCTTGGTTATCTCCAGTATCAACTGAGCAGGTGACAAGACTCCAATCACCTTGCTCTGGACAGCTTTCCATCTTTTCAAAAGTACACCAGAGTAGGGGTCCCCAACCCCCGGACCGCTACCGGTCCGCGGCCTGTTAGGAGCCGGGCCGCAATAGCTGGAGTGAGCAGCGAGCTATGGAGCGAAGCTTCATGTGCAGCTCCCCATGGTTCACATTTCCGCCTGAAGCATCGCTGGCATTACCACCCGAACCATCCCCCCGCCCCGTCCGTGGAAAAATCGTCTTCCACAAAACCGGTCCCTGGTGCCAAAAAGGTTGGGGACCACTGCCCCAGAGGCTTGTTTTGTTACAGTACACTGATTAAATAAATATTCCTGTGTGCACAAAGGAACTGAAATCTGTTACAGCACTCTGCAGTTATCTGTCCATTAGTAGCAAAGGAACTATTGCCCGTTTCTCTACTCTCCCCCCTCCTTTTTATTCTCTCCACCACCAAGATTCTGAGAGGTGCAAGTAACAGATAAATTATCTGAGCTGTGCTTTCAGGAGCGTGTGAAGCAGGAGGGTGGTGTCATGCACTTTGGTGCGGCATGCTGTTGGGGCAGTGCCCAAGGTGTGTGGATAGTAGAAGAGCTTGAGTGATTTAGATTAGAGGAAACTTCTTGCTTTGGGATTGTTGGACCTTTGTCTCTCTCCTTCAGCTCTTAGCAGAAGTGGATTTAGGAAGGTCTTTCAAATTAGCTTGCCTCTGTTACAGGAAAGGGTGCTTCTGGCATTGAAGTGGTTCTGTGTGTCTGGTGTCAGTCGTGGAAGCCACAGAGCCTCTGTGAGACTTGGTCCCACTGTGTTTATTTATTTACAGGTTCCCTTCAAAAGGTAGTGGCTGGAGGGACCCTCACCATTAGGGCAGGTAGCCATAGTGGACAGTTGAATGACAGGAATTCTAGCCTTGGTGGTGCTGGTGGGTTTCCTTTCTTTTTTTTGGATGGGGGTGTAGTTGGTTAGCATGAATGCATGTAGATTTAAAAAAAATGACTGATTTAGAAAGTGTTATTTGCAACCCTTTATGTGTAAGCTGTCAAACACCTCCATAATAAGGAATGATTTGTGTGCTAAGTGTGAAATGATGAATACTTTCCTGTTCACACAGGGCATTAAAAAAAGGGTCTGGGACAGGGAGGGAGGAGGGAAGGAGGAGAAAGACTGAGAATGGAACATAGGAAATTAAGCTTGCGGAGAAAACACTGTGCATATTATTTTGGTGTGAAGGAAGTGTCATGCAGAGAGAGTGTGACCAAAGGGAGGTGTTGAAATGTTAGCAACTCCTAACATCTGCCGCTAAGAGGGGGACCCCTTTGACGGAAATGAGATGGGTGCCCTTGTGTAGATGTGACTTCAAAAAATGTGAGGAGCCTTGTATCTGTAAGTAGGGAAAACTGTTGGAGTGGGTAAAATGAAATCTCTTAGTGTGTCTCTTCCAACTGACTGTGGGTAATTAGTTGGAAATGACATTAACCTGAGCTTAATTGTAATTTTGCATAGTAACAACATACCAGCTGTTCACTGTATTCTTTCCTGGTGGTGCGATTTAATTATTTTTTGCTATCTTTTAAGCTCTCATTTTCTGTTGTGTTTTCGTTTAACCCCTCCTTGCTGCCATGTCCGTAACCCCCGCAGTTTAGCAGTAGTGTCGTTTCTGCTGCTTTGGTGCCCACTCCGTGCTGAGGGCTTGGGATGATCTTGGTTTTGCTAATCAGTTGGCTTTTTAAAAGGACACGTTGGAAAGTTATCGAGATAAAACATGGGTGATTGCAAACCTTGTTGTGTTTTGGGCTCCTCCAAAAGATTTTAGCTCATGATTTAAATAATATGGATAATTCCAGGCCTATCCAAGGTGCTCAAAATATCAAGTGAACAAGCCAAAAGAGAAGTTAATTACTGAACAGTGATTGCTCTGATATAACCAATTATTGGGTCATTAAATGTTTATTACCTTTTATATGTTCCTTTCCCCCATAAGGGCAGTTTCTTTTTTGAGTCATTAAAACAGAAATGGGATTAAAAAAAGATTCTGCTTAAAAAATTTCCACAAGACTGAAGTATTAAAAAGGTCTTGTGTGATCTGACAGCTGAATAGCCTGTTTTTCTTTGGTCTGTTGAATTAGTAATTAATGAAATGTATTGCCTGAGCAGAGAAAATAAGATTAGTTTTGCTTAGAAAGAAAACAAAAGCAGAACATTAACACTTAAATGCAGGTTAATATTAAAGTGCAACATAAGACGTATAAAAAGATGCTGTGTCCCCACACGTGTGTAACCTCCATTATCAACCTCCCCCACTGAAGTGGCTTATTTGTTATAACTGGTGAACCTACACTGACACAGTATTGTCACTCAAAGTACACAGTTTACTTTAAGGTTGACTTTTGGTGTTGAACATTCTATGGGTTTGGACAAATGTATATTGACAGGTTTCAACCACTATAGTATCACACAGAGTACTTTCAGTGCCCTAAAAATGCTCTGTGCCCCGCCTCTTCAACCCTCCCTCCCTCCTAACACCTGGCAACCACTGATCTTTTTTTTTTTTTTTTTTTTGCGGTACGCGGGCCTCTTGCTGTTGTGGCCTCTCCCGTTGCGGAGCACAGGCTCCGGACGCGCAGGCTCAGCGGCCATGGCTCACGGGCCCAGCCACTCCGCAGCATGTGGGATCTTCCCGGACCGGGGCACGAACCCGCGTCCCCTGCATTGGCAGGCGGACTCTCAACCACTGCACCACCAGGGAAGCCCACCACTGACCTTTTTAACTTTCTCCATAGTTTTGCCTTTTCCAGAATGTCATATAGTTGGAATCATGCAGTATGTAGCCTTTTCAGGCTGGCTTCATTTCACTTAGCAGCATGCATTTAAGATTCCTCCATGTCTTTTCAGGCTTAATAGCTCATTTCTGTGTGATACAGAACTCCTTAATCATAACAGTTAGGGGCAAACAAGGAAAAAATTACCAATTGTACAAAACCCCAAGGAATAAATTAAGAAATATTAAGCTCAAAAAAAAAAAAGTATTAAAAAGAGTGGAACTCCTTGAATGATAAGATTGTCAGTGGTAACACTCATTTAATTAATTCATTCATCACTTTCTTGAGTACCAACATTATGTTTAGGAGGACTGAGGTTATATAAATACAGAGGGGGCAAGGGGCCGTGTCCGCGTAGAGCCTCTGGGTTAGCAGAGCAGTTAAACCAAATGCTTTAGTAACCATTATTGAAATGTCAAAGCAGTAGTGTTAATAGGCAGAGGTACATTTCTGTTGGGCAGAGGTGGCAGTTATGAAGAGAGAATTTACTTTTGGAGGCCGCGGTATCCTGTGGATTGAGAGCAGGGGGAGGGTGGTTATGAAGAGAAATCTTGCTCTTGGAGGTCGTGGTGTCCTGTGAATTAATAGCAGGTTCTTTGGAGCCCCATCACTTGGGTTCACATCCCAGTTTTGCCATTTACCAGCTCCGTGTTCTTTTACTTCAGTTTCCTCATCTGTAAAATGGAAACATGGTAACGCAGGGTTGTTGTGAGGATTAAACAGTGTCACTGCTTGTGACAGTGTCTCGCATGTATTGAACATCTTAGGTGGTGGTGTCATTTTTGTGGGATAATGCAACAGAGAATTCTTTCTTAGGGGAAATGGTAATTTAATTGGATGCTGAGGAACGGAAAGATGTTTCAGGCATTTCTTGTATTGTCATGTGTAACCACATACTTAATTTATAATGCCTAGAGTAATGTGTGCTTATGTAGCACCATTGTCAGAAGATTACAAAGGGCATTTACAACCGTTTACTCTCAGAACAGCCCTCTGAAGCAAGAAGACTGTTTATGCACATTCTGCTGAGGTGTGAAAGGCTGCAGAGAGCACGGCACTGCCAGCGACTGTTCTTTAATTGAGGTGTGCATGGAGCCTGGCTTTATTGTGGGTAACCAGTGGAAAGAGGGAACTTTTAAAACTTTTTTGTTTAAAAAATTGTTTTGGGGGGACAACTATGTTGTGATAAATAAATTACAAAGATGTTTTCTGTAGTCTTTAAGCAATAGTGAAACTTTGTTTATTCCTAAAAGTACCAGATCGCAGACAGTTGAATTTAGAGGAAGTTTATAATAATGATGATCATAATGATTATTTGTCGAGCACTTACTGTGTTCTAGGCACTGTTGATCGTCATAACTCTGAGGTTGTCACTCTTATTATCCTCATTTTACGGATGAGGAAGCCGAGGCACTAAGATGCTCAGTAATCTCCCTGAAGTCACGTAGCAGTGTAGATCTAGGGCCTAAGCTCTTATTCAGATATGCTTTAAGCTGTATAAAGCATTTCATTTTGTTTTGTATGTTTTACAACAGCCCTTTGAGAAAGGTCTGTTATCTCCATATTATAAGGAGAGAGAGAAGTAGTCTATGAGAAGCTAATGGGGCATCATGGTGAATTTAGTTTGGAATGAAAGATTGGAGGTGGCTATTTTATGCTCTTGAATTATTCCAAGCAAGGCACTTTACTTCTGGGCCTTGGGATCTATAAAATGAGAAGATGACATTCTGTCCCATTGACTCACACAATGTTATAATTTTATAATTTGGGGGGGAAATTTGAATCTGTACAACTCTGAGTCTATGCAATTCTTGTGTAGTTTGGACTCAGACTTATATGTGAGTCTTGGGCCCACCACTTACAGATGTGTCGATTTACCTAATTTGTCTGAACGTGTCTTATTATTTATTTGTAACATGGCCCTCTAGTTCTGCCTCTGCTCAGGTAATATAATAATATTGTAAGGTAATAATATACCTAGCTCTCAATCTACAGTAGGTAAGTGGGATTCTTATTAATTGGTATAAAACCAGGGGTCACACAGGAAGCTGGGCCTGGGCAGGAACTCCAGCCTCTTGACTCCCCTGGGTCCTAGTTCTCTCCGCTTACATGCCACGCTGCTGGGGATGATGAAGAGGTTATCATAATGAGATGTGCCCTGACTTAATAGAAACTGCAGTCTTGATTCTTCCTCTAGACTCATCGGGTTGTCATGTGTGTGAAATGTAGTGACTCCAGTAAGGAATTTGTTGTTTTCATGAAGTATGGCCGTGAATGGTAGAGTGTGAGCAACATGGGCAGGGGGCCTGCTATCTGCAGTTTATCCTGTGCAGGGGGCTGGGATACCTGGTCCTAGAACAGGGTCTAGCATCATTTATAGTGTGAAGGAAGGAAGGAATGAACGATCTCATTGAGCTGTAGAAAATAGGAATGAGAAGGAGAATAGGGTATTTAAAATTTCACTTTTATAGGAAAGAGGAAATTGAGGCACCTGATTGGGCAGGTTAAGCCTAGTCTCTTAATCACCAGGTCTTACAAGTGGACATAATTTATACCCTTGAAGGTATTGCGTGGCAGTGCCCTTCTGTTAAGATTTATTGTGGAACAAAATTTTATTCAGGTCAAGAATTTCTTCTAAATTAGAGCATATTCATTCCTCTTTTGTGGTTTCAGTCTGTGGAGTCGAAACTTGTCAGGAAGGTTTAGCAAAGCTGTGCTTCTCATGATGTGGAGTTCTCACTGGCAGCTGTGCTAAATAAACCTCTTGCTGTAAACTAGCCACGAGTAAATGTCTGGTTGTGAATCATAGCATAACCTTTCAGGGAAAACAAAACAAACAAACTACCAAACACACTAATCAGATTTTTTTTTTAGTATTAGGGTTGTAAACTCTGACACTTAACAGTTTGTCAGGCCCACTTGGAGCAGTTAGACAACTTCCTTTCTCTATTTCTGTTTGTGCAACACATGGATGTGTATATCCTTTAACAACATATTAAGAAAAAAATTTAAAGCTTTTCTTCCACATCTCTGGTTTCCTAATCATGGAACTTTATACAAATGCAGATTGCTGAGTGTCACTCAAGGCCTACTGTATCTGAATCTCTCAGAGGGTGGGACCCAGGAATCTCTTCTGAAGAGCACCCAGAGAGATTGTATGATTAATCAGATTTGGAAACCGCTAAGAGAACTACGATATTGTATTTTTCATCCATCCATCTATTCTTATCCATTTATCCATGTCTTGAGTAGATGAGAATTGGTTACTCATGGGACAATGGTTTTCTTAAGAACTGGGCATAGAAACCAGCATTAGAACGTAATCCTTGCCCCATGGGGTTCACAGTCTGGCTTAAAAGTTTTTAACTTTGGGTCGAGCTTTAAAGGATTCACAAATGTCCCAAACATCATGGGCAGAAGATTTTGTGTACATACGTTTTTCTAGCTTTCATCAGATTCTCTAAGGGGTCAGTGACCCATAAAAGGTTAAGAACCAAGATCTAGAGCTTGTACAACTGTTCTGAAAACAGTGGCAGAGGGCAGTGTTTCTGTTGCCACCTACAACGTTTTTGACCTTTTCAGAGGCAGTAGCAGTTTGAGAGTTGCACCTGTTTTCTGCCCCATTTAAAATATTTAAAAAGAAGAGAATAGTGTAGCACCTGGGTTGTGGTCAGAACAAAATGAAGGGTTATTGAAAGTGTTTGGTGAACTGCCTCAAATTTAATGTCAAGTTGCTACTTATGGTAAAACAGCCCAATGGTCAGTCTGATGGAAGAACCTTTTAAACCAGCATAGCATAGGCAAGGTCCACTCGTTTTCTTACAGTATGTAATTAGCTGAGTTATAGATAACAATTTTCACCCCATGGATATACATAAAGACTGTCTTGGGCTTTCCTGGTGGCGCAGTGGTTGAGAGTCCACCTGCCGATGCACGGGACACGGGTTCGTGCCCCAGTCCGGGAAGATCCCACATGCCACGGAGCAGCTGGGCCCGTGAGCCATGGCCGCTGAGCCTGCACGTCCAGAGCCTGTGCTCCGCAATGGGAGAGGCCACAACAGTGAGAGGCCCGCGTACCGCAAAAAGACTGTCTTATTTTTGTTACATTTGATCCCCAGCATGTCCACTGAATTGCTTAATTCCAAAATAACATTACCAGCTGTACTGCTGGCTCATCCTTCCTTAGCTCCTAAAATCCCCAAGTAACACTGTTCATCACAGAACAGAATTTGATATTAGAGAGGTCCATCTTGAACTGCTGCAGAAGTTTTACTTAGCAAAATTACTAGAACCCCTTATGTGTAATATTCTTATCCCTAAGGATAACTTTGTAATTCAGTTTTAATTAAGGTCTTCCCTTCTCTTTTTGTGGCTTCATATGTTTCTTTGGGGAACAAAAATTCTTCAAATATTGTAGCTTTGGTGATGCTACATTTTAGGGTTGGATAGTTTTGGAAGAAGAGGGCAGTCAATGGAATTACATGTTATTAATGGATAAAATTCCTTGTCCATTTATTTGGAAATTGTTCCTTTGGGGGCTAGGAGGGAGTTAGAGGCCTACTTCATTGTCACTGAAGTCTTATAAAGTCTTTTTAGGCTCTTCAAATGTCTGTATCACTTATTTTGAACTTGTGTGTGTATTACCTTGCATTATTCATTATTCTCTTAAAAAATAGTGACTATTTTATCTAAGTAGATTTTAACTTACTGGATGGTGATTATGTCTTCTAGGTCTTTATAGTTTTGCCATTATTTAGCATACTGAGTCATAATAGACACAGTAAATATTTGATTAATTGGATGTGTTGATTACCTTTGAGTCTTGGATCCCCAAGAGACCAGAAAATGGACTAAATCTGGAGTTAGAACTTGATACATGCTTTGGAAGTTAGGAATGTAAAAATGGATTGTCAGATCTGTCCCTTAGGCTTATTCAATATTCTCTTATTATTTTTTATATTCACATACAGCTGAATCAGTTCATATTCTGTAGTTCTTTAAAATCTTAAGTATATAGAATTCCACAGTTATAAAGAGAATTTTGTGGTAGAGCCCCAACACTTCGTTTAAATATTAAATGAAGTGAAACTTCAGAGAGGTTTTTTTATTAGTTATTGCTTTTAAAAAGAAAGATCTCACCACAGACTTGATCACTAAAAGATACCTGCTAATCGAATAGATATCACCCTTAACCTGTCCTAATCAAATACAGTTTTAATCAGCTCTGTTTGGGTGGAGGGACTATTGAAGGCTTTTAATGAATGAATGACTGTCATCGGTTATCTCGAAAATCAGGATTTGTAGGCTTGAGGGAGAGGGATCGGACTGTGAAGGGGTTTATCACAAACCATACTGTGTGAGAAGAGGATCTGGGAATGTTTCCCTTGTAGAAAAGGTGGCTGCCTTAAAGTATTTACAGAGTTGGTTTCAGGAAGAGAGATTTAGATCCAAGTGGTCCCATTGGAGGCACAATTTGGCATTCTTTATGAAGAGAATAGATTTCTAATAGTGCTTTCTGGGGTCTTGAGTTTAGCTGTTGAAGGCATTCAAACAGGCTCACTTATCACTCACCTGGATTATTGTAGTGGGGGGTTAGCACCAGGAATTAGTGACCTTTGAGGTCTCCCCATCCCAAAGATACTATAATTATATGATTTTCTAGCCAAAGTGTCTGAGTAAATCTAGTCATGGTTCAAAGTCCATATCTGCTCCCTGTAAATTCTTTTTCTTTTTAAAGAACTTGTTGGATGCTGTTTACTTAGTATTTAATCTCGTGGCCATCAAGTGTATTGAACTGGAACAAAACCAAGTTTATCCAGTCTTCCTGGTATCTAGGTCTCTTCTCATAGTCTGAGCTCTTAAAAGTAAGGTCATTTAAAAGTAGCATCTTGGCTTCCTTATTGCCTGTGTGTTTGCAAATCAAAATGTGAATTAAGTTTGGTCATTTGGAATATACAGGTTTTCATTTCAAGTCACTTAAGTGACATCTTTAAGGAAGATGGTCATGCTTTACTTACTGTAGGGCTTCCCCACCTCTTTCCTTAAAAAACAAACAAAAAAACCCTCCAGTTTTCAGGCTGAAAAGGTATTTTGTGATGGCTGAAAATATGTCTGAGAGTAATAATATGGTCTCTAAACACAATTAGATCTGGACTGGTGAGGCATTATTACAGTAAATGGATATTTTGTAAATATTAGTTTTTTTTTTGGGAAAAAAGCAGGGGGTTGCGGTGTGCAGGTGGGGTCAATCTTACCAGGAAAGCTGAAATGAATTCTTCAGCCCTGAAGAACCAGAGGGCACTGTGGCTTAATGTTCTGGCCCTAATTCAGCATCCCGTCTCTTGAGACACTTGGCTCTGATTCTTTCGTCTCAAAACCGAAGTCTTAAGGATTAAGAGAAGAGAGAATGGAAATGCATCATTTTCCCTGCCAAAGGAGGTACTTAAACTGGGAAAGGAGGAGGGGACTTTAACAAATCAAGCCTTGGCAAGGAAATCTGTCATGAATCAGCAATGACTTGGAAAGCCTCTGTCGCTGTATTTTACAAAACTAAGCATTTGCCACTACCAACATTTGTCTCTTGCTTACCTTTAGGATCAGCTTCAGGTTGCTCTATGGAGGGAACAAATTCTTTTTTTTTTGCCCATTTTGACAACATTAGGTAATTAATTTACAACTAGCTCAATTAGACTCCGGCCCATACAGTGTGTGCATGGCCTTTTAAAGAGCCTTTGTTTTGACGCTAATTGAGCTGGTTGTAGCAGAGACAGCCAAACAATTTACATTTATCTTTGGCAGGACACAAGGGCTCTCTCTTGGTATGGACAGCTGCATATTCTGTTTCTTCTACCAAGTGTGGTACTAAAATTCTGTGTGCTTATTTTAAATTTCTAATTAAGAAAACTTTGAAAATGACAAAAGCATGTATTATTGTAGACAAATTGGAAGATTTAGGTAGATAAACAAGAAAGAAAATAAAGATCACACGTAATCTTATTGCCACCAAGAGAACCATTCATAATCTGGTATTTGTCTTTCTATACTTTTCCCCCCTAAAGGGAATGCATGCATCTGTGCATATACACTTTTTAATATGTTCTGATTTTACAAATATGCAACCACACCATACAAACTGAATTGTAATCCACTTTTTTCCTACTTAATAAGTTGGAAACAGCTTATCATTTCATAAAATGTTGTTCTGCAGCATTTTAAACGGCTGCATGGTATTCCATTGTGTGGATGTACCAAAAAGTATTCAACCAGTCTGCTCTTATTGGACACTTAAGCTCATTTCACGTTTTTGCTATTATAACCAGCATTGTGATACATATTCTTGTTACTAAATCTTAAAGTTCTTAATAATTTGCAGCAGATAAATTCCTAGATACTGAGTTACTTGGACAGGGGCATATATGTTTTAAAATTTTTTGGCGTGTATGTACTGTCAAATTGTGCTTCTCGAAGGTTGTACCATTTTTCACATTCACTCGCACTATATGAGAGCTTTATTATGCTTATTCTTGTTATTCAGGAGAACAATATAGAAAGGATTTACTCGGAGGTGGGTTAAATCCTGATCAGTGATTTTTACCGTTGCTGCTAAAGTTTATCTCAACCGTATACATCTTCTGTTCCCACTATCAGGTGAAAGAAGCCAGCCAGCTACCTCATATAGTCCAAGAGAGTTTTGCTTGTTTTAATAATGGTATTATGCTATTTTGTTTTGAAAAGGTAGAGACTAAATAAGTAAGTAGGTGCTTCATTAAGACAGAAGTGGTTTGTTTTTCCTCAGGGAAGATTCTGAAACAATATTTTTCATATGAGTAAGGACCAACCTAAAGAAATAGACTAGAAGTGGATAGCTTTGCTCAGTACATGAGAAAACATTTACCTTCTTGAGGTGGCAAAGCCCATGGATGTGTTGCCTGTCTAACCCATGACTAGAGGAGCAGGATAAACTCTGGCATCTCCATCACGGGTAGCCTTGCAGAAGCCATCACAGTACATTGTCTAAATTTCTGTTACAGTGACTACTGCTTTGTTTTATAGTCTCCTTGCCTAGACTGCAAGGCTAGAATTCACAACAGCTGATATTGAATCTTACTTTCTGTATTTGTAATGCCTGAATGTTGGACATGTAGTTAGACAAACAGCAGGTATTCGTTGTTAACTGGATGAATAAATGAATAGACTAGATATGCAGGAGAGTTGAAATTAAAGAAAAAGATCTTTCAGATCATCTGGGGCTCCCCCCACCGCCCCCACCCAGTTTTATAGCTGATGAAACTGAGGCTTAGAAAGATTAAGTGACATCTTGCTCAAGAGCAAGTTAATGATCCAAGCAGAAGTTGGAGTTCTCTTCTCACTCTGTATTTCTCAGATTCTTACAGTGCTGGGATTGTGTGTTTTTCTCAAGGTGGTACTTGGTATGATTGTATTTAAAATCAATAGTAAATTCTCATTTCTTACATCGTACAGTTTCCCTGACTCCTTTTGTTTCACTAGTGAGATCAGCCTCAGTTTTTGTTAAAATTCAGCACACCCTTAAGTCACATTTCTTTTTTCCCTTTCTCTCTTTCTTTAATATTCTCACTTCTCCAATTTCATTCTTAGTAGACATTTTAATTTACTCCCAGCAGTATTGCCATGTTAAAATGCATTGAATTGACCTCTTATCTGGAGATCGGAGTGAAGGTCTCACCTGCCCCAGGGATTTAGCCAGGAATTGAGGCAGGTAAAAAACAGTCTTCTCCCAAGGCCCAGGTGCTGCTGGTCTGCCAACCTGTACTTCGATTCACGGATGGGGTGCAGATGTGCCTTGTTTTACTGTTAGAAAGCAGCTTCTGAATAGTTTCTGTTTGAAACTTTTCAGTTTGCCAGTGCAAAATAATGTCTGCAGCAAAAGTTCATTTTAGGGTAAACCAGGAGTAAAGGGGAATTAAAGAGAGTTCTTTTTTTTTTTAACTTTTCTGTGTTTTAATTTTTTCCTGTGATTTTAGCCTTTTCCCCTTCTTAGTGAATTATTATAGAGTTTTATTAAAATTGTAAGTTCTGGAAATTGGACACCATGGTAGTTAGACCAGCACGGGATACGGTACTCTTAGGTTCCATAGTATTTCAGAGTACATCTCTTTATTGTATGTTAAATGATAGGGAAGTATAATAAAATGTACCTTGAGAGTAGTTATCTATTTTATGTCCTGTAACATTCAGTACTTGATAAAAATGTAGCAGATCTTGACTCAACAAGGGACAAAACTGTTTATAGCCCAAGAGAAGGATGGCAGGTTCCTTGTTGATGGCATAAGTTCAGCAGAGTCATACAATTTGAGACCTAAGGGGCCTTTAATATTATCTAGTCCAACTCTTTATTTTACATATGGGGAAAGAATTAGCCACTGGTCCAGGGTCATTCAGCAGGTAGAGAGAGGCTGCAGGCTGAACCTAGGATTGAATGCCAACTCTGCTGTTCTTCATTTTCTGATCATAGTCGAAGCATTTAGTCTAATCTCTCCTTAAAAGAGCACACTATTAGATGTTTCATTGACTTGAAACCTGTTGTGATGCCTTCGGGCACCCAAAGGCTACCCTGTTGTTCATTGTTCCTGGTTGCCTAGGTCATTCCATGCTTCTCTGAGGGTGGGCTTAGACATGACTGGAATAAACGATGTGTTGAGACAGCTTAGAGAACTGTCTCTGATGAAATGACTTCTTACTTTTCTAAGAAAGCAGTGAAAAGACAGCAAGGGGACTGCTATTTCCTAAAACCATTGACTGTGGATGGAGAGAAGCCCCACGTGGCAGATGGTCACAGCCCTTGGCAGCTGCATTGCTGTCTTTGTCCTCTCTTGCAGCCTTAGATATGTGGGAGCGTATGGTTCTTAATCCTAACCTGTATTCCTCGATTCAGTGTATGATCTTGGTCAAGCACCTCACCTCTTCTGCCTCAGTTTTCTCTTAGGAGATTCAAAGGGGCTACAGTGGATGATTTCTGAGGCACCTTCCGGGTCTTGAATAATTATTCTGAAAATGATTATCTATATAGAAGTTTATCCACATGATCAAATAACCAAACATGTATTTCTGACAGTCCGTTTTATTACTGTTTTGATTTGTTTTCATGGGATTTTGGAAAATGTCTACAGACTTTACCGTGATCAAGCTGCTAGCAGTTATTTAACAGAACACCCAGCAGGTTCTCAGGGGCTATGAAAGAAATAGTGTCCAGCCTCAAGGAGACCAGAAAGATTTCTTTATCTCCCAAGCTGGGGATGGAGGACATTCTTCTCTTCCAGTGGATTTAAGCTCCATGAGTGCAGGGCCTTTGTCCTTCTTTTATAGTGCAGGGCTCAGTAAATATTGGTTGTATGAATGAAGCAATGAATCCACTTGTCAGTCTTGCTTATATTTACTGAAGATGTCCCACTGAGATTTGTTGTTTTCTTCAACCTGTAAGTGCTGTTAACTTGAATAAATTTCCCAGAAAGTATTCCCCACCTTCTATAGAAGAATGAGACCAAGATGTTCTGAGGCTAAATGAAAAAAAAACATAAATGCTACATTCCTTTCTTGGAAATTCACTTTACTATCAGCATATTGAAAGCATTGAGATGTCTGCCTTAAAATAACTTTGTTCAACCCGACATTTCCCAAACTGATTTGAACTCAGAGTCCTAGCCATTCCACACCCCCCATGGAGTAGTTGTTAACATTCTGCAGAGCTTTGACCTGTGAAAGAGAAAGGTTGGTATAGAGAGTAGTAATACGAAATAAACAGAAGCAGCAGCATTAGTAAAGAATAATTAATACAACATATGACAGAGTATATATGTTAAGCATTGCTTCTGGCAGACCTGTGTGAAGTTGTGGTAGACCTGTAGGGTTTTTGTTTTTTTTTCTTTTTAAATTTTCTTTTAAAAAGAACTGTTTGTGCCTCATTGGAGATTTAAGATTTGGTGGTAGAGAGATTAAAGGAAGTTGCAAATGATCTAATAGCTATTTTATAGTTATGGAAGTTGAATGGTGGAGTTTTAACTTGTGTCAAGGGCTTCCCTGCCAGGTACTGCAGGGAAATAATGATGAAAGGAGTCTGTGTCTGCTCCTTTAGGAGCTGGCTGTCAGTGAAGGAGACAGACATGTAAACAAATTATAGCAATAACGTGCTCAGATGTGTAACGAACAGAAAATAGGACAGAGGAAGGAATGGTATTTTTTCCCTCCGATTTAGAACAGGGTTGCTGTTCATACAATAAG
This sequence comes from Phocoena sinus, assembly GCF_008692025.1. Classification (NCBI taxonomy): domain Eukaryota; kingdom Metazoa; phylum Chordata; class Mammalia; order Artiodactyla; family Phocoenidae; genus Phocoena; species Phocoena sinus. Next base: position 76,259,311 of record NC_045777.1, on the reverse strand, counting down.
CCAAAACCAAACTAACTGGAACCCCCATAGGTCTCCCAGACAAAATTCTCATACATCAAGACTTGGATGACTAGGCTTCTTTATGCTTTCCCTGATCCAGCATAATTGCATCATCTGTGGTCCCATCTGAGCCTTGTTTACACCTCTGTCATTGGCCTTATTACAATTGTATGTGAACGACTTCAGGGCACAGCAGGGTCACCTTTGTCCCTGTATCTCCAGGGCCTGCAGCATCTACCAGTACCCACAGTGCATTGGCTGTTTTGTTTAGACTTGGGGCAAGGCATTAGGGCTGTGCAATTTACTCACTTTAAGTAGATTTAGTAAATAAAAATAAGTTTTATACAAAACATAGACTGGGAAGGTAGTAGTAGTATTAAGCGTATGGCTCCTTCCCATAGCATTTTTCCCTGAACACCTACATATGACTTAAATTTCAAGAATTCAATAACATTTTTGTAGGAACTCAACAGTTCCACATCATGAAGTGTTTTTATTTCGCATGAGTGTTTTGTAATCATTAGTTTTTGTAGGACCTTTCTCTTACACCCTGTACTTCATCTGGAATATCCTAGAATAAGTTCAGCTTGATATTCTACTCCCCGCCAGTGGTTGTGTTTGAGGCCCAAGGTCAAGGTGTTGATGGATGACATTTCCCTTTAAAGTATTTGTATCCATCTGCAATATGGGGGCAGAGTGACTCCCAGTATGGTGCAATGGAAATAAGTGACATGGTTTTGAAGTTCATTTTCTTTGTGACCTTGGGCGAGTTACTTAACTTTCCAATAACTGAGGAGGTTGGATCAGAATTAGCACAGTTGCTTCTAATGCTGACATTCCATGATTCTCTGGGGAGGATTCACTTCCATGGAAGGCTTAAAAGTGGATACATTTTTAGGTTAAATAGCTTTGCTCGGTTACTTTTTTTGCTCCTTAACCCATATAGGAGCCTTAAGGCTGATGGTCATAGAGTAAAACCAAATTACCTGGAACGGTCAAAGACTGCAATTCTGATCCTATTTTTTATTTTAAGGGGAAGAAAAAACTGACAGTAAAACAAGCTTGTCTATATCCATGAATCAGGAAAGATCCATCCCATTTTTCTACATACACAGTACACATAGCCAGATTGAGTTAGGTGCTGCAAAGTCTTAACTGAAAACGAAATTGGTTGCGTTTTTCATCCTAAATTTAGGAAGAATTGTAGTTGATAGATACATTTTGAGTACTTTCATCTAGAGTTAAGGAGTTGCCTTGGGGAGGGACTTGCCTGGTGGTCCAGTGGTTAAGACTCTGAGCCCCTACTGCAGGCGGCAGGGGTTCGATCCCTGGTGGAGGAAATAAGATCCTGCATGCTGCATGGTGCTGCCAGAAAAAAAAAGTTGCCTTGTAAGAAGTTGGCTCCCAGCTTTATGATGAAGATGATACTGGGTAACCTTGGATATGTCACTGAACCTTTCAGAATTTCAGTATCCTCAATGGCTAGATTTGATGTCTTTCTGATTACTAACCGCTCTGTGACTAGATAATTCTAGGCATTTATTTCAGGCTCCTTCCTGTTCATTTCCTTGAAAGATAACGATATTGCCATCCCGCCCCCCACATAATCCCAGACAGTTATTGATTTGTGAGGGAGAGGAATATTTTAAAACACTTCAAGTGGTACATTTGAGAAAATTATATTAGTTACCTATTGGTATATAACAATATTACCAATATTACCACAAAGTTAAATTTTTTATGGCTTAAAATAACATATTTGTTATTAATCTCACAGTTTCTGTGGGTCAGGAGTCTGGCACAGCTTAGCTGAGTCCTTTGCAAGGCTGCAGTGAAGATGTTGCCCAGGGCTGGAGTCTCATCTGGATGCTTGCCTGGGGAAGGATCCACTACCAAGCTCACTCAGGTTGTTGGTGGACTTCATTTCCTTGCAGCTATAGGACTTGAGGGCCTTCTTTCCTTGCTGGTTTGGGGCTCCCTCTGCTTCTAGAGGCTGCCCACAGTTCTTGTCTTGTGAGGTTCCCCTCCATATGACTGCTTGTTTCCTCATAGCCAACAGGAGAGAACAAGGCAGATGCTACCATCTTTTGTAATGTTATCACGTAATCACGTACACATGATCATGTACCTCTGTCATCTTTGCTGTATCCTACAGGTTAGAAGCAAGTCACAGGCCCCTCTCATACTCAAGGAGAGAGGCTCATACGTGGGCGTGGACTGGTGTAGGTGAGGATCGACCACCTTAGGAGTCTCTCAGCCACACATGTGAAAGACAGAAACCATATTTAAACTTTTTTGTTTGTATTGTGGATCTGTGCTTAAACATCTTATTTGATAGTACAGCCATAGTTATCTGTAAACATTGATTAAGAATCCTGTTCAGTTAAAGCTTTGGGCCCACTGTGTTTTTGTACCATGCCCTTGTTTTTCTGAGTCCACAGATACTGGTAAAAGCAAGGTTTGAGGCTTCTTCATTCTTCTGCCTTCCTACCCGGCACTGCACCTGTAGGTTTTAGGTGCTAAGTGTTGGTTGAAGGATTGTAGAAGCATTGAATTAATTTGAAGAAGGTCTCTGTCATTATTCTCCCTCCCCCAAATTTGTATGTTGAAGCCCTAACCCTCTGATGGGATGATGTTTGGAGATGGGGCCTTTGGGAGGCCTTAGGTGAGATTATGAGGGTGGGGCCCTCACGATGGGATTAGTGCCCTGATAAGAAGAGGCACCAGAGAGCTTGCTAGCTCTCTCTCTTTACCATGTAAGAACACAGGGAGAAAGTGGCTGTCTATAAGCCAGGAAGAGAGCTCTCACCAGAAACTGACCATGCTGGCACCTTGATCTTAGACTTCCAGCCTCCAAAACTGTGGGAAAATAAATGTCTGTTGTTTAAGCCACCCAGTGTATGCTGTTTCCTTATGGTAGCCCAGGCTGACCTACCCCACCCTCTGTTCTCAGTGTAACAAAAGATAGATGTCTAAGTACAAAGGTTGCAGGATGGCAGTGACCCCCTGGCAGCCAGTGAGCCAGGGAGAGTGGTGTTTAATTGTAGCCATTGCATTCTTTACTGAGTTTTCCTCACAAATATTTGTAGAGGGTCCCTAGACTTTTTTTTTTTTTTTTTTTCGGGGCAAAATGATGATCTAAAACATACTGCCTTTGGTTTTTCAGTGTTGGACTGCCAAATAGGAACACTTAGTGATGACAAATGTTGCTCTTGAAAAGTCTTGTTGGTGGGAACTTACACAGTGAATTCTTAATTTCTTTTTCTGGAGTCTTAACTTTAAAAAATTCACTTGTTCATTCATTGGTCCATTCATAGGTTGAGATGCAGAGGGCTCAGTACCCTTTCCCCAGTTTTCTACCTTTCTGACTTTAGTAAACTTACTTTATCGCTCTAGGTTCCCCCTTGGTAAAATTGGGATATTCACGTCTGTCTAAAAAGAATGAAATAATTACGTAAAGCTCCAAGCATGTAATAGGCGCTCACTGAATGACAGTGAGCGCCTATTGACTAACTGTAGAGGAATGATTAACATGTTACATTTATTTATTCAGTTTCATTCATCATACCAGCAATGGCATGGTATAATATATTAGAGATCTCAGTGAGTAAGAGGATTGGGGTGGGAAAGGAACCAAGAAAATCTCACCATCTTCCTTCTGCTTGAAAACAGATTTTTAATTCTTGAACAGGGTTTTTTTGAGTATTTTTAAGCCATACAACACTTACTTGTTTTTAATAATTGTAGTCAAACTTGTCAAGCAGTGAGAGTCATTTTTTGATGTGGTACTTAGTTGTAAGGGGAGGAATCACAAGAGATTTAGAGGGAGGACCTTAGAATTTGCGAAATCCACCCCTTTCATTTTCTAGATTAGGAGGCAGAGTGTGTCATGTGGTGACATGCAGTCCTATGGAAAAGAAGAAATAGGAGTCATACATCTTATCTTTTATACAGACTCAGCATTTTCAGTAATTCTGTTGAAACAAACACTAAAGAAATTTAAACCCACCGAGGTCAGCCTGACCCCCCCCGCAGGGCATGCTGCATCTCTCTGCACTGAAGAGATTGAATAGCTGCTTTAGGAGTCAGGTGTCAAACTCCCTCAGTGATCAAAATTCAACTTCTGAATTAAAGGTAGATTGTATTGGTGTTTTGGGGGCTGTGGGAAGGGAGCAGTGGAAAAGAGACTTCTAGCCTGGGGCTCCTGCTGTTCCCTTAGGGGATTTAGGGCCTGTAAAAACACTTTGAGGTCTCTGAATGACAACACATAAACAGCAGTGACCCTTAATTGAAAGGGAGGAGACCAAGTGGACCAGAGGTCAGGACTTTACAGTGATGACTAGTGGCCTGGGGTTGCCAGCTGAAATGGTCTGGATTTTTTTTTTTTTCCTTCCAACTCTTGCCCTTCCCCCTTACTGGGCTTGGAGATCCAGGAAGGAAGGAGGAGGGACCATTAACTAAACTAAGATGTGATGTGCATGGTCCCTGGGTGGACTGGAATTTCAGAGGAGAGGAAAGCCCCCAAGCCTTTTTTAAACTAGTGTATAACAACCTGACTACTACCAGCAGTTTGCCAATTACCCAATTATGACCCAAATTTGCACATTTAAAAAAAGTAGTCTGCTACTATTCTTCCTTATACAAGGATTTTAGTCACTGTACATCTTGTGTCTTTAAATAATGTATTAGGAACATTTTCAAGTCTGTAAGTGCTTTTTTAATGAGAGTGTGAAGATTTTAATGGGACTAGATTGCTTTTTGTGACATTTCAGAGTGACTTAATTGTAACAATGTTGAGAGGCTATATTTTAAAGTTTGCTAAGTATGTCTGCTGTGGATTATAGTCAGACACTTAAAAGGACTGATGGATGGATAGTGGAATCAGACAGCTTTTTCCTCACTACTCCAAATATTAGCTCTTTTCAAATACGGTTACAACAAACCAGGTACACAGGTCAGGGCTCTCTTAACCCTTTTAATTTTAAAATAGGAACAGAGGCTAATAACAGAGGCTAGTGGGGATAGTTTGAGATAAATTCTTTAAAACTTACTAGGGCAACGATGTTTGTCCAATGGCATTTGCTATCTTTTTACAGAGCCAGGAGGCTAGGCTATCTTTGTTCACACTCCCTTATAGTCCCTGAGCTCTTCTCTGTTTGCTTAAAAAAGTACCTGTCTTATGTCTCATTTTTTCTGAAAATTTAGCAAGTGTTTCTAAAATATTGTCACTACCAAATAACAGTTTACTTTTTTTTTTTTTTTTTTTTTGCGGTACGCGGGCCTCTCACTGTTGTGGCCTCTCCCATTGCGGAGCACAGACTTCGGACGCGCAGGCTCAACAGCCATGGCTCACGGGCCCAGCCGCTCCGCGGCATGTGGGATCCTCCCAGACCGGGGCACGAACCCGTGTCCCCTGCATCGGCAGGCAGACTCTCAACCACTGCGCCACCAGGGAAGCCCCAGTTTACTTTTTTAATGATGAGAATTTAAGACTCTTTGTGAAACTCAGTTTTTTTCCTACCTTCATAACAATGGGATTATTCAGAGATCTTTTCCTGCACAAATGTTCTTAGGATTCTAGAACTTGTGGCAGGTTTCTCAAAATTAGATCAGATGGTCAGACAGTTTCAATACCATTCTTAGGAGGGGTTTGGATTAGTTTCCTAGGGCTGGGATTGCCTAACAAAGTACCACTTTATTAAACTGGGTGTTTAAAGCAACAGAAATATATTCCCTCACCGTGCTGGAGGCATGCAGTCTGAGATCAAGGTCTCAACACGGCCATGTTCCCTCTGAAACCTGTCAGGAAATACTTCTTTGCCCCTTCCTAGCTTCTGGTGTTTTGTCGGCAATCTTTGGAGTTCCTTGGTTTGCAGCTGTTTAACACTGATCTCTGCCTTTGTCATCACATGATGTTCTCCCTGTGTGTCTCTGTCTTCCTTTAAGGACACCAGACATATTGGATTTGGGGCCCACCCTATTCCAGTATGACCTAATCTTAACTAATTACACCTGCAGTGAACCTATTTCCAAATAAGGTCACATTCTGAGGTACCAAGAATTACAATTTCAACATATCTTTTTTTCAGGGGATACAATTCAACCCATAACATGATTCTACTTTAAAAGCACCCAGGAGATTCTGATGCAGCCTCCACAGGTTCTCAAAACATGGTTCCTGGCATGTCTGCACAGACAGAATTCATCAGGAGCACTAAAGCAATTATATATATCTATGCATGTGCACACACACATACACACACACACATATACATATACATACATACATACATATATATATATATATATATATATATATATATATATATATGGTTTAAAGAAGAAAAATAAGCCCCTAAATCATGTACTCACCACCCAGCAGAAAAAATAAAACCTTACCAATACCTTTGAAGGCCTTGGAAAGCCTCAGGTGTTTGTTTAAAATGCAGATTCTCCTCTGAGGGGTTAGGTCAGAGACATTCCAAGCGACATGAATTAGAATTTAGTAACTTTTTTAAACCACAAGGTGTGTTTTAAGTTGGTCTAGAAAATTTAACTTTGGAGTGGGATGGAGTTTTTTTGTTTTTTTTGTTTTTTCCTATTACAGAATAGAAAAGCTGCACAGTGTGGTGGAAATGTCATTAGCTCCTCTTCTGTTGGGGATGGTTTCCTGAAAAAAAAAACAAGTCACCTATAATTTTCTGAATTAGTTTAGATCTGTGGCTTAGAGAGACTTACAGTGGTGCACACTTAATTTTGTGGGAGGAAGGTGTGTATGTGTGAAGGTAAGGGATCTATTATTGATTATGTTTCTTACATTCTTGTCTTTCTCCTGGGAATTTTGTGAAGATTTATATCTGCTAGATAATTTTAAGTTTGTAAAATGCCTTGAGTTCCTTGGTGGAAGTGTTACATAAATGTAAAGAAATTATGCAGCACCTGAATTTGGTTGTTCATCCTTTTTTTAGTGTGTTTTAACTAAGAACTTAGCACTATTTAAGTTGGATGGGTGGGGAAAGGCCCTAATCACTCAAACATGGTTAAGCAAGTAGGTAGGAGCAGCATTTAAGCTGGAACTCAAGAAGGAATAAATGAACAGGACCTCTTCTGGATATCAGTCATTTTCTATGGCACTTGCTGAGCTGAGCTGTAGGTTAATGTCTCCTCCCATGTTTACATGGTGCTCTTAAAGAATCAGGCCCCCACAACTCCCCTTTTAAAACTTATTTACATACTTGCAGATTCCTTAGACCTTTCTGGTTTTCTGGAGTGAGGTGGAAACCTTCCTTTTTTTTGTGGGGGGCTGTGTTGGGTCGTTGCTGCATGTGGGCTTTTCTCTAGTTGCAGCTATTGGGGGCTACTCTTCATCGCGGTGTGCGGGCCTCTCATTGTGGTGGCTGCTTGTTGCGGAGCACAGGCTCTAGGTGCATGGGCTCAGTAGTTGTGGCTCACGGGTTCTAGAGTGCAGGTTAAGTAGTTGTGGCACATGGCTTAGTTGTTCCGTGGCACGTGGGATCTTCTTGGACCAGGCATCGAACCCATGTGCCCTGCATTAGCAGGCGAATTCTTAACCACGGCGCCACCAGGGAAGCCCCTGGAAACCTTTTTTTTTTTTTAAAAAGAGTTTGTCTCACTCTCTAGGTACTCAGGGAGCAAGAAGCCACCTGACAAACCATGTTGACTTCTGGTACCCTGTGCCTGTATGGCCCAAGCAGCTGGCTTCCAAACTACCTCCTTCTGCCTGTTACACAGAGCTTTGTGTTCGAGTGGGTGACACCTTCCCAGGACCACTGAAGAGTGAGGAAAGGAAACAGTTGCCAACACCCCACAGTCCAGTCATGCCTCTTTGGTTTGCTGTGTTGTCACAGTCTCACCTGTATGTTTGTTTTTTGCCTTGTTGCTCTGTGAACAAAGAATCACCTCATCCTCCTTTCTGTGGCTGACCCCAGACTTGTAACCTTTCTCATTCATTCACTATGTCTATTAAGCACCTACTACGTGCTAAGTAGTAGGCACTTGTGAATTATACAGAGTTCTTGATGCTGTGGAGCTGTCTAGTGGAAGACACAAACATCGAAAAAAAGAAAAGTCAAAACCAATAGCCAAATAGGTATAATTAGATGAAGGGTAAAAAGGACAATCACAGGCTCTTAAGAGTAAATAACAAGAGAACCTAGCCTCTCTAGGGTGTTTTAAAGAATGACACTTCAGCAAAATCTGGAATGACCACTAGAAATTAGCAGGGAAGGAGGAAGAACAGGAAACATTGTCTTCTAAGAAGTATACCATGAAATTGTTTTTTCTCTTCCTTTCTCTCTGCCCTTTTCCTTCCCCACATAGTCTTATGGCACAATTTCAACCATCCAAAGTGAGCCAGTTGCTTTGCTACTTGGATGGTTGGAGGTCGGGGGCTTCAGGAAGGGCGTGGGAGTTAAAGCTGAATATAAATTAGACAGCAAGTAGTTCTTCTTTATTGGTATGGTTAACCCATTAAATTGGGCTCTTGGCATGCTGTTTCTCTAAACTGTGCTCTGGGGACCTTTTTGGAATCCCAGTGCTGTCCTGCAGACCCTTGCTGTATGTCTGGGGTGGGTTAAGGGCTTGGGAAAGATACACGTGCCAAAGGAAGTTCTTTTCGGCGCTCTTTCTATCTGTAAGAGGTAACAAAGCTGTAAGATGTTTCACTTTTTAGGTATAATTTTTCAAACTTCCAACATCAAAATCACCAGGAGCCTATTAAAATATGTACTTTTCTTAGTCTTTTTATCCCAGACCTGCTGACTTGGAATCTTAGCAGTAGAACTCCTGGCTGTTGTCAAGCACTCTATTGAGAGCCACTGCCATGATGGCATGGATCACCAGTGGGTCATTCCAAGCGTACAGATGAGGACTCTCATTGTTTGTTATCACCAGTACCAGCTCTGTAATTTGCAGAGTGCAAAGTGAATATGCAGAACCCCTTATTTAAAAATTATGAACAGCTTAAAGGGGGCAACAGCAGAGCATTAACCAAATGTGGGGCCCTCCTGAGTGCAGGTCCCTGGAAGGCTGTGCAGGCTGCAAGCCCATGAGGCTGGCCCTGTGCACCACTTCTGTTTTCCTTCATAAAGTGAACTGCTTATTGCTCCCTGTGTACCACACTGTTTGTTGCCTTTGTCCCTTGGGTCTCCCTGTATGAAATGCTGTTTTTCATCTCTTCTCTCTCACCTGGGCTCACCTCAGTTTTTGCATGCACTTCTTGGAATCCTGTGCAAGTTGCCACTGCAAGTCTGTGTCCTTTGAGGGCATGCTGCTCTTCGTCCTTGTATCCCCTGCCATTAGCTGAGGCTCTGCCACTGCTTCCTCATAAGTTTGCTGAATAAAATACTTTAACCTGAATACTTTTTTAAAAACTTAATTAGGTTACAGACCCCTGGGAATGCAGATCTAGTTCAGAGCGACGTGTTGCCCTGGCAGAGGTGTTGCGTGAGTGGCCTGGGCTGCCTGAGCATGACTGGGGTGAGGCAGGCTGCAGGACTGGGTGGGAGACAAACTCAGGACATCTCTGGCAAGTTGTGTATCCTGCGTGGTCGACACCTTTGGTGGCTGTTACCCTCCCTCTGATGGTCAAGATTTCCTATCTGCATCTCTCCTTAACCTCTGAGTTCCAGGAAATGACAGCTTTTCCTAAGCCATTTAAGTTCAAATGTGCTGTTAGCAGAACCTGAGGAAATGTTTCTTGTGGTAGAAAGGGGACCATTTGCTCAGTGGTTACAGTTTGAAACTAGGCATTCCTGGATTGTTTGAGTGGGTATGTTCTGGAGAATTCCCCAAAGCTGGATGCACATGGTAAGTGAAGTTGTGGCTCTGTAGGCTGAGAATCGATCAGGCTGTGCTTACTACACTTAAAAGGACTATTCCTGCCTTGAGGTAACCAGAGGTAGCTATGAATTTGGGCAAGAGGTCTATGAAACCTCTTCATCTCACAGATGCACAAGCAGCTGGAAGTTTGAAGAAGTTAGAGAGCATGTTCAAGGTTGATTCAGATATTTGGTGCCTGAGCTGGCACTGGAATCCGTGATTCCTACTCCTCTTGAGGCCTCAGTAAATATTTGTTCAAAGATTATTTTATTCTTTCTTTGAAGATTATCGTCTGGCCTTGACCTGATGGAGTTAATGGAATGAAATATGTACTTCTCCTTTGAAATTGTTTTGAGGAGTTAAAGTGAACAGATTGTCCAAAACAGTGCTGTCCAATTGAAATATGTGAGCCACACATGCAATTTAAAAGTCTTCAGTACGCACATGAAAAAGTAGAAAGTGGTGAAATTAATTTTAATAACTTAACCCAATATATCAAATATTTTTAATCATTTCAATATGTATGCATATATGTATATATTGATATATCCTATATATATATATATCAATATAGAAATATCGAGATACTTAGTTTCTTTTCTCCCAGTGTAGCTACTGTACCAGACAGGGCAGGGCTGAAATATACTAGCTTAGGGACTGACCTGGTGGCACAGCGGTTAAGAATCCACCTGCCAATGCAGGGAACACGGGTTCAGTCCCTGGTCTGGGAAGATCCCACATGCCTCAGAGCAACTAAGCCTGTGTGCCACAACTACTGAGTCTGCGCTCTAGAGCCCACGAGCCACAGTGACTGAGCCCGCGCACCTAGAGCCTGTGCTCTGCAACAAGAGAAGCCACCACAATGAGAAGCCAGCGTACCACAATGAAGAGTAGCCCCTGCTCACCACAACTAGAGAAAGCCCGTGAGCAGCAGTGAAGACCCAACACAGCCAAATAAAAAATTAAAATAAATAAATAAATAAAATATACTAGCTTATACATTTCATTTTTATTTTCTCTTCTTTTTTAGGATGCTTTAACCCATACTAGTTAGCATACGCGCTTGTTACTGGTGTAATGATACACCTGGGGAAACAAGGATTTGGGACGTAGACTAACTTGTTAGTTTTAGCCTGACAGTTGGAGCAGGTCAGGTGCATGCAGAATGCTCCAACATGGATTTGCTGTAGATCTGTCTTTGTGCTGGGCATCTGGAGGTAGTGCCTGCAGCCTCTTAGGGGACAGAAACCACCTTGTATGGAGACATGTGCTGTCAGTCAAGGAGAATATCTCTGCTGTTGAGTCAGCCTAGGCTTTGATCTCCTGTCTGCATAGAGAGCTTGCTGCTGAATTAGATTTTTGCTCCTCTGGAAATGAGAAGGAAAGTGTGGGTTTTTTGAGTAAGGTTACTGGTCAACATGTGAAATCTTCCTCGGGTCATTTAATTAAAATCTGAACATCAAGTAGATCATACAATCATTAGCCTAGCTATTGATAGATCATTGAAACTAGAAAATTAAGATATCAAAAGACCCACACACATATTTGTCATCAGATCTGCCCTGATTTCTAGATAAAGGCTAGTATATATATATGGTTTTTGGGGTGTGATTTGAATGGAAGTTTTCCCTTCTTTTTTAGATTACTGCTCAAAGTCTACTGACAGAATACAGGGAGACAGCCTTGATTAGATTAGACCAGATTGGATTAAATCAAATGGTTAAAGCCTTTGGAGCCGCTAGCGTGTAGGAGACACCATAATGGCCTTCATTAGCGTCCCTAAATCCTATTAGGTAAGTTAATCTTATTGAAGAATTTAGGTTTGCATAAATCAGCATTGCCCTTATACTCTCTCTGGTGGTCTCTGGCTCTTCAGGTGAGCTGACAGTAAGTTTCTTGGAATAGGTTGGTTATGTTGGTTTGGGGCAAGTTATTCTAAACAACTTGAAAGTAGATACCTGCCGTTGGTAGAGAGAATATCCCTGTAGAAAAATAGTCTGTCTCCTGGCTGCTCTTTGGCATGGTGGCTGTTAGTGTCTGTGCCAGGGATGTTTTAGCCTTGGTTTTGGGGAAAGAAAGTCAGCAGAGATGTGTGTAAATAGTTTGTAAGATCAGCTGCTGTGTCATTGCGGCAGGTGTGGGGGTGGGTTGATTGATGGGTTGGAGCTTTATTTTTAAGCTTTGTGAAATCATCTCTTATAGCCTGTGTCCATTTTAGAGGTTGTCACGAAGAATCGTGTGCTGAGTATATAACGTACTAAATGTTGGGAATTAAAGAATCTTGGAACTTTGGAAGCTGGAGGCATCTTCGTCTGAGATTTTTCAGGGTGCGCTTGTAGTTTTGTTATAAGTTCGAGTTGGCTCTTGCCTGTTTCTACAGATGCAGTGACCATATTTTTCTGAAGCAAAACATCCTTTTTGTCACAGGATTTTTTAACAATTTGTGAATATATGGACAGGCAAAGTTTTATTACAAAGGCACGTAAATTGTGTCAAATATTATAGATTTACTGTCTTTTGGAAAAAGAAAAAGGTACAAGAAATTGGGGCTCTCCAGCTCTGAATGTATGCTTTACTGCATTCACAGTGAGGACTGGTGGAACTGTGGGGGAAAAAAAAAAGTAAATTAGACTTATATCTTTGCTAAAGGTGGTTTGGTTAGACATGGATGACTTTAAGACCCACAATGATTATTACATACTGAATTGACCTCCAGAGTTGAAGGAAAATTTTTTCTAGGCATCTTTAAAAATAAGTTGCATAGTGCCTCAGCTAGGAGCTGAGCGACCACCATTGAGATCCTCTGAGTTAACTGGTTCGCAAGCAGAATGCAAGGCATCTGATGTTGCGTCTGGCTACTCAATGAATAACCATGAAAAGATTCCTGTATCCAAGGGGCTGAGGAGAGACTCTGACATGGGAACTTGCACTGTTGTCATAGAGTAGGGACTTCTTCTTTATAGAGCCTAGGGGACTTGTTAGCTCTGGGCTCTGCCTGTTCTTAGGCCAAGAAGTGAGTTAAGCTCAGTTTTTTTTTTTTTTTTTTAATACAGCAGGTTTTATTAGTTATCCATTTTATACATATTAGTGTATAATGTCAATCCCAATCTCCTAGTTCATCCCCCCGCACCACCACCCCTACCCCCTGCTTTCCCCCTTGGTGTCCACATGTTTGTTCTCTACATCTGTGTCTCTATTTTTATTTAACCTTTCTGGTGGGGCAGCCCTGTATCTGTGTCCTGTCCTCAAAGACTAAAGAGAATTTCAGGTGTGGGCCAGACATGAGTCTGAAGAACAGTTACGATGGATGAATGGTTTTGATTTGCTTTTAAGAAGGAGAGTGCAGCTAGCCTCTTTGGATGAAGATAATATCTCTATCCAGCCCTCCTCTGTATTAAGTGTACGGTGTTCTCTTCCTGTATAGCACTTGTATTTTCAAGAGCCAGGGTCATTGACAGAACACTTCTCACTCTTGAGTTTCAGAGCATAGCAGAGTATACACGCCTGAAGCCAGAAATGTAATTTTCTCTAAGTGTACTAAGTATTACTTTAATTCTCCTTATAGTGAATGCACATGCTCGCACAATTGTGGGTTTTTTATGCTCCTTGAGGAGGACTAGCCCCCTTTTTACTTTTATTGATTCTTGATCGCGCAGTTCTCAGGGTTACCTTTGTTAGGAAGCAGCCGCTGGAAGAATGTGTGCTCGTTTTGTCCTTGAGACCTTTACTCCTGTGCCCCTTTGACCCAAGGCTCACCCTGCCTGCCCTCTCTGCATCAGCCCAGCCTTGTTCTTCTGGGCTTCTTGTTCTTACTCTATGAAGGATACATCCTTGCTTCTCTCCATCTCAACTTAGTGTCCACATCTGTTGAGGCAGTTCTAGATGGGAAGACGTTAGGGAGGGAATTTGAACAAGGAGAAAGATTGGATCTGATTAGGAGAAATTTATAAAACTTCTGTATTCAGTGCTAATTGTTTTCAGATGCTTGGGATCACGATATACTTTGGTCTGGAGACCTTTGAGAGCTGCTTTGAACAGCCATCAGACAGCCCTGCCTGCTTTTTCTCCCTGTCCCATCTCTGCTTTTCCCCGCCCAGTTTGCCTGGAAGAGCACACCAGATCTTTATAAACTCACTCATTCTCCTCTTTTAAAGGGCTTCTTGATTTGCTTCCCACATCAGCTGCTCCCAATCTTGCTTGGGCTAGCTCCCAATCTTTCTGAGCCCCTTTGGGAAGGAGGAGAAGCCGCCCTCCTCTCCATAGTTTACAGACCCTTCCATGTCTTGCCCAGAGCCTCACAGAAAGCTATAATAATGCCTAAAGCTTATTTTATGTACTTAAAATGTGCCTAGCACTGTGACGAGCCCTTTACATGGATTATCTCTTATAACCAAGTCAGCCTGATAAAGTACATGTGCTGTCACCGTCTTCACTTTACATATGGGAAATTGATGCCTGGAGAGTTCAGTAACATGCCACCATGTCCACAGCTGGAATCAAGTGATGGAATCAAGATTCAAAGCAGGTAGCCCAATCCCAGGGCTCACGTCCAACTCCTCAGGGAAAGGTTGGGAGTTCAGAGCCAGGAGAGCTATGCTTGTGGCAGCTTTTTAAAAGCTGAGATACCTGGTACACAAACCTAAACACTTATGGTCTTTATATTTTCAGTTCACTCAGTAAACCCAGTGTTCTGGATTGATCTTTGATGATGGCAACTATGTGTTTGTAAGAAACCAGAAAGAGGGACTTACCTGGTGGTACTGTGGTTAAGAATCCGCCTGCCAGTGCAGGGGACATGTGTTCGAGCCCTGGTCCTGGAAGATCCCACATGCCTTGGAGCAACTAAGCCCATGTGCCACAACTACTGAGCCTGCTCTAGAGCCCACGTGCCACAGCTACTGAGTCCACGTGCCACTACTGAAGCCTGTGCGCCTAGAGCCTGTGGTCTGCAACAGGAGAAGCCACCGCAATGAGAAGCCCGTGTATCACAATGAAGAGTAGTCCCTGCTCGCCACAACTAGAGAAAGCCCGTGTGCCGCAACGAAGACCCAATGCAGCCAAAAATAAATAAATAAATTATTGAAAGAAAAATGTTAGAGGTGGGCTTTTCAGCTGTAGTCCCCCTTGGCTGTGCAATCAAATAACAGGACTCCTGATGAAGAAATAAGGCCCTAAGTGCTCTTGCTTTGGAAAGGTTAGTTAATTGGTAAAGGTCGTGTTTCTGTGGTTAATTTGTGTTCCTGTCTTAATCACACGTGAATGTTCACAGGCATCGGGTGTGGTCATTCAGCAGTCCCATAAAACAAGGAGCTCTTCAGCCTGCACCAGTTGGTGCACCTGAATAACAATGGGGAAGCTTGTTGACCGTTTGGCACTTCACAGCCCAGGTAATTAGAAACTATAAAACAATAATACAGACATGAAGCAAATCCTCCAATTAATGAAAAAAGTCTACACTCCTGCTTTGTGGGCTGAGTGCAGAATCACAACTGGCTGCTTATACAACAGAGCAAACACTTCAGGATTTTGGCAGCTGTTTTATACATATAAAAAGCTCTAGGCTCTACATTAATTTGGGGACCCTCATATTTAAAAAAAAAAGAAAACAACAGTTGCCTGGCTTTCTTGTTTTTTATAAATTTACTGCGGTGATTCTCAAATCATGGTCCCTAAGCTAGAAGTATCAGCATTATCTGGGAACTTGTTAGAAATGCAGATTTTTTTGGGTCCCACCTACTGAATCAGAAATTGTGGGGGTGGAGCTCAGCAGTTTATGCTTAACAAGTCCTCCAGGTGATACTGATGTACTCTACAGTGTGAGAAACACTGGGGAGTGGGTAGAGGATTTGGGGCATGGGCAGTGGTACCCTTTTGGGCCACCCAAAGGTGAGCCCTAGGCTTTTGACCAGAGGTTTGGGACAGCTGGCCTGAGAATGTATGAAGGCCCCCTGCTCTCAGGAAGGCGGGAGGAGGTATCTCAGGGAAGGAGCTGTGCCTTTTTGGGGACCTGGTTGGGAGAGAGGGCTTTGACTGTGGCTTATTACCAACTTGTAAGGAACCATTTCAGTATTTCATTTACCATCCGGGCTGTGCTGGTGCAGTCAGCCTCGACAGAACCCAGATTTACTGGACAGAGAAGAGACCATAGGGACGAAACAAAGACCATCTTATTTCTCAGGCCGAGCCTTCGAAGTGCTGCTGATGCCATGTGCTCATCCTTGCAAAGAACTGTCACTAAAAATGGAAGGTTAAGATGGAGTGGGGTGGTGACAGGACAGATTCCTTCTTTCTCTGTACGTCCCCTCTCTCTTCCGTATTTCATGTCTCTGCCTCCAGCTATCTTGGCGGATGGGATTTGTTTAATAATTTTCTTGGGGCCTCCTGACAAATGGTCCCTCTGCCACTTCCTGACTGTGTGGTGACCGCAGCAGGGACACAGGGTCATTTCAGAGCCATTAGAAGTCTGTGCACAGCTGACCACTGTATCTCTTGGAAAGGCCTCTTGGGAAATAAGAGCTTGCCACCAGTGTGAAATGAGTTCTTGACTGGTGTTACTACAAAGGCTCGGGTTCCTGACACTCCGTGAACAGCTTGGTTGACTGTCTGTTGGGGACAAAACCTGATAAAAACAGAAACACCCAGCCTGTAGTTTCTGGGTGTTTATCCAGATTTTAAAATTTTGCTCACATTTTAAAATTTGTTTATTTTGCTCACATTTTACTGCCTTTTAGATCATTGAGTTTCTTATTCCTTAAAAAAAAAGGGCATAGGACTTGTTGGTCAATGAATGTATGCTAGTCTTTGATTTAATCACCATCAGCACAAGGAAAGCAGCAGGGATAGAGGGGTGAATGAGACATATCCCCTGTCCTCCCTGACCTCCAGACTGATTTCTGGGGGAGGAAAACTGACCAAGAAAAGAATCACCCAGATCTTGTGTTAACTTTATTCCTTCTGTGTTCTCAAGTGGGAGAACTTGTTTGAATTCCTGAATTTGATGTTGGATCACAAGTCCAGCATGAGGCTTTTTTTTTTTCCCCCTGGGGGGAGAAAAAAAATTATGTTACCAAAGGTACTTCAAATAAAGGAACCTTCAAAGCTGATTGCAATCTGATTATTAAGATACCAGAATACAGAAGCCTGCTGTCACATTAAAGCAAGGTCTTGTTATTCCCTGAAATCTTGGGCCACTAAGACATCCAAGGAAGGAAGCTATTTGCCAACACATCTGGAAGTTCTGGTGGAAACTGTGAATGTCTGGACCATTCATCATTGTGAAGGCTTGTTTTGTATTTATTCTGAGGGATCTGTGGCCTGTTGACTCTTAGGAGGTGGTAGCTGTTGATTTTTCTTTCCTGCGACATTCAAGGCTCGCGGAGAAGCCAGAGGCTCACACTGGAGTTACCTGGAAGTCAGAAAAGATGGTCCTTTCTGCCAGATGAGTGGGTGAGGTGGGAACCTTAGCCCCTTGGATTGTCATGAGTGGTGTAGCCTTACTGTATTGGGACAGGAAGGCTGACCCATCATTCTCACCCAGCCTGCCTGCCCTTCATCTTGATTTAATTAAATACACAGCTGATGATGTCAGCCTGCCTCCTGGCTCCCTCAGCTTCCCCCTTGGAACAAAAACATCCGGGCAGACGGTCCTGACCATTAAAAGTCTGAAGACCCAAGCTTCGTTTGTCTGAGGGTAATTAAAATAAATCTGCCTAAACATCTCCAAATGCAGATAAAACCTAGTGCTGATTAGAGGTGACCCTCTAATAAACCTGATTGATTAGGCAGAACCAGTGGGTGGCAGGCAAATATTTGAGACTCTGGCCAAGCTGATTTTTCCATTGACCTTTCATTAGGGGGAAAAAAACCCATTTGATTCTTTCTATCCCAGAGTACTGAAAACTATTACCTGTGACAACTAAAGGACTTTGGTGAAATAAACAGGCAAGACCTGTGGACTTGACCTTATGATTCTCAGTCAGCTACCACCTGGGACATCCTTGCTTCCTGGCAGATCAATGGAGAATGGATTTTGCCGGAGGTCCTGGCCTGGAACACTAATTAAAAAGGACGTTCTAAAATGCACCCAGGCATGTTCTGATAAAGTCGTAGCAGATGTGGGTGGTGAGGTTTTTTTTTTTTTAAGTCAGTTTCTTGTTTATTAAGGTAACTTTTAACAGTTTGTTACATACAGAAAAACCAACCTAGAACTGCTTTAGTGTTTATATCAAGACCTCATTGCCAATTTAGGAGAAGTTTCCTTAATTGCTTTGTCTGCTGGCTCCTGTGATAGTGGGCACACCTCTCTTACCATTTATCACATTGTGCTGTAATTGTTGGTTTACTTCTCTTGTTCTGTATTAGAAAGCAGGGAAAATGTCTAATTCTTCTCTACGGCTGCCCAAATGCCCATTACACTGAGCCAGATACAGGGGTTGGGAAATTATGGCTTATAGGCCAAACCAGGCCAACTGCCTGTACGGGAATGAACTAAGAATGAATTTTACGTTTTTAAGTGGTTGAAAGAAATCAAAGGAAGAATATTCATGGCACATGAAAATTATGTGAATTCACATTTCAGCATTCACAAATTTTATCGGAATACAGCCAGGTCCATTCTCTTTACATCAGCGGTCCGTCTCCAACCTTTCTGGCACCAGGGACCAGTTTCGTGGAAGACGTTTTTCCACAGACCAGGGTGGAGGGGGGATGGTTTCAGGGATGATTCAAGCTCATTACATTTATTGTGTACTTTATTTCTATTATTATTACATTGTAATATATAATGAAATAATTATACAACTCACCATAATGCAGAATCAGTGGGAACCCCTGAGCTTGTTTTCCTGCAACTAGATGGTCCATCTGGGGGTGGATGGGAGATAGTGACACCTGATGTGTGTTGCTTATGTCCAGTCTACTCTGTAATCTCGTTTCGGTTGCTGTCACTGTAGAAAACCCTGCTTCACAAAGACAGGATGTTGGAAATGGAAGCAGGCTTTTCAGTGCTTTTGTGGCAATCTCAGGATACTCCGCCTTGACTTTAATCCAGAATGTATGGAGATTTGAAGTTGTCTCAAACATACTTTTAAGGCTGCTGTCATTTGTGATCTCAAGCAGTTGATCCTCTTCTAGCATGGACCAAGTCGATTCACCTGGCTTATGCACAAATGGGTTGCGGATGCATTCCTTCTCAGTTTGGGGGTCTTTTGTGGTTGGGAAGTAATGCTCCAACTCTTTTGAAAGCTGAGATAGGTGATCATGCACCAGCTGGGAGAAAGAAGACCCTGGCTTAGTCTCTTTCAAAATCTCTGCTAATGTTTGAAACATGTCAAAAGTTCCAGTGTTCACTCGTCACCCCCATAATTCCAGTTTGGCTTTGACTGCATCCACTTTATCTGCCGACTTGAGCACAGTTGTGATTCTCCCCTGAGGTGACAGATTGAGTTTGTTGAGCAGGTTGAATATGTCACACAAGTAAGCAAATTTTGCAACCCATTCTGTGTCACTGCAGTGTGCTGCCAGAGGTGACTGTTTTTCTAAAAGAAATCTCTGGAGCAGCTCTCGTAACTCACATACTCTGGCCAGTGATCTACCTTTAGAAAGCCATCTCACTTCTGTGTATAAGAGAAGACGTGTGTGCCCTGTGTCCATCTCCTCATAGAGCTGCGCAAACAGACATGAGTTAAGGGCCTGTACTTTAATGGGGTTGATAATTTTAATTACAGCCTGCAAAACGTTGTTGAGTTCAGGTGACATTTTTCTGCTAGCCAGCATTTCTCTATGGATGACACAGTGCGTAGACTCACATTCAGAAGCGACCTCTTTGACCCGAGCAGTAATACCAGAAAGCCATCCAGTCGTCTGTGTGTACACCAACACAAAATGACCAATTCGGTTTTCCTGATACGTAATCATTCAAAGACTTGAATAGTTCTATAGCTGTGGTGTTGGTTGGCAACAAAAGTGCACATAACATATCCTCATGCACATCCTCCTGAAAAATATATCGCACAGAAACAAGCATTGTGGGCTTCCCTGGTGGCACAGTTGTTAAGAATCCACCTGCCAATGCAGGGGACACGGGTTTGAGCCCTGGTCCGGGAAGATCCCACGTGCCACGGAGCAACTAAGCCCGTGTGCCACAACTACTGAGCCTGCACTGTAGAGCCTGTGAGCCACAACTACTGATGCCCACGTGCCTAGAGCCCGTGCTCTGCAACAAGAGAAGCCACTGCAGTGAGAAACCCGTGTACCTCAATGAAGAGTAGTCCCGGCTCATCGCAACTAGAGAAAGCCTGCGCTCAGCGACAAACCCAATGCAGCCAAAAAAACAAAAAACAAACAAAAAAAGCATTGTTGTCTTCTTGTCAACATCAGTAGACTTGTCAACCTGGATTGTGTACCATGGTGACTCATTAAGCCTAACAACTGTGCCTCAGTATCCTCTGCTGTTTCATCAGTTCATCTAGTTATGGTGCTAGCTGAAAGAGGAGCATGTGCCACCTTTTGAACTGCAGCCTCTCCTAAAAGTTCACGACACATGTCCTTAGCGGCAGGCAGGATCAACCCTTAATCAATAGTAGAGAGCTTCTTAGCTTTAGCAATGCGGTTAGCCACTAAGAATGATGCTGTCAGTGCAGACACATTTGATGAAGTGGAGGCCTTCAATAATTGCTTCTCTCTCTCTTTTTTTTTTTTTTGCGGTATGCGGGCCTCTCACTGTTGTGGCCTCTCCCGTTGCGGAGCACAGGCTCCGGACGCACAGGCCCAGCGGCCATGGCTCACGGGCCTAGCCGCTCCGCAGCACATGGGATCTTCCTGGACAAGGGCACGAACCCGTGTCCCCTGCATCGGCAGGCGGACTCTCAACCACTGTGCCACCAGGGAAGCCCTGCTTCTCTCCTTTGTGTTCACGTTTTTTTTCCTTTGGTAAACTCCAAAGGCTTGTCTTTTAATGCAGGGTGCTTGGTCTCCATGTGGCAAAGAAGTTTTGAAGGTTTTATGGCTTCGTTGGATAGCCGGTCGCTATATATTATGCAGAACGGGCCTGGAGAATGTGAATCACCTGTTGCAATGAACCCGTAATTTAAGTATGACTCTTGGTATTTTCTTTTAAATGCAGCTTTCTTTTTGTTGGGAATCTTAGAATCTTCTGCTGTCTCATCATTGGGTCTCTCCCCCTTTTCAAGGAAGCTCTCCAGCAACGTTTGTTTTTTACTCATTTTGGCTAGGGTTAGCTTGTGGGCTTCCCCAAACTGTGACTGAGACAAGTGCGCAGTTTGGGAAAGGGGTGTGGACGGAAGTGGTAAATAATATAATGGGTGGGCCACGCGTGGACTGAAATAAGTGTCGGATTCTGACTTAAAGCCTGCCACCAGATGTAGTTTAATTATCACTTGTCACTCACTGATAGGGTTTTGATATGTCTGCAAGCAGCTGATTTATTATGGTATCTGTGCAGTCAAACCTCTCTGCTAATGATAATCTGTATTTGCAGCCGCTCCCCAGCGCTAGCGTCACTGCCTCAGCTCCACCTCAGATCATCAGGCATTAGATTCCCATAAGGAGCGCACAGCCTAGATCCCTCGCATGTGCAGTTCACAGTAGGGTTGGCGTTCCTATGAGAATCTGATACTGCTGCTGATCTGACAGGAGGTGGAGCTCAGGTGGTAATGCTAGCAATGGGGAGTGGCTGTAAATACAGATGAAGCTTTGCTTGCTTACCTGCCACTCACCTCCTGCTGTGTGGTCCAGTTCCTAACAGGCCACGAACTGGTACCAGTCCTTGGCCCAGGGGTTGGGGGACCCCTGATTTACATTATTGTCTTTGGCTCCTTTGGTGCTACAATAGCAAAATTGAGTAGTTGCAGCAGAGACCCTATGTCCTGAAAAGCTTGAAATATTTACTGTGTGGTATTTTACGGAAGTTTGCCCACCCCTTTCTTATTATATAATGAGCATATCATAAATTCTTATTGTTTGAATTATTTCATATACAAATCTGAGTTTCCAGATAGGGCTATTCTGATCCTAAAAATGTTCAGTGAATACTAAGTGAATGAATGACTGACCTGTTCCTTGTTAATCCTTTTGTAACCTTAGGTTCAGGTGTTAGTGGTGCTGGTTCATTTCTGAGAGCTAGACAATTATATAGAACTTCTCTTCTGAGGAACTTAAAGAATTCTGGGCTTCCCTGGTGGCGCAGTGGTTAAGAATCTGCCTGCCAATGCAGGGAACACGGGTTCAAGCCCTGGTCTGGGAAGATCCCACATGCTGCAGAGCAACTAAGCCCGTGTGCCACAACTACTCAGCCTGTGCTCAAGAGCCTGTGAGCCACAACTACTGAGTCCGTGTGCCACAACTACTGAAGCTTGTGTGCCTAGAGCCGGTGCTCCGCAACAAGACAAGCCACCGCAATGAGAAGTTCGTGCACCGCAACAAAGAGTGGCGTAGCTCCCACTTGCCACAGCTAGAGAAAGCCAGCGCACAGCAAAGAAGACCCAGTGCAGCCAAAAAAAACAAAAACAAAACTGTTAATTTTTATTAAATTTCCAGGTTCTGAACCCGTTGCAGAGACACCAAAAGGCACACAGAGGTTAAACTGACCAGGTCGTACAGTAAAGAGGTGGCATGACTCTTTGTGTATTTATCTTTTTCTCTCTTTGCTGAGGCCATTCCTTGTGATGAAAGAGAATTCATATAGCCTGGGGATATTCATGAGCAAATTACTGCCCAGTACCATACAATGCATTCTTATAGACATCAGTATCTTTGTAGGCTCTTCACTTCATTACCAGGGAAACTCATTTAAAAGATAAACCTATGGTTTAAAAGTAACACTGCAAGAATGATAGCAATTACCCAATGTAAACATTGTGGCCTTTGAGAACCACTGTGAAATTGTTTAGTGATTAAATTTATTATGCTTTTGATATTCATATATCTACTTCCATTGACTGTTTAGGAATATGCTTCAGTAGGTAGTTTATTTATTATTTAAATTTTTTTTTTTTCTTGTGGTACGCAGGCCTCTCACTGTTGTGGCCTCTCCCCTTGCGGAGCACAGGCTCCAGACGTGCAGGCTCAGCGGCCATGGCTCACGGGCCTAGCCTCTCCGCGGCATGTGGGATCTTCCCGTACCGGGGCACGAACCCGTGTCCCCTGCATCGGCAGGTGGACTCCCAACCACTGCGCCACCAGGGAAGCCCCAGTAGTTTATTTTTAAGACACTCATGTTCTTAGGTAAAACAAAACAAAACAGCAACTGGCAAATACACAGTGACCTTGAAATCTGGCGTGTTTTTGAGAAAGTATCTTTAAAATGACCGGTGCCACAAATACAAGTCCATTCATATGCAGTAGAGTTGGAGCGCATTGGAGTATCCAGGAGCAAAGTGAGAAATCTGTAATTTACAGAAAATTTCTAAATTGAATACATAGTCTGCTGGAGTTTGAGGGAATGGAGGAATTTGGCATGAAGGAGAAGGAAGGAAGGTTAGGAGATACACAGAGTAAAGAAATGTGGGTCAGAGTGATCCTAGGAATCTGAGGAAGCAATGTTTTTCTGAAAACAATGCCGCTGTACTTACTTATTGGGTATCCACCATGGGACAGGTACCTTTTAATACAATTTTGGCAGCTTTACAACAGCCCTGCATAGTAGGGAGAATATCCCTATCTTATGGATGGGAAAGCTGAAGCTTAGGTTAATTGGGCTTGCCTGAGGTTTTACAGTTAGTAGCCCACAGAGCCAGTTTCAAACCCAAATCCGTCTGACTCCAGCCTTTATGTTGTTTCTACTGTCCCACTCCGCCCCCCCACCCCCACCCCGCCGGGCTTGTTTCCCAGAGATCTCATCATTGAAAAGATGCTTAAATCCAGCCTGAAGCCATACCTCACCACTTTGTGCAAATGAATCTCTTCCATTTCACCTGTTGTTTTCCTTTCCTTAGTGCCACATCTTTGATTTGTGAGCTTCCCACGCCCCTTTCCCTGTTAACCATTTTGATCAGTATCAAGTTGATTTTGCTGCCTAAGGTAGAGGGGACATTAGGTAGGAGATTAAGCACTGTAAAAAAAAAAACTCTTGTAAAACCAGTAACCTCCACCCAATTGAAAGCTGTTAGGTTTGTCTTTGATGGTATGTTTTCCATCCTTTGGCCTGGCACTCCAGGGATTCTCAGAGGAAGGGTTGAGAAACAACATTCCAGGCTTAGAGTCCACATTCCTTGGGTTCTGTTGGAGGACTTCTTGGCAGCATTCAGAGAAGCCTGTGTTTTCCTAATTTTCCATCCTGGGCCACCTGCTTAAACCTTCCTGCTTGTTTCCTTTTGTACCTATGTGGTTGGCGCTCCTGGGGCTTTTTACAAGGCTTTCATCATGTATACCTCTGAGTTTTACAGAGCCTTTCATTTAAAGAATTGATGTTTGACACAGTTACAGACTTTTATTTATTTATTTTTAATGTGTTCACTACTGAACCTTTTTGACTTTATGGTGGCAGCCTCCAGGAGAGAAACAATCAATCCAGGCAAATTCTAGGCAGAGGGCAGAGGGTGTGCGGTTGGTGGAAACCCATTTATTATTGATTTCTCAGGATGCAGATCTTAACTGTTGATAAATTTGGAATTTACTTATTTGGGAAGATGGTTCTGTAATGTCAATGAGAAGTTGATTTTGGAAAAGATGCTGACTTGGATGTGGCTGATGAGCCAGTGCAAACAAATAGTGCATTTTCACTTTTCAACCTCGTTGCACAGAGAATGTAGAAAGCCCATAGCATTAAGGTAGTGGGCAGCCTGCAGATAAAGCAGTTGAACAAGGAGGCAGCCCAGGAATGCCCCATGTCCTATGTGGATGAGATCGGTAGAAACTCTGTTTCCCTGCCCATGTTAACATTAGTCTGTCTGCAGAGAATTCTGTGTATGCAGGTAGTGTTTTTGATCTCCAGAAAAAATTGAGACTAAAGAGGAGTGAAGTGAAGACTGCAAGCCTGGAAGGATTGATTGGTGAGGTACAAATGTTCAGAAAAGAACATTTCTTGAAGGTGAGCTTGTTTTATCAAAATATTGTGGAAATTCTAAAGAAAAAGGAAATTGAGTCAAGTTAGTAAGAAATTTGAAAAGGGAAAAATCTGAAAGGGCTTGATTTGAAAGATTTGTCTTTGCCACAGTGTTTCCTATTCTATAAACTAGGGTGTTTGGGAGGTGGAGCAAAAATGTTTGAAACCTTTCCTTTTCACCAGCTTCTACTGATTAGTTAGTTTTCTCCCGTAAACACAGGTACTGGTTAGTACCTCAGCCTTCTGGTGCTGGTAGGTTTTTTTGTTTTTGTTTTTAATATCATATGACCTGCTTCTACAGATAAATTGTGAATAAACTTAACGAGGATAGCAACTGGTGTGATACTTTTTAAATCTCTAGGGCCTAAGGTCCATGACCAAGGGGAAAAGAAACTACTTTCGTTAAAACCCTGAAGCTCCCATTGTGTTTCCTGATTTTGCTAAGGGGAGTGTTCATGATATTGTAGGTTAGGACTGTAGACAAGCCTTGTCTAGAATTATGGACAAGACTGCCTTTGCGAATGATAAAAACATGTTGCAGTGATCACATGTATGTTTGTGTCTTCCATGCGGAAGGTATTCTGGGCCACGTCTGTCTTTGCCATTTACTTACTACCTTTAATGGTGCTGCCCAGCCACTCTGTGACAGTGTTATTTTACTTGAAATAGCATGAGGGTTAGGAGAAAACACCTTGTGAATGTGAAGGGGGATTCTCCTGGGCACCTGTAATTGCAGTGATTTGAAATGCTTTCACAGATTTGTAGGAGAGGGTAATTTTTCTTCTTTATTTGCTTCTTTATCTCGTTCTAAAGCAGTATTACCTCCCTTCCCCCATATACTTCTTATTTCTTCCTTCCTTTCTCTCTCTTTTTTTCTCCTTTAAAGAAACCCTTCCTATTAAGAATCAAAGGCATTTGGAGCTTCTTGTTTTTTTATTAAGAGTTTATTTGACTTTTTAGTACTGTGTAGGAGATGGGGAGAGTCAGGGCCATTTTGTTGTAATTGCTGCCTGGAAGAGTGAACCATCCTATTACATGGGGGAGAGGTGTTCTTGGGCATTATTTTGCCATTCTAGGTGTGTTCTGGGTATTGCTGGTGGTGGCAGTGACCTCTTCTTAGAGCAGGGTCCTCAACACTATTCACATTTTGGGCTGCATAACTCTGTTGTGTGTGAGGGAGTGTCTTGTGCATTGTTGGATGTTTAGCAGCATTTTTGGCCTCTGTATCAGTAGCACCCCCAAAGTATGACAACCAAAGTGTCTCCAGACATGGCCAGATGTCTCTGGGGGGCACAGGATCACCCTGGTTGAGAATCCTGCCTTAGAAGAAAAGAAATGCCTTTGAAGCAGAGGGTGGCCACGAACCTCTTAGGGCTGGAGTTCATTTAGATGCTTTGGTATATTAAAAACACCTCTCAGGGAATTCCCTGGTGGTCCAGTCGTTGGGACTCCATGCTTCCACTGATGGGGGCCCGGGTTTGATCCCGTGCTGGGGGGACTAAAATCCCTCAAGCCGTATGGCGTGGCCAACAAAAAACAAAACAAACGCCTCTCAAATATCAGTGATAAGGGCATATTTATATAGTTGAAATTCCTTTGTAATCCCATAAATATCATTTTAGCTCTTAGCTTAAACTTCCTAGGGACTTCCCTGGTGGTTAAGAATCTGCCTGCCAATGCAGGGGACAACGGGTTCGAGCCCCGGTCCGGGAAGATCCTCCATGCCGCTGAGCAACTAAGCCTGTGCGTCAAAACTACTAAGCCTGCGCTCTAGAGCCCATGTGCCACAACTACTGAGCCCACGTGCTGCAAACTACTGAAGCCCTAGCACCTAGAGCCCATGCTCCGCAACAAGAGAAGCCACCGCAATGGGAAGCCTGCGCACCACAACGAAGAGTAGCCCCTGCTCACCACAACTAGAGAAAGCCTGCGTGCAGCAACGAAGACCCAACACAGCCAAAAACAAACAAACAAATAAATAAAACAAATTAAAACAAACAAACAAAAAACTTCCTAGCACGAGTAGTGTGATATGTTATGTTTTATTACTTTCAAAATGAGGGGGTTTGTAGTAAAATGTAGTAATGTCAGAAGTCTCTCTCAACCCTCATGTTTTATGATTTTAGTTATAAAACAAATCTTATGCAATTATAGAACTTAAGAGCTGAAAGTTTGTGATTGTTTAGTCCACTCCTGTTAGTTCTGTCCAATGGGGTTTCCACAAATAGATCAGGCCACAAAAAATAGTTGCTTTCTACAAGTGGACATTATTAAATGCTCATATTTAGAGAATTCATCAGAACAGACTTTTATGAAAATGATTACTTTTTTACCAACTGATTGGAATTCAGGTGATTGACTGCCTGAATTTCAAATATGTCTGTTGTTTGCAATTAGGCTTTTAAATGTTGGTATTTATTTTTATAATCTCATGCCCAAGCTGGTATTTGTATTGCCAAATCGCTTTATGCTCTGCTACCTTGATGAGGGAAACTGACTTCTCAGAGTACTTTGGCTGATATATTCGGATTAAATTGTTAAGTCTTCTATTCCAACTGCTTTTTTTTTTTTTTTGTGGTACGTGGGCCTCTCACTGTTGTGGCCTCTCCCGTTGCGGAGCACAGGCTCCGGACTCACAGGCCCAGCGGCCAAGGCTCACGGGCCTAGCCGCTCCGCGGCATGGGGTATCTTCCCGGACTAGGGCACGAACCCATGTCCCCTGCATCGGCAGGCGGACTCTCAACCACTGCGCCACCAGGGAAGCCCCCAACTGCTGTTTAAGCATCATGAGAGTAGAGAAATTTTTTTCTTTTGGCCTGCATGAGAGGTGGTTAAGAGGGAAATCTAATACCTATTATAGATTTATATGCCTTACATGCGATGTGCCCAACCAGAAATAACAAGATACATACCAGATGTGAAGGTGCCAGCAGCTCATACAGTTATGCTAGGGATCATTTTCACCATTTGAGGGCTGAAGTACATTTCTTCATCTCTAACAGGATTTAGTATAGTTGCTTACATTTGAATCGGGAGCTGAGATTAAGTACCTATGTATGCCTGTGCTTTTACTAGAAGTGTTGGGTACTGTGTAACTTTTGTATTTCCGGAGCTTGATAAACTATAAAGCGTAGAATATTCAGATTCATGGCCAGGCTTAGATGGCTGGAGAGGTGAATTCTAGTGGAAGCTAACAGGTGAGTGTGCTTTTTTTGGGGGCTCTTGCTTAGAAAACCATTCTGAAGGGCTCATCGGACACAGTGCTTTTCTTAATTAAGCCTTACTGGAAATAACAGGTCTCTTAACCTGTGCTAAAAAGGTAATTGTGCATTCATTAAATATTCAGCAGAGGGCTTGAACTGTGCTTACTTTGGCAAACAAGTAGATCCCAAAATGAATCAAACAAATTGTAATGTGGAACAAATTGAAATACCTGAGGATTTGTCTTAGATATTTAAACTCATATTTTATCCTCCATGTCTTCATAATACTCTCAGAAAGCAAAGAATCTTTTGGAAATGGCAGTGAAAGTGCAGTATTATCTCAAACTGCAGTTATAGTTCTGGACCTGATCCACGGGCCTATCTTTCCTTTTACTCCTGGCCTGTGTAGCCAAAAGAGAGTACTTAAGGTGTTTATTTCACTCTGGAAGATTTTTACAAAGAGCAGTTTTTAATGAAACACTGCACATGGCATTATTATCATTTCTAACACAGAGAACTCATTTTCAATTTTGCTATCAAGGAAAAATGACAAATAGAGAATGCAAGAAAAACCAGATGGACTGACTGTATTAGGAGCTTAGTATGCATATTTTGTGTCACATATTAGCATGCATTAAGTCAAAAGGGAAAAAAATGAGTTTTGCCTACATGCATTAAACCAATAAGGCTGGCAGAGTTCCAAGCTAGCTCTTGTGGATTAATTGTTTTATAACTGTTTTAATTAAAATTGTTCAGTATATGATTAACCTAAAAGTTTTTTCACAAAACTGTTGAACAAATGAGACATTAATATTTTACATCAACCATCGTGATATTGCTGTGGTTCCCAGAGTGACTGCTTGTTGAAGCGAACCATGGAAAGTGGTAGGTGGAAAGTGCTGTGTCTCGTGCTATGACCAAGGAAACCTACAAACAGAATAACGTAATGAAAGGACAAGTGTAATGGGGTTGTCTGTTACACTGAAAATTCCTTAAATGAGCATTTATGGAGTCAGCGTCTGTCAAAAATTCTAATGTTGAGAAGGTTAACAGTGTAACATGGCAAGAATGAGTTTTTTATGTCTTTTCCTTCCACTTGGCTTCATCACAGTGTTGGTGTACCACATGAGATCGTTAGATTTGAAGGGGTTGGCCAGTAGAAATTATTGACATTAAGTTCTGCGGTTTTAGTTTAGGAGATAGGTACAAATGTTGGTTTTGGAATCAAAGGGAAGGTAGGAAAGGTTTGGATGAACC
The DNA here is from genome assembly GCF_008692025.1 of Phocoena sinus. NCBI lineage: Eukaryota > Metazoa > Chordata > Mammalia > Artiodactyla > Phocoenidae > Phocoena > Phocoena sinus. The sequence continues at coordinate 76,229,950 of NC_045777.1, read as the reverse complement.
ATCAGTTTTATTTACTTGCCATTCGTAAGGTTGGCACCAGGCTGACGTAAGAAAAACACATCTCATTTTGCAAATGGTAAAACTGAGGCCCAGTAAAATTTCACTACGTATAACTTTGGCTCCTTCAGTATACAGATCTGCATTTCTCTCACTCATTCCACTCCCCATTTATGCTCCCATCTTAATGTATTTCAGTTCATTAAAAGATTGGGCTGTCTTCTCGCCTCCTCTAAGCCTTTCACTCTGACTTCACTCTGTGGGTTCAGGTCATGGTACTATATAAATTCAAGGTGCTGGTGGTATTTGAACTCCGTAGGAGCATGTTTTAAAAGGTGAGATTCATACTACTCAGTGGAAATGATGATGACAAAACTCAGGTTGTCCTGACTGTCCAGAAAGTGATAAATTCTTTAGGGTCCTAGGCTGAGTTTACCTATTAGGTTCTATGACACTTGATACAAGATCATCTTTGCAGTCTTAGGTCTGCAGAGTCTGGGATGCAGCATCTGAGCAACAGAAATATATCTGCCTTGCATGCTTAGTCGGGATCATATGGCGTTGTGATGTGTCCAGAGTTTAGCTGTAGCCCTGATTTGATTTCTTCGTTACCTTGTCCCATTGTTTCTTCCTGGTACCATAAGGTTCCCTGTGCTAGCCTTCTCTTCTGCTCTGTATAATCATTCTCCCTCCTAAATTCCTTCTGTTTAGCTTTTTAGGCACCAGCTTTTGAATAAATTATTCATATATTCAGTATATTTGAAATAGTTAATAATCAGACTATAATCATACATTTAATGGTTGTATAATTGTCTGTACAAGTTGCCATATTTGACAGAAACCAGCTTTACACAAGTGATTTTCAAGATAAATGGTTTATCAGGCATGTTCATTTCTTTAGGCTCTCGAGTTCTATCACTGTGTGATGTTAGATCATTAGAAATGCGCATACCTGGACCATATTATTTTGGTGCTTCAGAGAATTGCCATCATGGAGTTAGAGTGCCGTGTCCTTGGTAAATGGAGAGTAAGAGCACTCAATTTAAGAATTCCATATTCTATGTTCAAAGACTGTCTCTGTCTTTTGAAATACCGTAAAATGAATCTGGTATCTTAATGTTACACACACACACACACATGCACATATACACTAACATATATATAGAGAGAGAGGAAAATAAAAGAGAGGGGGAGAAAGAGAGAGAGAGAGACTATATCTATCTATCTATCTATCTGTCATCGTCTTTGACAATTCGGTGCAGGAAAAAATATCCTCTGACCAGCATCTGCATTCTTTTAACTTTCAAATGTTTATTGAATGAATGAATATTACGTAATTAGGTAAAAGTCCTTTTGCAGTAGGAAATTCCATACTTCATTCAGTAACCAATTTTAGATATCCCAAGTCCCTGGTGGTCAAGTACTGTTACTCTTTTGCTTGGTTAGCACTGTTATGCATCTACTTCCAACAGGTTTTTCTTTGGTTTGAAACAGTCTTGTGGGCCATGGTACATCTGTACTGGAGACATGCATAGTCACTTCACCATATTCCCCATGAAAAGGGAAACAATAAGAAGAGTCAAGCATATGGTTTTCCTGCCCTGTAAGATCTGAAATTCTTGCTGTTAAGACAGTACATTCTAGCAAGAAAGAAATGCCCAAAGCAGGACTTTTCAGGAGTACCAGAAGTAGGAATAGGAAGATAGTTGGGGTCTTACTACTTTCATTCTACCTCTTTTCTCCATTTCACTACCTTTATTATGTGTTCTCTGCTCCCCTGAGTCTCCTTCCAGTCCAGTAGCAGTATATTACTGTTGAGGTAAACCTCCCAGCTATGAGGCCAGCTATCAGAGATGTCTGCAGCCTGCCTTCCACCTCTACCCTTTCATAAAAATTAGGCTTGTACTGCTCTTCATCAGCTCTATGGCTACACTTCTCTCATTTGTTTTTCTGATGCAACAGCAGTCTTCCAAAAATACTACCAAGGCTAATAATCCTTTTACTGTTCAATACATCTTTTGTCTGAGGCTTAGTTACTGTCGCAGTTGATGGCATGCCAGCTGATGGCAAGCAACAAATGAATGTTTAAATAGTGTGTAATTCAACAGATGTGCCAATCCAGGTGATTTTCCCAATAGCAGCCACACGGTGAGTGGAAGGAGAGCAGTAACTGAGTGTACAGTGGGTTGTTCCAGATAGTCTCTGTTTTGGCTAGCTCATTCTTGCTGATTATAGATTGACGTATTTTGCCTCTATTGGTTTTTGTGGCTCTATTTTGCTACTTTATTTTGATAGATGTAGGCAGTGTGGCTTCCACTTGGGGGTGTTTAAATTTCAAATCATGAAGAAAGTTATATGATAGCACAGCTTTATTTAGTAATTTCCAGTGATCATCACCAAATAATATTTTCTGGGAGTCCCAGGTATATAAAACTCATCTTCCAAGTGCACAGCTAGTATACCACACCCTCTGTCAAAGCATAGTGATTGTGACTGGCCCACTTTTAACATTACTCAAGGAACGAAGGGAACTGCCTATCCACTATTACTACACAGTACTTAAAATATACAGTCCGATACATCTTAGCACACAGCAGTCTTTGTGAAGATACCTTGTCAATCAAGATAAGTAAATATCTTCTCTCTTTTCCATGAACCCAGCAGCCAATTTGCTTATATTATAGTTCCTTGTAAAACTGTTGTTAAATTACTTTGTGGCTAGTTATGTCACTTGGCTAGAAAAATTGTACTGGAATTGTCAGCTTTAGTCCTATGCTGCCCATCTTTTGTAACTTATGGTCAGCCATATGTTTAGACCAGATGAGGTAGGACGTATGATTGGATACAAGTACATTCTTGGAAATATATCAAAATCGCATTCTACTAGAAGTGTGAATTAGGTTCCCCCCCCCCCCCCCCCCCACATATCTTCATACGCAGAGCAAGAACCTGCCATTTTTTCCCCCTGATCATACTACTAATAATAGTTTCTTGGTAGTCATGATTAACATAAAAGGAGAGTGCGGGGGGTAGGGGGGGTGGGTAAAGGAGATTTGATCATCGAAGGACACGTAAAGGGCCTTTAATGGACTGTAATGTTTTACTTAACCATGACTGTAGTTACAATAGTGTTCATGTTATTATTTTAGAAAACATACATGTTTTATGTACTTTTTTGTACACGTAATATGTTTCACTGTGTATATATATTTACTGGATAAAAAATGAATGTGGAAAATACCCAAAAAAGCGCCAAAGCAAAAGTGTTTAATCCTTCCACCAAGAGATAATCCTTTTTCGTTTTTGACATATATCTTTCCAGTATTTTGGGGACAAATATATGTTAAAATATTCTGTCCACTCTCATGGCTTTAGATTTTAATAAAAGTATATACACATATGTGTGTATATGTATGTCTATAAGCCTGACTTTTTGATTTATTATAATATTTTGGCATGAGGTTTCCGGAATTCTGTAGAATTAGTATTAATAGCTATATAGAGTGCCAGTGTTTGGATATATCATAGTTTAGTTACCCAATTCTCTATTATTGACATTTAGGTTATTTCTGATACTTAAATCGTAGAAATAACATGTGTTTATCTTGTAGGTATTTGAAATTAAAGAGGCTAAATTGGACTCTTATTTAGTATGTAGACATTTCATAAAAGGTAAATTTTATTAGATGGGATGACTCTGGCTTCAAAAGCTACTTGAAAGCTGATTTTTTTTTTTGAAAGCTGATTTTTTTAACCTTTAAGGAAAACTGAAAAAAAAATTCAGTTTTTTTCCTTTTATGAAGTAGTATGTATGGTGTGTTGTGTGTAAGTCAAAATGGCTCCAAAATCTTTACACTCTTTTATGGGCTGGGAAGTTGTTTTATTAATTCACTTACTGAATAGTTATTGAATACCATCAGTATGCCAGATACTTTGTGCAACTCTGTGGATATAGAGATGGAGACCTGGTTTCTGCTTTCACAGTCAGGTGACATAATGAACAATAGGGCTGGTGTTGTCAGCCCGTAGACTCTTGAGTTTATGGATCTGAAAATTTCTACTTGGATGACTTTGCTGTGATCTATATTATTAAACAGGTGACTTAGGAGCTTATATACCAGCAAGGCTGCTACTTTATCCTCCTTGCCTAAACCCTTCATCCCTAAACTGTATGTTGTTCTTTCAGTTTGAACCCTGGAATTCAGACCTGAATAGGGCAGAATTGGAAATGACCTTTTCATTCACAGCATGAGTGTGACTGAGGATGGGCTATGCAGTAACTCCTCTCTGGTATTGCTAAGGCTTTTCCAGCTCTAAAATTCTGTGATTTTCTGATAGTTGAGCCTCTGGAGCTCCTAACATGGAATCTTTTCTCAAATGTTAAATTTGTTGTAGAAGGAAACAAAAATTAGATCCCTCCTTTTTGAGATACCAGCTGAATTTTGGAGTACAAATACTGACTCAAGAATGAAAGAAAGGAGAAGAATACATTTGCCCATCTCAGGAAATCAGACGGGAATTGAGAGTATGCCTGTGTTCATCTTCTGTAAACAAAACCAGTAATGGAATGATAATTTTTTTCCCCTTCCTACCTCATCCTTCCAAAATAAAAACAACCCATAGTTTTTAGGGTTTCTACTTTGAGAGACATATCTTGGCTTGAGGCTTCAAGTGAGGAATATGATGGCACAGAAAAACCTGTGGGGCCCCAGAAACATCTGGAATCATTCATGATCGGACAAAATAAAATAAATTTATTTTTTATGTAATATATGTGTCCTGGAAGTATGGTGGCTGTAAATTCTTTAGCTAGGAAAATATAAAAGGAAAAGTTTGTGGACAGGTGTGTTCTCCCTCTGTTAAAGTCTAGAGGCATAATTAATTAAGCAGTGTGGCTGTACATTTCTTGCTTGTTTTACTTGCACATCTTCCGCACGTGTCCCAGCACTCATTAGCCTTGGACAGATCACTTAAGAAATCTGTTTTCTTCACCTGTAGAATGGGGTACTAACACTTGCCCAGCCTATTTTATAACGTGGTTAAAATGATCAAGTAAGAAAGCATATATGAAAGTGCTCACTATAAGTTGATACTTAGGTATCAAAAAAAAGGAATGAACGGGAGTAGCACAGAATACTTACCTCTTTGGCCACTGTGTGTGTATGTTGATCTCTGCCACTTGGATTTGGCAGCCTACTATGCAAGTGTGTAAGTTTGAGATTGATCTCAGGGTTTTGGTTGATGATGCTGAATAATATGGCCATGAATAGATAAAGTTCTGAAGATATCCTTTAGGATAACTAGATTTGTCCCCCTCTCTGAAGGTTGCTGGTGATTTGGGTGAAGCATCAGTTTGTGTAGGGAATACTAGTTATTAGGATACTTTGTTCTGTTTTATTTAACTTTTGGTGTCATTCAGAAAAAGCTTTGAGCTGGCTTACCAAAACATGTACAGTTCAACAGGATTAAAATAAGATAAGGAAATAGGGGCAAAGAGAAAACAAGTGTAGATAAAATACAATAAAACCATGTTAAGGCTAATGGGCAGATTCACACAGGATAGGGTAGGGTCTTATGCAATAGGTAGAGGTGACTTCCCAGGGAGCAGAACAAAGAGGAAAACATTTTGCAACTTTATCAAGAAACCTCCTCAGTGGAGAGGATGAGGGCATGAACTCTGCCCTTCTAAATGCACAATAGTGATTTGTGAAACAATTGTTTTTATTCTCTTTCTCAGTGCATACTAACAACACAGTGACAAAGCATGATACAAGGAAAGAGTAACCGTAAGGGTCAAGATCATGTATTCCATGTAGGAGGCTCTGAAGGGCTGGCTTGAGCCAAAGAAAACATTTAGAACATGTCAAGGAGGAGATGAGCTGCCCGTCCTCAGGCAGTCCTCCACAAATATTCTTTATCCCAGCTGGGAGCTGGCATCCCTCTCTGAATGGTTTCCAGTGATGTTGTGGCACACTTCATTGGCCAGGATCCCAGAGACCCAGGGATGGAGATGCCTGTCTTGTCTTGAGAGTTAAGGGTCTTCATAAGCTGTTGGCATTTCCTTCTTTTTCTCGTTTCCGGCATGTCTGTTGTGAGGATCAGACATGTGAATTGAAGTAGTTCATTGCTGGAAAAGGCAGCTAAATGCCGGTTGTGATTTTGGGGCTCTGGCTATGCTGGAAACCACTGGAAATTTGTGGACTGTCAATAACTCATTTTATTTTAGCCATTGGGTGACCATTCAGTGGCTGCTAATTCCATTTATAGCTCATGGTGACTGAATTCAAACCCATCATGTTTCTAGAGTTTGTTCCTGGAATCAAATCATTGGTAAATGCTTTCATTAGAGAATTCAGCTTGAACTCTCTGCCTGTTTTTCTGCTTCCCTGTTGTTACTAGCTCTAGATACTCCGAAAGAAAAAGGAAAAAAAAAAAAAATCCTCAGAAGGACTGTGTGTTTTTAGAAACAGGGATTGTATTCTATGCTTTACTGGGACACAGAAGGAGACTGTCTGGTTAAGACAAGAGATTGTGGCACTAAAAAAGGAAATTGGCAGGCCCGTCCTTGGTACTTTTAGTAAAGAAAAGAAAGGGAAAGACGGGCTGGCTGGGGATTATATTAAAGGAAGCCCTAATCCTCACCTGACCCTACTCCATTCCCTGAACATAGAAGGGTGGTGTTCCTACGTAGCAGTCATTTTGGGGAGCTAAAGACCAATTTGTTCGTCTTTCTGCCATGTGTATTTAGGGTCCTAATGAAGAGATGGAAGCCTCTTAAGGCACAATCATGGCTGTTCTGGCATATTGCTTTCTTCACTTTGCCAGAGCCAGCCCCGTCAATATCTATCGCCAAGTTTGTGTCCGTATATGTTGCTTGTGACAAGAGGAAAGATTCTCAAGAATTTGGCCCTATTGGTGGGAATGTAAATTGATACAGCCACTATGGAGAACAGTATGGAGGTTCCTTAAAAAACTAAAAATAGGGCTTCCCTGGTGGCACAGTGGTTGAGAGTCCACCTGCCGATGCAGGGGACATGGGTTCGTTCCCCAGTCCGGGAAGATCCCACATGCCACGGAGCGGCTAGGCCTGTGAGCCATGGCCGCTGAGCCTGCACGTCCAGAACCTATGCTCCGCAACGGGAGAGGCCACAACAGTGAGAGGCCCGCGTACTGCAAAAACAAAACAAAACTAAACTAAACTAAAAATAGAACTACCATATGACCCAGCAATCCCACTACTGGGCATATACCCTGAGAAAACCATAATTCAAAAAGAGTCATGTACCAAAATGTTCATTGCAGCCCTATTTACAATAGCCAGGACATGGAAGCAACCTAAGTGTCCATTGACATATGAATGGATAAAGAAGATGTGGCACATATATACAATGGAATATTACTCAACCATAAAAAGAAACGAAATTGAGTTATTTGTAGGAGGTGGTTGCACCTAGAGTCTGTCATACAGAGTGAAGTAAGTCAGAAAGAGAAAAACAAATACCATATGCTAATACATATATGTGGAATCTAAAAAAAAAAAAAAAGGTTCTGATGAATCTAGGGACAGGACAGGAATAAAGACTCAGACACAGAGAATGGACTTGAGGACACGGGGAGGGGGAAGGGTAAGCTGGGACTAAGTGAGAGAGTGGCATGGACATATATACACTACCAAATGTAAAATAAATACCTAGTGGGAAGCAGCCGCATAGCACAGGGAGATCAGCTCGGTGCTTTGTGACCACCTAGAGGGGTGGGATAGGGAGGGTGGGAGAGAGAACCAAGAGGGAGGGGATATATGTATATGTATAGCTGATTCACTTTGTTATACAGCAGAAACTAACACAACATTGTAAAGCAATTATATTCCAATAAAGATGTTTAAAAAAAAAGAAAAGAATTTGGTGCTAAAATTGGTCAGAATAAGTCTATGTTTGTATTTCTGCCCGTAGCCTGCCTGCCTTATGGGTAGGAAGTCCTTTTTATAATTATAGGGTAACTGTGCCAGCTAATAGCTAATACGTTAACTGGGGTTTGATGTGGGTTAGTTACTCCAGAAGTCACATCAACTGTTTGACATCAGTTTATATTCCAGCATGTGCTCCTCAGGCAAAAAGGGGGTTAATAATGGACTGTTAATGCCAAGAATGAGAATCTGATTTCAAAAACCTCGAAACCAGAAATAAGAAGGGTTTAGTGGTTTTGTTTTGTTGAGAGCATACTTTTTCTTCATAGATGCTTTAAGTACCAAAGTAGTTCATATTTTTCCTAAATATGAAATGTTTTCAACATATTGCAAATATGTAATTTATCCGTTTACCATCAGAGCAAAATAGGACCAGGAAATTGTATTCCTGTTTTGTAAATAGAGAATCAAAGGCATACTTGGAGAGTGGCAATGGTCATCCATTTGTGTGTTGGACATGGCTGAGAAGAGAACCATTTTAATCAGCTCGTTTTTATTTATTGAGTAAAAGGAACCAAGTAACAGTGGAGGGCATAATGGAACCAGGTATTCAGCTGTGTGGTAAGGGTGAGAGCTGTTTCATCTCAGTTCCTCTGGTGTGGCCCCCTTGCTTTGATCACAGGTCAGTTGGCTAGAGAAAGAACAGTTCAGCTGAATGCTCTGTTGAGGCTGAGAGGGACCAGAATGGGCATCAGGACAGAGGATGTCTGTGGGGACAGACGCTGATGGTTGTGCACAACGTCCTATACGTTTGGGCTCCCGCATATTTTAGCTGGTTGCATTTGTTATTATGTTAGTCTTGGTGTCTTTAACCCTGAGTGACAGTTGACAATGGTGCAGGTCTTTAATAGAGGAGAAACTGGTCTGACCAGTTTTCTTTTCTTGATAATGCTTTCACATTTGCAACAAGGTAGAGGAAGAGAGGCCTGGCTTCTCTATTCTGGGAACCTTACCAAATCTAATAAGGAGTCCTTGGTAGCAGTAACCCCTTTTAAGTAGCCCAAGTGTGAGACTCTGATCTTTTTTGTGTATGTGGCCTAGTTCCTGGATGAGAAGCCAGCTCTGATGTTAGAACTTTATAGAATTGCATACACCTTAAGTTCTGATGTTTGTTTTTAGTGTTGCTTTTTTTTAAAAATTAAAGAAAAAAATTCGAAAGGAAACATTCTAACCATGTACTATACTCTGCCTATAGGGCCAGTGAAACTTACTAAGACTTTTAACAGATTGACATAGACGCTTAATTCTCTCTAGGACTCTGTCTTTCTCTTTCAAACAGAATCCTGTACTTTGATCATTTCCCAGGGTGGCTTTCTTGTTGCGTTTTGACTCTTGAATCCGCAGCCACATGATGAGTATATTTGTATGTACGTATATTCACATCTCAGAGGACTGGCATCATCTTGGCGGATCTTTAAGAAAGTTTGAGGAGTAAATTTTTTTCGTTTTTATTTTATGCTTTTGCAGACCTTGGGGGAAGGTGTGAGGTGGAGGTAGATGGGAAGACTGAAAGGGAGGCTAAAACCTTTATACCTAAGAAGTTGAGTCAGCAACTCCTGAACCTACGGTTGCAGGGCTCAGAAACAGCTCCACTTATTTTGAAGGATACCATATCATTCTAAAAATAAGAAATTATTTGCAGCCACATCAATGAGTAACATACTCTGCAGCGTTTTAGAAGGGAAGTGAGACACAGGGAAATCAAAGAAACCCGTTATACACCCTTAAGTATAGCCCTGGGATTACCCAGGGAGGCTTTCATAGAAATCGAAACCCACATCCTGGGATGTTAGCAACCCTGGACAAACTCTTTCCCTCCCCTTCCTTGAGATTATTTTCCTCTAATTCTTTATGCATTTAGAGAATTGCTGAGGAAAGTCCATGTTCTTCCTTTTTGAAAATGCAGATGATTTTAGAAATGACCACACTCTAAACTGAGTTCTGAGCCTCCTCTTGTAATTTTTCAGGCTGTGGTCTGGGTGAAGATAGAACGATGGAGGTCACATACCAGAATTTGGTTGAAGTCAGCTACGTCAGTGTATCTTGACTTACATAAGTCTTACAGTCCAAGTATTAGATTGGTAAGACCCTTTTATGTCCCTGTAGCCACCAGCCAATTTTGGGAGGAAAACCTGAAAATAAAGAAGGACTTATTTCATTATTCTGTAAGAATCTCATTTCTCTTTTTAATTAATTAATTAATTATTTTTTTTTTACTAAACAGGCTTTCTTTTTTTTTTAATCTAAGTTCTTATTCACTCCTGAAACACTGTTTTCCTACTATGCTTTGTATATTAGCAGCAGATTTTCACTTGATATGAAAAGTAAGTCCATTGGTTTTCACATGTAGATGCTTTTCAAGAACACACAACTTCTCACCATCCTTTTTAACAATAAAAAAGTCATTGACAGTTTTGGTACCTGTTTATGGAGATCCCTTGAGAATTATCAATGGATAGAAAATTCCCCTAGGCAGATAGAAAATGTGGTCTACTTGGACATCTTATTAAGTGGAGCTTTTTGCATATAAGGGCTTCTGAAGATGTTTAGGCTGTCAGAGCTGGAAGAGTTTAGAGGGCCTGAAAACCACTCTTCCTTTATAAATAAGGAGAGCCCAAAGCCCAGAGAAGTGAGTTGCCTGAGGTTGAGAGTTAGTGGCCCCCACTGGTCTCCGAGCTGCTTATCACACTACCTTGACTAACAGTGATAACCAGTACATCCAACAAAGAATATAAGGCCCAAGTTTTCTGGTCTTCTGAATCTTCAAAAGAAAGGTAAGTTGTATTATTGAAGTTCACGCTAAGTGTCTTTTATTACATTATGATTGTTTGAAAATTGTGTACTGTTGTAAAACCAGACTGCTTAACTAGAAAACCTAGCCTTTACCAAGTAGTAGTGAATATATTGCTGTATATAGAGGTAGAAAGAGAAAGTTGTCTATTTGACGAGTCAAAAGAAAAGATGGTATCTTGCCCTCAGCAAGAGGCCCCACATGGATGAAAGGAGAAATTGAGACTAGTTACTGTGGTTAAGGAAATGGTAATGCTCAGATGCTGATCTAATCGAGTTTTGAGTTTTGTTTGCAAAACCACCAATTTTTATTTTGGTGCTTTTCAGATATTCTTACAGCCTTCCTGGGGAGATATATTTTTTGGAGACATTGCTCACATTGTTTACTCCTCTAGGTTAAGTGTACTAGGCCATCTGTTGTTAATTTTGTAGTTGTATTAAATTCCATTCTTTGCCTGGCTTGTAAGCACCAAAAGCAAACTTAGACAGAAGCAGAATCATTTGCAAGTCATGTAGCTTTGTGCTGAATGGTGGTTTTTATAAGTGCAGTTTTCAAATGGGCTGAGATTCTATGCTGAGTTTGGGGACAAGTAATTTAAACCTGGGGATCTTTGCCAGTTCTCTGGAAGAACTCTCTCTGAGACGCTGGGCAGTTGTTATTCCAAAGCAAGCTCTTGGGGTAAAGCTGGCAGTGATATTGATAAATTGCTTTTAAGATGCTTGGAGCTGAAGGACAATGATTTTGTAATACTCTTTCAAGTTCTCAGGATGACCTCTGAAATCTGGAACAGCTAACATGAAAGGCCAATATTCTTTAGGGCAGGCACAGGAAAAGCTTGTCCTCTCCTTGATCCTCACGCGAGAGTTTCTTAGAGAAGCCAGGCCTATGGGTCTTGGCGGCCGGGCAGAGACATTGAGAGCAGTACTTCTGGCATTTTCAGTCTCCCCTGAGGCTTTAAAGAACGTTTCAAGGAGAACTGAGAATCATCCCTCAGCTATCAGTAGCCTCCTGAATTGGCTTCTAGGTGTTGTACATGGGACCACTGTGGGCAAAAGCACAATTTATATTGCATCTGGTCTCAGCATCAAGTTGCTCTTTTTCCAATAGTTTTATGGTAAGTGGTGTTTTCTCTGATAGGATTTCCATTGCGAGTTGAGCAAAAGAAGATGACAAAATGGGGTTATTACCTAACCAAATTGACTCGTGTACAGACAAGCTGAACTGGTGCTTTGCCTGGAGTTGGCCTGGAGTTTTCAGAAACTCAATTGCTGCCTTTATAAGGCTGTGCCTGGGGTTGTATTTCCAATCTCTCTCAACTTTTGTTCCTGTGGAAGGGAGGAAGTGGAGCTGTGACAGATATATTGCCAGATAGCAAACAATAGCACACAAAACGAGAAAGACATGGCGTGAGCCATTCACAGAGACAGATTTACACTCTGTGCTGCCCTCAAACCATAGATCCATCTATTTCAAAGAAACAACCTGCCCACTGTATTATATTTCAGACAGGGACACAGCTTGGAAGAGGGATGCTGACTCCTTCTGTTTAGTTTTGCCAACAATGCTGCATATTTTGCTGTAGTCAATTACTTTTGTGGGGATGGGAAAGTTTATTTGGCAAAGGAAAGCCTGTCTCTAGATGTGCAGCTGAAGAAGGGAGATATCAGGGGAAAGTTTTGGCCATGCTGTTGCCTTAGTGAAGTGTATATGTGTAGTTTTGCTGGGTTTTGTTACTATTTGGCCAATTGTATTATCAGGCATTGGGGGTATTACACCTATTCCACAACAAGAAAAACAAAGCTAGAAAGATTGTGATTGACCCAAGGCCAGAGTGTTTGACATTCATGGTTTCTTTTTGGCTCTTTCCATAGGCCTGTTTCCTAGAGATATGGCAGAATTAACATGTGTCAGTTTGTTTCATTAATGTTACATAACATTGCATAATAGTACATAGCCTGCGTTCAGGAATCTGTCTGCTAGGGTTCACCTCCAGGCTCAACCATGCCCTCACTACACGATCCCTGTGCCTCAGTTACCTTACCATTAAAATAGGTATTTCAGGTCTTACCTTATAAGGCAGCTCTGAGAGTTAAATTGAGTCAATACATGTAAGGCATTTAGAACTAAGTATTTTATAATCGTAGCTATTACATTTTTGAAATGTGTGTTGATTTCGTGGCAGATATGTGTGCTACTTGGTAGATTGTTCTATAAACATTTTAAATATAAAAAATAACTCTGCATGCATTAAAATTTACTTTCCAGATTGATAGTTTTAAGGAATGAAAAAATATTTTGGTAATGGTCCAGATTTGGAAGAAATCAGGGAAAGAGAGGACAGTGTATGTGTAGTTTTACAGCTGTACATGGTGGGCTTGTAAAATATGTACAGTTGACCGTTGAACAACACAGGTTTGAAATGCGCGAATCCACTTACACAGGGATTTTTTTCAATAGTAAAGTATACTACAGTGCTGCATGATTCAAGGTTGGTTAATTCCACAGATGTAGAACTCTGGATATGGAGGAAGCGAGGATAGGAGGGCCCATGGATACAGAGGGCCGACTGTAAGTTTTACTTGGATTTTCCACTGTATAGGGTTGGGCACGCCTAACTCCTGCGTTGTTCAGTGGTCAGCTGTAATTGTGTATCTTCTGTTGATAATAATTTATTCTAGGGAGGAGAAGCAAACGTTGATTACACACCTCCTCTCCTGTGAGGTAGATTATTTTTGTTTTTGATTTGATTTGATTTATTTTGACTGGATGAGACAGTTGTTTGTCCTCAGTTGAATGAATCTAGAGATATGAGAAAATGTTTTTACTTTTGTGACATGCAAGGACCTTTGAATGAAATCACTCACCTTTCCTTGTGTATTTTTGTTTTTTTACATAGATATTACTTTTTTTTTTGGCGGTACGCAGGCCTCTCCCGTTGCGGAGCACAGGCTCCGGACATGCAGGCTCAGCGGCCATGGCTCAGCGGCCATGGCTTGCTCCGCGGCATGTGGGATTCTCCCGGACCGGGGCACAAACCCGTGTCCCCTGCATCGGCAGGCAGACTCTCAACCACTGCGCCACCAGGGAAGCCCTAGATATTACATTTTTAAGTCAGATATGTTTTTAGGGTATTGTTGTTTTCTGTTATATTGGAAAAATATAATTGCACGAGTGTGTTATTCTTAGAATGAAGTGGGTTCAAGCATGTTGCCTTACACTAGTAGGAATCCCTTAGTAGTTTTTCTTCAGCAGACATTCATTGATTCAAGTCATTCATTGATTGATTTGTGAATACCTAAGTAGAGTTGTATAGGTAGGGGATTTTCAGAGTTAGCTTTTGAGCATTTATAGCATTTTGTCCACATGGCAAATATACTATGTGAGTTCAGATAAAGTCTGGTATGAATTTACTTTAAACAACTGCATTAGGTGAATAATTCCAGGCCTGTGGGTTTTTTTTGTTTGTTTGTTTTATGGTCACACTTTTTTTTTTAATTATTAAAGTTTTCCTGTATTGTGGTAAAAAACACATTACATTTATATCTTAACATTTTTTTTTTTTTATAAATTTATTTATTCATTTATTTATTTTTGGCTGTGTTGGGTCTTCGTTTCTGTGCAAGGGCTTTCTCTAGTTGTGGCAAGCGGGGGCCACTCTTCATCGCGGTGCGCGGGCCTCTCACTGTCGCGGCCTCTCTTGCTGCGGAGCACAGGCTCCAGACGCGCAGAGCTCAGTATTTGTAGCTCACGGGCCCAGCTGCTCCGTGGCACGTGGGATCTTCCCAGACCAGGGCTTGAACCCGTGTCCCCTGCATTGGTAGGCAGACTCTCAACCACTGCGCCACCAGGGAAGCCCTCTTAACATTTTTAAGTGTACAGTTCAGTAGTGTTAAGTGTAGTCACATTGTTGTGAAACAGAACTTTTTCATCTTGCTTGTCTGAAACTCTATGCCCATTAAACAATAACTCTCCCTTTCTCCCTTCCTGCAGCCCCCAGTAACCCTCATTCTCTTTTCTGTTTTTGTGAATTTGACTACCTTAGATACCCCATCTAAGTGAAATCATAACAGTATTTGTCTTTCTGTGACTGGCTTATTTCACTTACATAATGTCCTCTAGATTCATCCATGTTGTAGCATGTAACAGGATTTCCTTCCTTTTTAAGGCTGAATAATCTTCCATTTTATTTATATACCACATTTCGTTTATCCATTCATCCTTCTATGGAGGTTTGGACTGCTTCTGCCTCTTGGCTGTTGTGAATAGTGTACTGCTGTGAATATGGGTGTGCAAATATCTCGAATCCATGCTTTCAGTTCTTTTGGATGTATACTCAGAAGTGAGATTGCTGGATCATATGATGTATCTATTTTTAATTTTTTGAGGAATCTCCATACTGTTTTCTATAGTGGTTGCACCATTTTACAATCTTACCCACAGTACACAAGTATTTGCCGGGTCTGTCTTTTAAATAGTGCTACCCTGACTGACAGAGTGGTTTGTGGAGAACAGGGTAACTGTGAAAGTTAGGATAGCCGGTTTCAAGCTTGATCAGGTCCTTGGAATCAGCCTCATAAGTACTGGGTAATCATGCTTGTTAAGGTCATACTGCTGGACCAAGGCCTGTAGATTGGCACTGAATTGTGCACGGAATTGGCCTGGGTGTTGGGAGACTTATGCTGCAGTTGCTGTGAGTGGTCTTAGGCAAGTCACCTTAGTGCTCTGCTCCCCGCTATTATCATCTGTAAAACGAGGGGGTTGTACTTCTCCCTTAATTCACCTATTCCAGAATCTTACTGGCCATTGTAGAACCCAAGCATCTAGGGAAGATATTATGTACAGCTTTTTGAAATTATTTGATCAGATTTCTCTTAGCACCAATTTGGGTTCTGTTTTTCTTTGTTAAACATATATTTTTCTTACTCTTTTATTGCCCCAGACACTAAGCAATGTGGAGGGAGAACTTGGCGATTAAGAGTGCTGGCAGCCAGTCAGAATGTCTGGGTGAAAAATCCTTGCTCTTCCATTTACTAGGTGTATGACCTTGGACAATTTAATGAACTACTGTGCCTCAGTTACTCCATGTGAAATGGAGATAATAATACCTGTGTCCAGTTCTTGTGAGGTTTAGGCAAATTAATGCATGTAAGGTGCTTTGCATGGTACTAACACACAGTAAGCACTCAATAAGTGTAAAGTCTCATCGTCATATAATATCCTAGTTACAGTGTGGAAAATGAGTGAGGCCATCTTCCATTAGAACTCCACATTTACACTTCCTGAGGATATTGCTTCCTTACAATGTTTTCTCTGAGGTGGGAAGAGTATACCTATTGTACAGCTGGAGACACTGAATGGCAGGGATTATGCTTTATTTGACTGGGATTAAAACTTCAATTTCATGATTGCAGCCCTTCTTTGCCTGGCATACTGTCTCAGACTTACTGACTGTAAGGCCTCATGAGAATGGGTTTTCATGTTAGAATCTGGTAAGAGCTCTTTCTGTGCTCTTCACCTTTTTATTAGTAGTCAGCCTTCCAGGCTGACCTGAGGTAGGATCATTTTGGTTTCTCTGCAGACCAAGATCTACAGCTGGGAAAACATTGGATGTCTGCATCCTTTTAGAAATATAACTTGGTACTAATACTAGCTTCTTTAGTACTAATTTAGTACAGCCACTTCAGAAATCTGATTTACGTACTTAAAACTTGGCCAGTCTATTCAAAGGTGGGTAGATCTTGCATATGTCTGCCTTCTTGTGGGTAGCAGCAGTGCTGCAGTTACTCTCCTGTTACAGTTCTGTTAATCAATATAGAGGTAGAGAGGGGAAGACCTATCCAGGAAAAACAAAGCCTCTGCTTGAAGAGTCCCCAACTTGTGTTCAACAGATGATGAGGGACATGTTGGAACCTCACTAGGTCTCAGTTTCCCCAACTATAACATAAAGGGTCTGAGCCAGGGGATATTTCAGGGCTTTTCAGGTTATGAGAGTCAGACATCTTGAGATTGGAAAAGCCCTGTGGGTTCTTACGGAATAATAGATACCGACTTGGGTCCTTGGACCCTTTAATGAATAGAAATTGGTAAGAGGCCAGATTAGAAATTCAGGCAAGGCTTTTTTTTTTTTTTTTTTTTTTCGGTACGCGGGCCTCTCACTGTTGTGGCCTCTCCCATTGCGGAGCACAGGCTCCGGACGCACAGGCTCAGCGGCCATGGCTCACGGGCCCAGCCTCTCCGCAGCATGTGGGATCCTCCCGGACCGGGGCACGAACCCATGTCCCCTGCATCGGCAGGCGGACTCTCAACCACTGCGCCACCAGGGAAGCCACAGGCAAGGCTTTAAACTGGGACTTGTGCTGCGGCACTAGGGAGCGAAAACAGGTAACAGGTACCCTTGCTCGCTCCTGAGGCGGCGGGGGGAGCTGGTTTCTTAAATGGGGTGAGGGTAAGAGTGGATCAGTGGGTTGTGCAGGAGGTGTAGCTTTGGTGGCCTGCCCACCCCCTTGGTGGTGCTGTGTGCAGGGATCGTGCGCAGTACCCTGCTTTTGCTCCCCGTAACTCAGAAATGGCAGTTGGTTTGTGGCCTTTTTGTATCTTATTGTTCATAATTGCCCCAACTGGACATGCATGCAGTTATTTTTACTCCCTGATAGTTTCTTTGTATTCTGTTGCTCAAGGAGACCGTTGTCCAGGTGCAAGCGCTCTGGTAAAGGGTCCCAGGTCCCAGCCCTATCTCATTATGAAGACACTCTGAGAAGTATTTTTATTGTGTGTCTTGGGAAGAAGGGGGCATGGGGAGGTAAATGGGTGGGCATTTGGGGAGAAACTGGAAAAAGGAGAGACTAGGGAGTTCTGATGATCTGAAATGAGCTACCCCTTCTGAAGTGCTTGAGTGGCAGTTGTACCCTGGGACGGTCTCAAGCCCTTCTCTGAAATGGCAGCCCCATCAGACCAAGGGAGTCTTTAATGATGGCTCTACTGTGGCCCTTAGTAGGGCCAAGGCTTGCTGCCCTGGTTCATAGCTGAGATGGAAGGATTGATGGATCAGTGCCCCTCTTCTGTTTTTTTGCTAGCACTGTCTTCGTACCCTGTTGCCATTTATGTTTTTTGATGAATGATTAATTAGAAAAATAATCATTTGTAAATTGTGAGTGAACTAGACATTTGGCCCTGCCTGTAGGGAAATGGCGCCTCTGAGCCGGGTGTAGCTTGCAGCCAGTACATCAGAGAAACAGTATTCCCAGACCAGTGATGAATTTACATGAAGTTGCTTTGCAGCATGTTAATGACCGTTACAGCCGAGTAACTAGTGAAAAATAATAGCAAATGGGAAGAGTAAATATTTAATGCCTCTATATCATTTTTAGCTTGCTATAAAATATGCATTTTGATTTAGGAGGGAAATGAAGGAATCTTGGACATTAAGAGTCAATGTAAGTTTGTCTGAGTTACATTCTGTTTCCTTTTCTTTCTTTGTACTTAAGTAAATTAAAAAGATAAAGTGAGTTGTTGCCGAGGCGAATTTCACGAGGGAAGTGGTTTTTCTGTAAGTTTCAGGTTACAAGATGCTTCTTTCCTGGCAGTTTGAATCTATATGTCCCGTCAACATCATTGATTAAATGCCTGGTGTGTACAGAGGCCCATACTGTCTTTAAAATATAGCTTTCATCCTGTTACTTTCCTGCTTTAAAACTTCAGTGACTCCTCACTGCTTCTAGGATGAAAGCTGGACTCTGTAGCCTAGCTTTTAGTGCCTGTGTGCTGTGACCCCAGCCTGCTTTCCTGCCTTACTCCCTAAGAGAACTCCATGTGGACCCTTTGCTTAATCCAGAGTGCTTGACTCCTTATCCTTGTAACACGCCAGAGGCGTTCTCACCATTGCACCTCTGCTCAGATCATTCTGGGGCAGAAATGACCTTCTGTTCTTCTTTGCCTATCTAAAGCCTACCCTTCCTCCAAGGCCCAGTTCTAGAAGTTTCTCTGACTTCCCTGACTAGATAGAGAAAAATAGAGAAATAGAGAGAAAAATGAAAGTGGGTCACAATTCTGTCCCCTCCAGTTTGCCACCTCTGTACTTTAGGGAATTCAGAGTGAGTCCTACTTTCCCCCACTTCCTTCTTGGCCATCTTCTAATTCTAGACAAACTAAGCTATTTGTCCAGGTGGGTAGGTTGTTAACAACAGAAATTTCTGAGGATTAAAATTGAATTTAGTAGGGAAACTGGCCTCAGGGATAGTGCCGTGTTTTCTGAGGTCAGAGAGTTTTGATGCGGTTTAGCAGGAGGTTGCGCTGCTTTCTTCTGAGGCCACACTGGTAGAAGTAAGGTACCAGAGAAAGGGTCCAGGCCTTATTACTCCGTTGTTAAAACTGCCTTGGAGTGTTGAGTTCAGAGCCAGATAAAATGATAATATTCAGAGAAAATGGTCAGGATGGTGAGGCGGGCCTGAAAACATGAAGGCTGGGTGGATAGAAGAGAACAAGGGAGGCTGTGTCCTCTGTTTTCAAATATTCAGAAGGCTGTCTTCAGGAAGAGAGGTAGAGGTAATTAGACTTCACATATGGACCTACGAGTTGATAACAAAGACTATTGGGGGCTAGGTTATAGGAGGATGGATTTCAGATCAATATAAGAAATACTTTTCTCATACTGTTGTGAAAAAACGAAATGGAGACAGTAGCTTTCCCAAGTGTGAAGTGATGTGAACATAGGAGACGGTATTCTAATCTTAAAGATATATGGCCTTATAGTGACTGAACCACAGGTACTAGCATGGAAGATTAGAATAGGTCATTTTCTCCTCTAGAGTAAAACCATAGGGTTTTGGAGAAGGATTCAGTAGTGGAAAGAAACCAACCCCGCTGTGTCCAAAACCAGGAACAAATCCTGACGTGAATCAAGGAATAACAGGTACTGTTTTCTGAGCTGGTGCTGAAATGATGATGCAAACAGTATGAAATCTAGAACTGGCAGTTACTAACACTGGATTCAAGGACCTCGAGAGTAGTATTTAAAAAGGAGAAGATCCTTGCAGAATTATCAGGGAGTCACAAGCAGTTTCAATATTAACCTTTATCTCTTTGGAAAATTTTAAAAGACCTATTGTTTTAAAAATAATAATCATAGAAAAGTAAGACCACAAAATTGTCTTGGCACAAGTAATTTGGATTTATAAAGGCTAGTGTTTAATGGGGACAGAGTTTCAGTTTAGGAAGGTGAAAAATTCGGGAGGTGGTAGATGGTAAGAATTGTAGAATAATGTGAATATACTTAGTGCCACTGAACTGTACAGTTAAGTATGGTTAAAATAGTATGTTTTATATTATGTGACTTTTACCACAATAAAAAGAATTAAACATGCCCCAGGATACAAATTTTAATGCATGTGTATATCTTTCTATATAGAACATCATACCTTTTGTCAGATTCTCAAAAGTGACTTTGACTCAGAAAACATTAAGAATTACTGATCTGGAGTTATGGTTCTCAAATTTCTGGATTTACTCCATGTAGGTGGGGCAGAAGTTCCTTACATCACTTTTACCATCCAGCATCAAGATAAGCAAATATTAGTATGAGCCATATATATATGATTTTATGAGTCATATATATATGATTTTATTTTATAAAGCAGTGTCCCATAAGCTTAAAAAATATAATTTTGTTGTGCTTTCCTTGGTGGTAGATGGCAAATGATTTAAAGAACGTAAAAATTATAGATGAATGTTTATTATACTAGCAAGTTTGAGGGAAGTGGGCTTGTTGCATATATCTGCTTTAGCTGTAGGGGTTTGGATTATTCTCATTTTTAGCCACACCACATATGTATCTTAAGGTCTCATTATTGAAAATTTCAGGACAAAAATGTAAACATGTACCACTACACATTGAGATTAACTAGATAATCTTCAACAAGTCAAACTTATAATGATAAAATTGAACTAAAAGTAATTTAAAACTGAAAGGCAAGAATAGCAGTATTGCAAACTGTGACTGACTCAAGACAGCACTGATGCTACAGTGATAATAAATCATCTTTCCCGAGCACTTGAGAATTCTGAGTTCCAGTATTGGTGTGAGTGCTCAGTAGACGCTCTGCAGCATTGTAGGGCAGCCGAGTTTTTGGTAGACCAAAATTTAAGTTCTTTGTATACTCTGCTAACTTGCTGATTTTAATTAATACAGATTTTAGGACCCCCCCCAACATTTTTTAGGCAGCTAGCAACTCTTGGTCATATTAATGATGAGTATCTGTGTAATTGCATATTTACCTTTGAGAGCTAAAAAAAGATGCATAAATCAGTTACAGATCTCCTGTGGTTACTAGTAGTTACAGGACCCTACTTTAAGGAACACCAGTCTACCAGATTAATTTATGGTTGTAGATGAATGATACCAGACATTTTGAGGGAGGATTAATATCTAGGAGACTATCCAAATAATGGCCTTTTCTTTTCTCATTTTGTTTAAAAATTTAAAAAACCCCAACACATCAGCCTAAATGCTTCTGATAACCAGATACCCTTTCTTTTTAAATACCCCTATATTTACCAACCGCCTTACGCCTGGCCCCGGAGTAAGATCAACAGCTGTGTGTGAGTAATTTTTTCCCCCTCCCTTGCTGTGCGCCTCCTATCAAATTGAAATACCCTGGCGCTTTCTTCCCTTTTTGAAAACACAAAAGAGGATTAGGCCATATAATGGACTATTTATGTGTCAAATTAAACGTTTTACTCTGAGGCTGTTTTTGAGTTATGTGAGCAGTAAAAATATGTATTAAGCTGCCAAGCCTTTTAAAAAATGCGTATTATTTAGTTGATAGCTTGTAACAGTCTGATGGACCCGTAATGGTGTTTTGAGTAAATAAGCATTTGAACAATTATGAAAGTTATGTTTACATGTGTATTAAACAGCCCTGGTAGGGAGTGACCAAAAGTTATTACCAGTTGACAGCTGCTGTCTGGTGACCAATTTGAAATGAATTGGTGGATTCCCTTCAGTGTGGAGTGAACAGGTTTCCCTGTCAGGGAAGAAGGCTGTGTAATCATCAGTGTGCGTGTGGGGCCCCAGCCCTGGAGGCTTGCATGTTGGTCAAATGAGGCACTGGAATAAAACGCCTTAACTCCATAGTGAGCTGCTCCTTAGGTTTACAAGTATGGTCTATTTTATTTCATTTTATGTCTTGAAATTTATAAATATGTTCACAGAATACAGGCTGTGCAAAACAAAATATTCTGTTCTTGGGAAGAGGGACCATGTATGTTTCCTTGGCATATACTTTCTAGGGCAGTGATCTTGAAATTTTCAAGATCATGTGTCCCTGTCAAAAATAAATATTTTTATATTCACGTCTAAATTGTATACATATTTACACATATAAAGCTTACACAAAAAATAGGAGTTTAAAGGATTGAGGTAAAAAATAAGTGTACATAGCTGAGCTGATTTTACTTTTGTACTTGAGTGAATCCCCTTTGCACATACCCTGGGATAAGCACACCTTGCATTGGAGACCAAGGCTGGTACCTTGATATTTTTGCATTGTGGAAAGGGCACCATGGATCATAGAGCTGTGACTTGGGCATGGCATTCATAAACTTGGGCAAGTCTTTTAATTACCTTAAGCCCCAGTTTCCTCATTTGTAAAATATATATAACTACCTGTGAGGTTGTCATAAAGATTACTGATAGTAAACATCATATGTCCGCTTAAGCACTTGCCGGAAGCCACCTCATCTCTCCCTGACCCTTTCTAAAATAGCTCCTTCCTCTCCAATCACTCTTAATGCCTACTTTGCTTTACTTCCATTAAAACAGCTTTTCGCCATATGAGTTAATACTGTTTAAGTCTTCAATGGATGGGAAGCTTTGTGAGGAGAGAGACTTTTCTTCCCTTGTTCACTGCTGTATCCACATCTCCTAGAAGAGTGCATGACACACAGTAGATGCTTAGTAAATATTATTTGAAAATGGAATGTTGGTCACTTAGTAAGTTGATTAGTAGAGGCCATTATTTCTTTCATCGAGTGCCCTGCGCATAGTTGGTGCTGGAGGATAGGAGTAGTAATTCTCAGTGGGATCCAAGGCAGGAGGTATTTTTCCTGCAGGAGAATGGATTTTTTTGTCTATTACAGCCAGCTGTTTATCAGAGTGAGGTTAGATGTGAAGTCTGTAGCCCTGGCTCTGAGCCAAATGCACTGACCCCCCCCCCCCCCCCCCCCCCCCCCGCCCCCACCGTGGTTCTGATGTATCACCTTGGCCTCATTAGCAACCTTCTGTGGCCCACCATGCCATCCAGCTGACAACTTCACAGGGCCAGGGGTGACGGGCCATGTGGATTTGCCTCAGGGAGGGCAGTGGCATTGCCGTGTCAGGTCTGTATAGAGGACAAAAATAATTTCTTACGTGGTTGACAGGGAACAGTGGAGGGGACAGAACCACACCTTTGGAAGACACTTTTCTTGGCTGCTCTTTGAAATGAGTTGTTACAGAAACACCTGTTATTTTGAAGGCCTATCATTTTTAAGGTCACACTTTTGATAGGGCTATGAAATAAAGGCATATGGAGCGTTTTCCAGTGCTGCTCTGGGAACATATTCGTGTGGTGATTTAATAGGAGGGATGAATGAATATGAGGTTGGGAAGTCTTACATGTATGAACAATTACACATGCAGTTCAGTAGCCTACAAGCATTAAAAATATAGCATTTATTGATTCCTTATATCTTTCAGCTTGGTTCTTATCTGTTATCTCTTCAGTTGATATGGATTTGTGCTCAGCTTTCCGAAAAGGGGAGATGGGGAAATATATTCTGGGATCAGCTGATATATTGCTCTGAATTTGACCATTTTAAAGGGTTATGGTAGATATCATTCTGGGTTGTGTTGTAGGTGAAGGATGGGGGCGTTTTCTTTATCCTCTTCTGGCCCACATCCTCTAACAGGCTACTTATTAAGGGCATTCTGGGCTGTACAGAGTGAGCTAAATGTGATCAAGCTCATCACATTAGCCCTATTTTCCAGGCTTGAAAAATAAATTTTAAAAAATAATCGTCTTAAATAAATATAAAAATAAATATAATAACCTCCAGAACCCCTGGAGATTCTACCATTCAAGGGCTTAGTGGAGAACGCACTACCCGAAAGGCCTCTTTTTGAAGATGATCTCCTTTAATTAATTTAAGAACATCGGAACCCTCCTCATTTTAACTTAAGGAAAGTATCTCTCTTTTTTATGGTATTTTAAAGAGTCATGGTAGATGGAAATGATGGGGAAATTGTTGCAACATGCAGAGAGATTTGGAGTTGTGTAGTAGATCTCAGTAGAATTCCTGACTCAGACAGTAATTATCTATGCTGTCTTGTAAAGCTAGATAAACTGTGAGCCTTAGTTTCTTCATCTGCAAAATGGGAGATATTTATTTCATACACTTGTGAAGACTTGATGAACAAGAGAATGTGAAAACATCTGTCACTGCCTGGTATATTTTTGACATTCAGTAAATCGTAGCAGCCCATTTCTACCTTTTTGGGGGTAATGCCACAGGAAGTTTTGGTAAATAATTGAAGTACTTGGTGCTAAAGGGAAATTTACCTCATGCTGTGACTTTTTTTTTTTTTTTGTACAAGCATGGGATTCTAGAAATAAAAAGAGGGTATTTTTTTTTTCCCTTGCCCATATGGGTTAGTAATGCTTTTCTTGGCTTTTGACAACAACAAAAAAGACTAATTTGTTGCCTCTGGAGTGTGTGTATGTGATTTTTTTTTTTTTTTTTTATGCTGTACGCGGGCCTCTCACTGTTGTGGCCTCTCCTGTTGCGGAGCACAGACTCCGGGTGCGCAGGCTCAGCGGCCATGGCTCACGGGCCCAGCCGCTCCGTGGCATGTGGGATCCTCCCGGACTGGGGCACGAACCCGCGTCCCCTGCATCGGCAGGCGGACTCTCAACCACTGCGCCACCAGGGAAGCCCTGTATGTGATTTTTAACTGTTTATGTAATTCATTGCTTATCTCAGGGACTGGAACCTTTCTTCTTAGCCTCAAGATTCCTGCAATTTCATGTGCTAATCCAGCTGGAATTTGTATTGCATAGTACAAGAGAGTGTTGAAGTTAGAGGAGAATCTCCAGATGTAATCTCTCAGAAGAAGAAAAAGGCAAAACTTAAGAGAATTTGGGACTTGTTGTGTAGCTAGTGACAAAGCTGGAGTTGCAGCAGATCAGATTTCCACAGCATTGCTCTAGCACTGTGGCTCTCAAAGCATTTAACGGACCAGCAGCATAACCTGGGAACTTGTTGGAAAGGCAAATTCTTGCACTGACCCACTGAATCAGAAACTTTAATAAGCCTCCAGGGTGATTCTGATGCTGCTAAAGTTTGGGAATGACTACTGTAGTCTTTACACTATTTGGCAGGGATATTTTCTGAGTTTCATGGGCAATGTGAGGTCTTCATTTTACTTTTCAGATGTCTTCTCCTGCTGTTTGATGTCCCCTCTAAAAGCAATTCCAACTTTGGTGTTGGTTTCCTTAGATTTGCATGTGATTGTTGCTGGGGCACTTCTGTGAAACTGGTATTTGTTGCCATCCTTTCTTAGCATCTGCCAAGGGTGTCTGAGCTGGGCTGATTTCCTTCCAAGACAGACCCAGGTTAGGGTACAGAATTTTTTCAGATACAGGGTATAGAATTTTTTCCAGAACACCAGCAGGGTAATTTGGCTCATTGTTGACATGTCATTGATGTCTGAAAAAATTACTCCTTCCTCTTTAAACACTCTGAATGTCCTTACCCACATATCTAGATGTGCTATATAGGAACACTAGCAGGTAACCTGGAATTCTCAAGAAGGCCACCATAACCATGTAAAGAGGGAATGAAGTCTTGCCTGAATGTCTTTTAGTTGCTTCAACTGGAGATAAATGCAGAGTGACCTCCATTCTGTCCAAGGAGGCTGACTTTCTTGTCACTTGGTGTAACATTAATTTCCTAATGTGTTTCGGTCTGTTTGTAAAAAGGATTTTTTTCCTAGTGTCTTAGCTGTTGGCTGGACTTTTACATTTTCATTGGTAAAATATGTATGTTTGTGCTGTGAGTGGAGAAGGATAGGTTAATAACACTGAACCAGCGTGGCATATGCAGTTAATTAACACTACCAGAAAAGCTGGCTCACGGTTATGTGTAAACTTTTATTTCCAAACATCCAGAAATTGTTCAGAGTTATCTGACTCACTTTTTCTGAGGGGTAGGTTAGGAAGCTGTATGAAGCTGTATGGGCAGAAACTTTTGGACAGCCATTCTCAAACTTTACTTTGCATTAGAGTCTCCTGGAGGGCTTATTAAAATGCATATTGCTAGACCTCATCTGCAGTTTATGGTCCAGCAGGTCACAGTGGGGTCTAAGAATTTGTATTTCTAACAAGTTCTCAGATGGTGCTGATGCTTCTGGTCCAGGGACCTCACTCTCAGAGTCACTGCTTTAGGATGTAGATGTCTTGCTCCTCTTTGCCAAGGGAAAGGGAACTGAGTTGCAGGGGCTCCCTTTTCTTTCCGCAGAAGCGTTGCCTCTTTTAAGCAAACATTAAAACAAGATTTATACACTACATCCATGGTGTCATGCACTGAGCTAGGTGCACTGGGAATAAATAAAGTGGTCTCTGCTCTTGGGAAGCTCACTGTTTAGAGAGGGGATTAACGTAAGAAAACAGCGGTCAGGATCTAATATGACAAGTGCTGCGGTGGAGATGTCAGGGACAGATTCTTTAGATATGCTGTGAGGACTGGCCTAAGCTTTCCTCAGACTATCTCAGCATTATATCTATGGGTGTAAGCAAAACAAAGCATCTTGTTAACTCTCAGATCAGCTTTCTCTCTTCTTTGATTTCTTGGGCATCCCACACTGTGTATTCAGAACCTTCAGAGTTGGCATTGTCAGCTCCTCTCCCCAGCTTTTGTGGAAGGGTCCCTCCCCCTTTCCCTTTTCCGTTTACATTTTAAAATTACAGTTTCAGACACTGTCCACTGTAGCAGGAGGATTTGTAACAAGATCAAGTTAAGTGATCTTGGTTGAACTAATGTATGAGACAGCTTCAAAAATTCATGAGGGGGCTTCCCTGGTGGCGCAGTGGTTGAGAATCTGCCTGCCAATGCAGGGGACACGGGTTCGAGCCCTGGTCTGGGAAGATCCCACATGCCGCAGAGCAACTGGACCTGTGAGCCACAATTACTGAGCCTGCGCGTCTGGAGCCTGTGCTCCGCAGCAAGAGAGGCCGCGACAGTGAGAGGCCAGCGCACCGCGATGAAGAGTGGCCCCCGCTTGCCACAACTAGAGAAAGCCCTCACACAGAAACGAAGACCCAACACAGCCATAAATAAATAAATAAAAATATTTAAAAAAAAAAAAAAAAAAAAAAATTCATGAGGTACCAGGGGAACTTTCTGTAGCCGGATCAGCATGCAGCGTTTCCCTTCACCTCTTCAAGCAGATCAGACATTTGTGACAGTGCAGCAGTTTGAAGTAGAGCCTTCCAGGTTGTGGCCCTGCTCATTAAGACACTAAGACAGACCTGAGGAGAAAGAGCAAGGAGCGTGGGTTGTTACTTTCAGCTGCCCTTGTTTCCCTAACTTGGAGCAGTGACTTTGGGTTAACTGGTAACTCCAGTTATGCATAGAACTAGTGTCTAGGGCAAATTTTTCTCCCCAGGTGATCTCCTATGGTGCTATTGGTGTTATTAAGGAGTATCTTGATCTATTAATAATGGTCCCATAATTTTAAGCACAGTGAAGCAAGAGGTGTGTGTGTGTGTGTGTGTGTGTGTGTAAGAAATGGAGCGACATGGTTAGTTATTAGTACATTCCCTACCATCTCCCTGTGAAAAGCTTCTCTAGACAGGAACAAAGGATGTAGCTAAATCCAGTGACAGGTTACAGTGCTTTCCCCATTTTATTGATTGTTCATTTCTAGTCTCTGACCTTATTTACTACTTATTGATCTAATAGAAAAGCAAATAACTTTCCCTGGATAGCACTTAGGTGAGCTGAGCTTTGATGACATGTCTCCCAAAGGGTTTTTAAAAAACTACTTATCGGGACTTCCCTGGTGGTCCAGTGGTAAAGAATCCACCTTCCAATGCAGGAGACGCGGGTTCGATCCCTGGTCCGGGAGCTAAGATCACACATGCCGCGGGGCAACTAAGCCCATGCGCCACAACTACCGAGCTCACGCATGCCACAGCTAGAGAAAAGCCTGCAAGCTGCAACGATGAGCTCGCGCGCAGCAACGAAAGATCCCGCATGCCACAACTAAGACCTGATGCAGCCTAAATAAATAAATAAACAAACAAACAAGTGAAAACTATTAAAAAAATTAAAAAGTACTTACCTACTGAGTGGCAGCCTCTATACCATCTAATGTACGTATATACCTAATCTGTGAGCTTGGGGGCCCTTTCTTGGTTGGGTCACTGATGTCACAGGCTGGCCCTGTCATTTTGGCTCCTCTTCTGTAAGATCCTACACGTGCTGTGGACTGCTGTAATGGCCTTGCAGTGCACACAGTCTTGGAGTCAACACAGGGAGCATGTGTGAGATCCCACTGGGGATGATGTGTTGCTGAGTCAGTTCGGTCAGTGTCTGCCAACATGTCAAGTTTTCACACTAAAGAAAGCCAGAACCACTTTATTGTTATAGATTTTATTTTGAGATCTCAATTTGTGCCTTTGAGCTCCAGTTTGCTTCCAAATAAATTCTAAGTTTATTTAAATTTTATTTTTGGCTGCTTCGGGTCTTTGTTGCTGAACATGGGCTTTCTCTAGTTGCAGCGAGCGGGGGGGCTACTCTTTGTTGTGGTGCATGTGCTTCTCATTGCGGTGGCTTTTCTTGTTGCAGAACACGGGCTCTAGGCGTGAGGGCCTCAGTAGTTGCAGTGCACGGGCTCAGTAGTTGTGGCTCGCGGGCTTAATTGCTCCGCAGCACGTGTGATCTTCCCGGACCAGGGCTCGAACCCGTGTTTCCTGCATTGGCAGGCGGATTCTTAACCACTGAGCCAGCAGGGAAGCCCAAGTTCTGAGTTTTTAATTTCTAAAAATGCTTAATTCTTTGCTATATGTGCTTGGGAAGGGAGAAGTTAGGATTTGAGTTAGGTATATATATGGTAAGGAAACAGTGGCATGGATAATCTAACACAGGAGGTGAGATAGATTTGGCTGCTGAGCCTGTGCGTCCGGAGCCTGTGCTCCGCAACGGGAGAGGCTGCAACAGTGAGAGGCCCGCATACTGTGAAAACAAAACAAAAACAAACAAACAAAAAAGGATATAGAGGAATGTCTCACTCCTATCCCTGGACGCATATGCCCTATTCCCCAACCTCCCATAACTACCTTATTAGTTTCTTATGTATCCTCCATAATTTCTCAAAGCAAATAGAAATACATTTGAATGTACGTCATAATAATAGTCAGATACTTTAAACACAGTTCTGCATTTTGCTCTTTTGTGATTATCAGTATATCTTGGAGATCATTCCCATCTCAGTACAGAGAGAACTTCCTAGTACTTTTTAAAAGCTGCATAGTATTTCATTGTATGGTTGTACCATAATTTATTTAACCAGTTTCAACATTTAGGTTATTTCCAATCTTTTGCGATTACAAGTGATGCTGCAGTGAATAATTTTGATCACATGACATTTCGTCCATGGGTGTATGTATATCTGAAGGATAAACTCCCAGAAGTGAAATTTTTAGTCGAAGTATAATATATGTGCATTTGTAATTTTGATAGTTATTGCTAGTAGAGGTTGTACCAACTTATATTGCCACCTGTTTAAGAGTAGGGATTTCCCCGCAACCTTGTTAACTGGGTGTGTTGTTAAACTTCTTAATTTTTGCCAATCTGATAGGAGAAAATTGGTATCTCAAAGTGGTTTCAATTTACATCTCTTACTATGAGTAATAGTAAGCATTACTATTACTGAGCATCTCATTACTGAGCATCTTTTACTATATTCAAGATCTAATAGTACTTCATTTTCTGTGAATAGTCTGGTCATATTCCTTGCTTGCTTTTCTGTTGTTTTTTTTTTTTTTTTCCCCCTAAGTTTTAAGAATAAACTATTTTGGAAAAGTTGCAAAGATTACTGAGATTTTTTTTTCTTTCCTTATGCCATTATTAGCTGTGTTAGTTATTTTAGACGGTTTCAGGACATACAGGTCTCCTGAAATTCTGGGTCTTGTCATAGGCATGTCAGGCCAAAGAAGGATGCAAATCTAATTCATGACTCTCAGCTGCCTCTGGGGATTTTCCATCTGAAGTGACAGGTTTGGGAGATTCTGCTGAGCCTCTGACTCTAGCCTCCATTGTGGGACGTATAATTCTGAGCCTATCTCCCATTCTTCTTCTTTTGCTACTATCAATTATTAACTACAAAGGTTATTGAAGTGAAAAGCTTGCCTGGAGTTTGTGTTTCTTGAGATTTATTTCCAATTATAAATGTGGTTTTCAAGTGACTGAATCTTTCATAGACTAGGTTTCAAGCACATTAAATATTTGGTCGTCCCCCTCCACCCCATCACATGCTAATTGAGAGAATGAGCATCTGTAATTTTTCTGGAACACAGTGCTGTCATTTTGTCCTGTTAATTGGTTCAGAGAGTAAGGAGCTAAAATGTGGAGGCAGAGGTGCTTTTCCCAGTTGGAGACGTGCCTTGAGTCTTTGTGTCCCGGAAGGGTCGGCCTCACCTGCAAGTTAAAAGCATTGGCTTCAAAATAAGACCTCCCGGATTCAGATTCCTGCTTTGCCAGTGCTAGCTGTGTCTCCTCAGACACGTTTGTGCTTTACTCTCTCCATTTATAAAATAGGGATAATGATAGTACCTGCTTCATTGAGTGAATGTGAGGATTAAGGTTCATAATATGTGTGAAGTGCTTATCGGCACTGGCCTGGGACATTGTAAGTTGCCAGTAAATAGTGACTTAAAAGGGACAGTGATTTCAGAGCCCATGGGATAAAGTAGCAGTTGTGTTACATTTGACTTTCGTTGATTAGCTTTTCTTCCTGCTCTGTCCTTTACCTAGAGAGGAGTTTAACCTACTAACTGAAATGTGACTCACGCAGAGGGTATCTGAGTATTAGTGAGTGTCAGACTCTAAACAAGATGAGCTGTGACATGCTGCCCAGGGTCCTCAGGGAGCTGGCAGTCTGACAGGAATCTGAGCACAGACACCTCTAAACGCAAAGCTGACTGTCACCACCCTGGGGATGCAGAGAGAACATAAAGTTACTCTCCTTTTACTGGAGTGCCTAGGATATGTGTCTTCAAGAAGGGCACCATTTGAGCTGAGAACCGTTAGTAGGTGAAGCAGGGTTATGAGGGAACCTGGGCATTGATGATAAATAACCTTTCTGTAGGGTTTTGCAGTTTGGGAAACATTTAATATATTTCATCTTACCTCAATTAAACCTCATAAAATAGCTGAGTTTACTGCTGAGGAAATTGAGGGTTACTTAGGTTACGTGATTTGCGCAAGGTCAGACAGCTCCTTGGTGTTGTTGGGGTTTGACTACAGGTCTCCCGACTCTGAATTTCCAGATGTTTTCCCCTGGTCTCTTGAGTGAAAGGACGGACACCAGCAAGGGGGTGCTAAGAAGAGAATGTCAGCAAAGGAGGCGCTTGGAATAGCTCCTAAGTGTCCCTGGGTTTAGATCAGACTCTTCTAGGACATCAGAGCTAGAAGGAGGCCTGAGAGCAGCCAGCCTCTTGCTGTGACTGATGAAGATGGCAGTGTGCTTGTGAGGGACTTACAGGGACCCATACGGTGCTGGCAGGCAGCTTTATGGAGAGAGCAGAGAGTTCCCCATGGCTGTTCCTGGGTGGTCTTCGGGGGTTGATTAATTGCTGGCATGGAGGGAGTTCATTATAGGAAAGGTAGGTAAAGTTAGAGAGGGGAGGACCTGTAACTTGAAAGGCAGGCAGTTTCCCTGGGGTATTTTCCTAAGCAGCACAAAAAAAGGGCTGTAGTTTAGTATTCAGTTGTGGTTCCAGTTGTGTAAGGACAAGGAGAAAGAGGCAAAGGCAGAGAGAAAGGGAAGGAAAATGAGTGGATGATTTGAATAAAGGTCACTGAGAGATCTTTGTGAAAGATACATCCTCAGTGTCTGTGGGGCAGGCATCCGAAATCCTGGGGACTTTGTACATGGGAGAATGTCTTTAGCAGTTCTCTGACCTGAAGTGCTCTGGGCCGCCTTGGGTGTGTGTAAACTTTTGTCATGGTGTGGGGGGCACAGTGGCCACTATAGGTTATTTCTCAGGATTGCATTTGGGGTAATTTTTACTTTGGATAGGAGGTTATTCTAGGCAGAGCTGGTGTGGACCAGCAACATCAACACCCCCAGAAGATTTGGGGACCCCCTACCCCAGAGCTTACAAAATCAGAATCTCCAGGGGGGTAGGGTTCAAGAATGTGTATTTTAACAAGATCCCCAGGTCATTTGTCTGCATGTTACATTTTTGGAAGCATTGCTATCGTCTAGAGGCCTTCCAAGGTCCTCCTTAGGGTTCTTTGCTGCTGCAGTTAACATGTCATTCACTAAACTTCTATTGAGTTTTTGTTATGCAGGCACAACATAAGGTGGACTCCAATGTGGACCCTGCCTCTCCCAGAACATACAGTCTAGATGAAGAGATAGGATTGTTTACAAATAACTAGTATAAAGACAGAAACTGTTAAAGGCCTGTAAGGGAGGCACAAAGAACACCTATGGCCGTTTGGAGGATGGAGGCAGGGTCCACATTGGAGTCCACCTTGTGTTGTGCCTACATAACAAGGTGGACTCCAATGTGGACCCTGCCTCTCCTGGAACATATGGTCTAGATGAAGAGATAGGATTGTTTACAAATAACTAGTATAAAGACAGAAACTGTTAAAGGCCTGTAAGG
This sequence comes from Phocoena sinus, assembly GCF_008692025.1. Taxonomy (NCBI): domain Eukaryota; kingdom Metazoa; phylum Chordata; class Mammalia; order Artiodactyla; family Phocoenidae; genus Phocoena; species Phocoena sinus. Next base: position 76,197,267 of record NC_045777.1, on the reverse strand, counting down.
GAGGCACAAAGAACACCTATGGCCGTTTGGAGGGTGGACATGTTTCTGTGGGTGTGTACAGGGTAGGTGGTGTGCAAAGGAGGGAAGCGTTGCCTTGGACCAGGACTCCTGGGTAATTCTAATCAGTGGTCTTATGCTTCATTGCAAGCCTGATGGTGGCTTGACTTTGGCCAGAATATGGCCATACCAGTGTGTGGACAGAGGCCTGTCTGAAAACTGTTCAGCCTGCCCCATCACATGACCGGGTCTGCTCTTGTCGACCTGATAAATGCTTTAAAAATTGTCAGGATTATGTAGATGACTCATGGAAGGACATCCCCGGCATCTGCTTTTGGATCTCCTCTCACCTGCACCACCTCAGAAGCCTGCATATCCACCATTCTGTAAAGGAAAAAAATTGATTTGTCACTGAATTTCCATGCCTCAGCCTGGGAGAAATGTAAATGTTGTACTGGCCTTTAGTACTCTGCCTCCAAGCCTAGATTTAGAGCTGATCATTATACTTTCAGAGTAGGTTAGGTATGAAAATAGCAGCAGCTTGAAGAGTCAGAGGAAGCTGTTTGCTCTTATCTGCGGGTTTGGTCAGGGTGGAAGTACGAATATTAATACATTCCACTTAAACAATAAAATAACTCCCAAGGGAGAGGAACTATAAACTTTAGTAAATATCAGAGATGTTAAATGCTAAAAATAAAAGCTCTCTGCAGCTGTTTGGCTCTTTAAAGAGAGAGTTTATTGGTCAGGATTTCTGGTCTGTTTGGTCATGCTGTGCTACCCTTTTTTTTTCCCCCTGTGTGCATGTATGTAAATTCATTAGAATATAAATTAGTTAATTAAGTAGTACAGTGTTTCTAGAGTGTGCAATAGTAACCTGGCTAGCTAACTTAATTAAATCCTTTGTCATTTTCTTTGAGAAACAAGTTTCATCTTGGGACGTCACTGTGTCCTGGCTGTTTTACTTCTAAAATGTACCTTGACTCTATCCTCTCCTTTCTGTCTTACTTTTCTCTGGCCCAGAAACTTGGACTGAATCATCACCCGGGCTTCATTCTCTCTTCCCCAATTGTTTCACTGTGCTGTCACCACTGGAGATTTCTTTCAGAAATCCCATACTTTGCACATTGCAACTAGAGTCTAAAACACCTTTAGAGGCTTCCTGTTGTTCATAGAACATACCGTTTTCCAAACTCCTTAATAGGCGATATGAGCCTCTTTACAGTCTGGCTCCAAAATACTGTTCCAGGTTCCTTTCGAAAGATTTATTCTTCCCTATTGCCCAGCCCACAGAACTATCTACTGTTTCCAAGTACAAACAAAATATAACCACTAGCAGCCCTACATTGGTAGGGATGACTCTAGGTATTTGACAGTCGTTATCTGATTACAGTGTTAAATTTAGCATCAAAGAGTTCTGTCATTTGTCTAGGTCATGCACCTTGTTAAGTGTTAGCGCTGGGATTTGCATTCAGATATTTTGATATTCTAACTTCCAGTTCCTGTTTTTATGTTTCTGTGCCTTTGCTTATATGTTTTCTATGCCTAAAATGTTCTCCTCTTCCCTTTTTTCTTGTAAGACCTGGAAACTTATGTGTTAGGCTTTCCTAACAAGGTGCTTCCATAGGTCTTTTTACCTGTCTCAATTAAGCTGGATTATATAACTGTTACTAGAAGTAATAGTACCTAGTACTAGTAGAAGGAGCTGGTCCTAAATCTCAATTTTTCTTCATTTCCCCTACAAATATTAGCTGCCTAATAAGTATTATAGAATGAATGCATGAATGGATGAAAGGATGACTGGGTAGATGGATGGTCTAGTCTGGGTCCTTTTGTGATTTGAGTAGAGTATCCCTTGGCTAAGTTCAAGGCTGCAGAATTGCTATGTGGGAAGAATGCATGTCATTTCAGCTATATCAGATTATAGCCAGGGATGGCCCAACAAGCAAGGATTAAATACCAGTGAGTTGTTGATCTTTTATTTGGATCTAGGTGGAAATTTAGCTGAAGAATTTGGAATGAGTCTGTTCATGGAAATTATTTATTTTTTAAGAGTTGATTTTCTGATTTGTAGTAGTTTGCTGGGGCTGCCATCACAAAGTACTAGAGACTGGGTGGCTTAAACAACAGAAATTTATTTTCTCAAGTTTTGGAGGCTAGAAGTCCCAGATCAAGGTGTCGGCAGGGTTGGTTTCTTCTGAGGCCTCTCTTCTTGGCTTGCAGGTGGCTTCCTTCTTACTGTGTCTTCACGTGGTCTTTTCTCTGTGCGTGTGTTATGTCTGAATGTTTTCTTCTTATAAGGACACCAGCTATATTGTATTAATAAGAAATCGTTTTAACTTAATTACCTCTTTAAAGACCTTATCTCCAAATATGATCACATTCTGAAGTACTAAGAGCTAGGACTCCAACAAATGAATTTTGGGGAAACACCATTCAGCCTGTGACAGTGTATAAAGGAAATTCCTTTACTCCACCCCTCCCCTCTCAGCCTTTTCCTTTTGTTCCCTTTTGGCAATTTCGTTTCATCAGAGAGCGGTCAAGAGGAGAAGTAAAGATAGAGAAAAATGAATTTATTTTGGGTGGATTTCAGGAAATAGCTTGAGGGGGGAGTGGCTCAAGCTGGTGGTGAAAATGATTTGGACACTGCCTATGTACATTTGTATTGTCTTGGCACACTCTGGTCTGGTTTTCTGGACAGATGAAAGCTGACTGTGTGGTGGAGGTCTAGTCTGTTACTAAATGAAAAGGGAAATTGATAATCTTGCAGTTTGTTTTGCCCACCTGGAAAAGTGAGAACTCTATCCTTATCTTTCAGCCCTTCTTCCTAGAAGTAGCTCAGGGACTTGGTGAGCACACTGCGGGCAGGCCCAGGACAGGTTAGCCTTGTACCCTCTGCCATGGTTGGTGCCCTACCTGGAACTGGCAGATGTTTACAAACTATATGTCAAATCGAATTACTGAACTTGCTCGGCTCAAATACTTCGTTTTTCCCCAGACCTTTTGTGAGGAGTTTTTCTCTATCCTTGTTTAATTCCTACCCTTGTCTCCAGTTCTCAACTGTGGCTTATGCCTTTTCTTCCCATTCTCTTTGTAATTATCAAGTAATTTATTAAATAGAGACAAGCTTAACTAGACATTAAATAATTGCAGGTGTGCAGCTGAATTGAACTGCTGTCCTTTAGGAACTCACAGCTGTTTGTGTTGTATTGGGTGATGAGATTTCACCTTACCTTGTTTCGTTATGCAATATCTTGCATATTGTAAAATAAAAGAATGTTTATTAGAAGCTTCTGCTCTAAGCAGTATATAAAGGCTGGTATGTTCCCAGGAAACCAATATAAAGATACCGGGAGACCAGGTCTGGAGCCTTTGCAACCTCTGATACTTCTCCTTTCCTGGGATTTTTTCATTTTTGTTGAATTTTTCTTGATAGGGAACACCTGGTTTGCTCCTGAGTCTCCAATATGACCAGTCATCATATTTTAAAATAATTTCTTTTGCTCTTTAACGTTAACTGTTAAAGCAAGATTTTTTCCATTTCTTCCTAAGAGATCAGTGATATGTCCAACAGGTTGGCTCCTTCCGTGTTTTAATTATCAGACCGTATCTGCATGCTTTTTACACAAATTTGCCCCATCAGAAAGATTTGTAGATTGTATAATTGTGAATTTTAGTCCTGTGTTATGTTGTAGTGCCACCAGTTTGCTTTCTTTGACTGGTTTCACGTAACAATTGCTAGAGGTAGGCACCAATTTTATAGTACTTAGTTCAGTGCAGAATTTAGAGTAAGCTGAAGGATTGTTTGGTTACACTATGCAGTAAACCCAATGGTTGCAGTAACCAATATACATGGATCTACTCTTAAGGATGTAAGGAATGTCATGCTGCCACTTACCAGCTGTGTGACCTTCGGCCTGCCACTTAAATGTCTTAATCCAAGTTTCTTCATCTAGGTAGTTGCAAGGATTAAAGAAATTTGTATTTGATATTTGCATGTACACAGTATTTGCGTGCAATATTTGCATGCACATAGTGTGCCAGGCACTATTCTGGCTTTTGGATACATTTGTGAAAAAAAGCAGACCAAATCCCTACCCTGGTGGGGTTAGCATCTGACTTTAGCTTAACTGTCAACTAGACAGAATCCGCTTGGTAGGAGAACATGATAGCTAACATTTATGAAAAAAATTTAATTGAAACATGTAACTAATAACACTGAGTTTATTTGGTACATTTAAACCTTATTTCTGTCTAGTTTAGTATGTCTGCCTTATAGAGCAGGTCTTAGAGAGAGCCCTTCCCCATAGAACAGCTGACCATATTAACGGTCTTGGCTGTTAAAAAAAAAAAATAGGTGCACAGTCTCTGCATCTATTATTTTGGGATTGTTGGTCTTGGGATGCTAACTGTGTAGCCTCCTTCTCTAGGTCTTTGCTTTATAGGTTGTTTCTAAGATTCCTGAAGGGGACTCAGAGAATGAGCTCTGAGTGACACGTTTGATCCTTTAAATCTGTTTGTGAAAGCCCAGTTTGTTCAAGTCAAGTCTGAATGGCTCAGAGAGGACAGTGTGATGTTTAGCTTACCTAGCCCTGTCTTGTATCACTGATTTGTTAATATCTGTAGAATCACAAGCAGAAAAAATATCCCAGAGCATCAGATTGATCAGTTCTCTTGTATTCTTTTTCATGGGCAGCTGAAAGAAAAACCTTTTTGAGGAAAGCTCTTTCTCCTCTTTTTGTGTCTTTTTCTGGAACAGAAAGACAGCATTTGTGATAGCATTTTGACTGTGGGATTCTGGAGTTCAGACTTAGGAGGGTGTTAGTGACCAAATGTCACTTCCTTGCGGGCAGGGGTGGTGGTTGTCAGTGAGTCTAGAGCTGTATCTTGAGAGGAATGGGCAGCGGCTCCTGCAGGGACACAGAGATGTCAGGCACCCATCTCACAGTCCACTGAATGCTGGGTTCACAGCAGTTGGAGTATTTAAACCAGGCTTAACATATAGTGTGTGTTATTATGAGAGATATATGAGGTCAGAGTTAGGACCCCATCATGTGGTAGCAATTTGCATTCTTTATTTCCTGTATTTTCTTTTAGGGAGAGAATAAATAATATGTGATAATGAAGAAAGACATGTTTTTGTGGCTTTTTAAAAAATTGAATTTTGATTTAGGATATTTTATGTCATGGATGTTTTTTTGAAGGACATGAAATTTGGTTGCTTATTTAGAAGCTTTTGAGAAAATTGGATCTCTGACATACAAGCAGTCCCACATTGAATTCCCTCCATTTATTGCTGCAAAGACACGAACATTTTTGTCAAAGCTGTGGGAGGGGTGTTACATGCTTGTTTATCAGAGCCACCAAAAGTAGCTCAGACATCCCTCACGACTCAGCTGATGCCCTTGCTGCCTGGTTGGGTATTTGTGTACTGAGGACCTGCTTCCTTGCTGAAGGCTAGGAACATGTCACAAGGCTGGCTAGTGCCCAGGTTTAGACTACCTTGGAAGAATTGGCTTGAGGGCAGAGAAGAGAAGTTTGGAAAGCTCCTTTCTTCCTCTTGTGGCATTAACCCCTGTGAAACCAGACTCAGATGCTTTTGTTCTTTTTTCCAGAACTAGGGTAGTATCGCTCATCTGGACTTAAACTAGATGGTATTAATCACAGGAAGAGGTTTTGTGTGGGTGTCAGGTGCAAATTGTTGAGCTGTTCAGGTGGAGTTAAATTTGACACCAGAGGAATGAGTTAGCCCCAGCAGGAGGTAACAATGGGTTGAGGAGGTCTGCACTTCAACCAGAAATTTTCACTTCATAATGTTTTTTTTAAAAATTTATTTGTTTATTTGGTCGTGCCATGTGGCATGTGGGAATCTTAGTTCCCCAACCAGGGATTGCACCTGAACCCCTGCAGCGGTCCTAACTACTGGACCACCAGGGAATTCCCCACTTCATAATATTTTTACTCTAACTGCTTGCTCTCAGTGTTGAGAAATGCCCATCTGGCCATTCAGATAGTTTGGGCAAGTTTTCACCCATGAGAGTGCTCTCCTTAAAGATGGTGAATTGACTCATTCATGGCTCTTTAAAGATAAGCATATTTCTGAAACCATCCATCCTAGTGTTCAGCAGTCCAGATAACAAGGTACTTTTGTTCTGAGTTTGTTGCAAGCATGCACTGACTAAGGGTGGAAAGGGCAAAACCAGAGATTTTTTCTTCTGTTGAATCTTTTCACCATGAGGATGATTTTGTCCTTTAAATAAAATAAAACGGAACTCTCAATTTTATTAAGTGAGGAGTGTGGGGGAGATAGAAATGAGGCAAGGTGCTATCCCTGTTTCTTAGAAAACTCTCCTGGTACTTTTTGAGCTGTGTCCATCAATCAAATTTGAGTCACTACTTCAATAACATGACATAAAACATCTTCCTCCTTTTAAAAAGTATCTTTCCTTTAAAAATTTCTAAAAAATGCCAGAACCTTCCCAAGTCAGCTTAAAACAACTCAAGTGTGAAGGGATCTGAAATTACTTTAAACAAAGCAAATGGTTCTGATTCTCCTGCTTGGGAGACATTTTCTTCTTGAAGGCCAGCCCTCTAAACTGTGGGAAGATTCAAAGCAAAATCCAATTAAAGTCCCTTAATGCCGATAAGTAATTTCTTTTCTTTTTTTTTTTTTTACAATTTTCTTTTTTTTTTAATATTGGGGTATAGTTGTTTTACAATGTTGTGTTAGTTTCTACTGTACAGCAAAGTGGAGTTCCCTGTGCTATACAGCAGGTTCTTATTATCTATTTTATACATATCAGTGTATACATGTCCATCCCAATCTCCCAATTCATCCCACCACCCCTCCTTTCCCCCCTTGGTGTCCATACGTTTGTTCTCTACATCAGTGTCTCTAAATTATCCTTTTATATATCTTACTTGTATGCAGCTTGCAAGTGAATATCACTGTGAGAGCTATAGTTTGTCAGGGTTTAGATCTTAATTAGCTCATGAGATTGCATCCTTTTGAAGCTGTATACCACAGGTTGTTGGCTAGTTTTCCAAAAGCAATTAAAATGCCCACTATTATAATTAAGCTTGTTACTGGTTGTATGTTCTAATTATAAAATGTATTTGGCAATTAAGGAAACTGAGATTGGGGCTTTTGGCTGGACTCTTTGGGATGCAGTAAACTGGCTTCCACCTTAGTATCCTGTTAGGAGAGTCATTGATATGGGTACTTAGATGGTGGGTCATATCTTAGGTCCTTGAGTATTTATTGTTATTCCATAAATAAGAGCAACCTTAGTTTTTTTACAAAAAAGCTAAAGTTAGGGAATGTGAGTTCCTGATTATGTCCTACTCTATATACAGGAGACAGAAATCTAAATTTCCAAATTACAGTCTTGTAGCTGAGAAGTCCTTTTAAAGAAGCATTGTCTTATCTTTAAGAAGGTAGCTTGACTGTGACAGTGAACAATTTAATCTCTTAAACTAACATCTCTTGCTCTGGTCAAATTTCTTGTCTGTTTGTTGAACCAGGAGTTTGGCGGAAATGTTCCAGGTACAAGATGCGGTTAATATCTGTTTCTGAACCACACAGCATGTAGAAGTTGGTAAGCGGTGTTTCCACCATCTCACAGTGAGATTAGTCTGAGCTGGCCCATGGGAGAGGCTGTGATTGTCAGGGCTGCCCTTAGTGGCAGATATAATTCTTAGTGGCTTTCTTTGCACGATGCTTGCCTTTTATTCTTTCTTTCTTCTCTTGACTATTTTGGACTATTTCTTTGTTTCTCAACACCCAGAGTGGCATGGTGGATGAGACCATGGGACAAAAGAGTCATTTAGTGTACAGGTGGAAATCAGTACTTAAAAAATGAGGTTGAGGGCTTCCCTGGTGGCACAGTGGTTGAGAGTCCGCCGGCTGATGCAGGGGACACAGGTTCATGCCCCGGTCCGGGAAGATCCCACATGCTGCGGAGCGGTTGGGCCCGTGAGCCATGGCCACTGATCCTGCGTGTCCAGAGCCTGTGCTCCGCAACGGGAGAGGCCACAACAGTGAGAGGCCTGCGTACCGCGAAAAAAAAAAAAAAAAAGAGGTTGAGGTTTTCTTGTGTATTTTATTTTGAAATCCATTTAGCACACATGGAGGAAAATGGACGTCTTAGTTTATGTGGTTCCATCTCTTTGCCTTGCCTGTTTGTGCCCCTCACCTCCCACCCCCATGCAATTAACATGAAAATGATAGTTTAAGAATGAGCTTAGAGCATTTAGCAGCTGGGCAGGGGGAATGCTTCACAGGATGTTAAAATCAGAGAGAAAGAGAAAAGGGCAAGTGTTTTGTAATTACTGTTTGGTTTTGAGGAATAGTGGAAGGATTGAATCCTATTTTAAATGTACTTCTTTCCAGAGTTCCTTTAAGGTCTTGATTAATGATTTAAATTATTTTCTTTATTGTATAGAAAGATTAGAATTATTAGAGATACATTTTTCTTGGGAAAAATACTGTTTGTGGTTCTTGGGATGTTAAGTCTATAATATATTAGTATAGAAGAAACTTGAAGTCTTGTGGGTCTAAGGACATTTGCTTTTAATCCATATATACTAATACTTCCTGTGCTTTCTTTGTATTAAGTTTTCCATAACTTATTTCTAGCCTTGTAAAAATAGAGGGAAGAAACCCCAAATTACTAGTTTGGTTTCTTTGAATTCTACAATTTTTCCCATGTACAGAACAAAATAAAACCAGTGTTTGCTGCCATCCTACAACAGATGATTATTGGTTCTGAGGAAGTGACTGTCTGTAAAGTACACATTTGTGTGTAATATGTGGTATTTATTATGTGTGGTGTTTTATAGTTAAAATATAACATAATCATCATGAAATAATACACATGAAATGAGATGTGATGGTAAGATGAGATTGACTTAAAAATAAACAGAAAATAAACAATCTCTATAAGCAGTCTGCCTTGTAGACCTAATCAGTCAGGCTTAACTTGTACTTCAGTTTCCTGCATAAAGTCATATTTAGCCTCCCAGTTCAGGATAATACCCCTCCTTTGTGTGTCCATAGCACTCCATATCTCTTTCATTGTGGTACTTCCACAATTGTTTATGTCTGATTCCTCCATTTGACTATAAACTATTAGAACATGGGCAGATATTATGCTTTTTATTTTTCATTTTATTTTACTTTTCCTCTTTGAATTTTTTAAAAAGAATTGAAGTATAATTGATATACAGTAAACTTCACATATAAGTGTGTTAAGCTTTGACGTAGTGTATACCCATGAAACCATTCCATGGTTAGGATAATGAAGATATCTACCACCTCCCAAAATTTCCTCATGCCCCTTTATAAAACTTCCTTCTGCCTTTCTCTATTCCCTGTCTTGAGGCAACCACTGGTCTGCTTTCTATCTCTATAGATTAATTGGCATTTCCAATAATTTTATATGAATGGAATCTCGTACAGTATTATTCTTTTCTTTAGTCTGGCTTTTTTCACTCAGTATAATTATTCTGTGATTTATTCACATAGCAGTGGTTATCAATAGTTTCCTTTTTATTGCTGAATGCTGTTTCATTCTTTGGATATAGCAAAGTTTGTGTATCCATTCATCTCTTTTGGGGCATTTAGATTGTTTCCAGTTTTCTGCTATTATAAATAAAGCTGCTGTGACATACCAGTCTTTGTACAAACATATGTTCTCATTTGTCTTAGGTAAATACTTAGGGATGGAATGTCCAGGTCACATGGCAGGTATATGTTTAAATTTATAAGGAGCTGCCCAACAGTTTTCTAAAGTGTTTGTACCATATTAGATTCCCATCAGTAGTGTGTGAGAGTTCCAGTTCCTCTGTATTCTTGCCAACACTTGGTATGGTGGATATTTTAAAAATTTTAACCATTCTAATGGGCATGTAGTAGAAATCTCATTGTGGTTTAAGTTTGTATTTCCTTAATAACTAGGGATGTTGACCATCTTTTCATGTGCTTGCCATTCATATATCTTCCTTTGTAAAGAATATGTTCAAATCTTTTGTCTATTTTTTGAAAACTGGGTTGTTTGTTTTCTTCTTACTGAGTTTAAGAGTTCTTTACATATTCAGAATTCAAGTCTTTTGTCAAATATATGATTTGCAAATATATTATCCCAGCCTGTGGTTTGCCTTTTCATTCACATTAACTTTTGAAGAGCAGAATTTAAAATTTTGTTGAAGTGCACATATCAATTTGTTCTTTTGTGGATTATATTTCTGGTGTCATTGCTAAGAAATCTTTGCTTAACCAAAGGTCACAAAGGTTTTCTTCTGGAAGTTTTGTACTGTTGGATTTTACATTTAAGTCCTTGATTCATTTTGAGGTAATTTTAGTGTATGGTGTGAAGTATGGATTGGAATTACTTTTTTTTCATATGGATACCCAATTGTTACATCATTTGTTTAAAAGACTGTCCCTTCTCCCTGAATTAGCTTTGCACCTCTTAAAAAAATTAGTTGTCTATATATGCATGGATCTATTTTATCATCTATTTTGTCTGTTCTATTAGGTCTATGTGTCTGTCTCTTCTCCAGTATCACACTGTCTTGATTACTGTAGCTTTATATTAAAATCTAGTAGTATGAATTTCCCAGCTTTATTCTTTTTCAACCATTGTTTTGACTATTTAGTTCCTGTGTTTTTCCATATAAATTTTAGAATAATTTAAAGTATAATTTAAAAAAATCCTCCTGGGATTTTGATTGAAATTTCATTAAATCTGTAAATTTCACTAAATTTGGGGAGAAGTGTTCACTATATTGAACCTTCTAATCTGTGATCATAGTATATCTCCCCATTTATTTTGATCTTTTTTGATTTCTTTCAATCAACATGTTGCAGTATTTAGCATACTTGTCACATATATGTTTTATACTTTTTCTTTCTACATAGCTTCAATTCAAAAGGTTCAGAGACTCCTCTTTGGTGCTGTTCTTGAGATACGTTTATATTATATCTAATAATAATTTCAATTGTGTTAGTCTTCACCATTGCCTTAGTTTTCCTGAGGAAGCCAAATTTTATTTGGAGTCAAACATGCCACAGGAGGTTATTGACTACCTAGGTAACCTGCTTAGATTTAACATCAATGAATGACTTTAAAGCAATTCATATAACTCCTTCTTTGGCTCATATAATTTTTCTTGAGGCATAAGCAAAGGTGGTTTCAGAAATATTTAGAGCAGTTGTAATCCAACTGTGTTTGAAAGAAGAATTTTAAATGGCTGAAGAGCTGACCACTTTTTATGCTGGGTAGGTAGCAGCCCAGAGGACGTTGGTGGCTCTTGAAGCACTATCAATATTTCTTACCTGGAAAGCAATGAAGGACATATTTTAGGTTGGGAATAGATAATTCATAGGCTAGTGGAGTGCCGTGTTCCAGTGGAAGGATTCCTTAGAGATCATCAGCTCACAGAAAGGGAAAGCAAAGCCTGAGGATCGTACTATACTCTGAGACTTGGTGTCCTTGGAGGATCATACTATACACTCTCAGTGAATTCTTCTTGAAAGCCAGTCTGTTTCCATCAAAACCTGCAGAGACATAGCCCTTCCCACTCAGCAGATTATGTACGGTCAGGTTAGGCAGTCAAAATGGAGAGATAGGAATTGGTGTTGGGTTATTAGAGTCAGGGTGGTCATTGATCAGAGATGATGATGTGACCTGTAGGATCATTATGAGAACTTCCCATGAGGGACAAATGTGGATGATGATTGCTTACATAAACTAGTGCAGTTAACTTTGTGCCAGGCACTACTCTAAGTGATTTATGTTTATGAGCTCCTTTAATCTTAACAGCGTTGTGAGGTGTAGTTACTGTAATTATTCCATTTTGTGAGTGAACACAATGAGGCACAGAGGGATCAGGGATTTTTCTAGCGAGTGACAGGTGGGAGAGGAATCCGGGCAGTCTGGCTCTAGAGTATGCACGCCTAACCACTGCACTGTCGACAGACTGCCTAAGAACGTATCTATTATGTGAGCCCATAGGGGAGTGATCCCCAAAAACCTCTCTGCCAGCCTTGGGGACCTTGAGTTTCAGTTGCTTTTTTAAGTTTTAAAACAAGAGAGACTTCTGTTAGTGGTAAGATTTACACTTTTCACTTCTGAAGTTCTGAATTTAAAGTTCTATGGAACATATAGGTTTTCTAATATTAAGTATATGTGTGTATGTAAAAGTTTCACTTGTTTAGAAAGTCCCTTCTCTCCCTTAACTGCATACTATCTGTTTTAAATGTTTGTTTCCCAAGTTTTTTTTTTTCCTCTCTGAAGAGGACAGACTCAGGCTTATGTCAAAATGCAGTTGACTGTGCCTTAGATTTGGAATGTGCCAACAAAAGACTGTACAGCGATGTATACAGTTGGCTCTTGAACAATGTGGGGGTTAGGGCCACTAGCCCTCCCCACAGTCAAAAATCCGCATATAACTTATAGCTGGCTTTTTGTATCTGTAGTTCCTCTGCATTTGCAGTTCTGCATCCGCAGGCTGAACTAACTGGGGATTGTGCAGTACTGTAGTATTTACCATAGAAAAAACTCCACATTTAAGTAGAACTGCACAGCAGTGCTATTCAGGGGTCAACTGTACTTATATGGGGCCAGGTTATAAGCACTCTTAAAGAATCCCAGTGACTAAAAGGACCAAGTACAGTATTGGGAGAGGAAGCTGTGGAGCAGCTGCCTGCCTCCAGCCAACAAGGCGCTCCTGGGTGACGTTTGCCACAGCTCCTTGGGTGTAGGCATTAGAGAGTATGAAAGACGGCCTGATGGCTCTGTGTTTGTGGCTCCACTTGGAAACTATACAGCATTTCAGCTGCTTGCTCCTGTGTAGGCACAGAACCATAACTTAACCATAATGCTTGACTGTAAGTCTGAGGGGAAATGAGGACAGGAAAGTTGGACAGCATTTTCTACTTGGTGGAGGATGGAGACCAGAAGGAAGGGATGGAAGGGAGTAGAATAAAAGTAAAAAGTGATGAGTTTAGATACATCTCGCTTGAGGTTTTCTATTGTTGAGGGAGCCATACCCACAGCAGTAGCATTTGTACTTTGGGAAGGGGGTGGAAGTAGATCTTCTGGAATGTAATCTGGACTGATTCCTTCTTGAATGGGGGAACATAGATGATTGTGTGGAAAGGCTCTCACTCTCTCTCTCAAATGTACCCACATATGCACACTGTTCTTGTTTTTGCTAACTACAGAAGCTAAACAGAGGGCAGTTGGAAAGAGTTCATCCACTGTTTTAATCCTTGGGTGAGATTGTTAAATGATAGCTGTGTTCTGGTTAGCACAAGAGTTTTTTTGTCCCTGGCAGCAAAGGAGGCCAAAGATGATATTTGAACTTTGGCTCTTCAATTTAAGTCACTAAAAATTTATCGAGTGTGCCAGGTACATGACATGAACATGAGCTATGGCATCTAAAGGCTAATTGTTACAGCAGTTTATGTTGTCTGGATAGACTTCCACTTCTCATATAGATTTCTGTACTCCTCATAAAAGACAAAGATTATCATTGATGAAAGATATTAGAGATTATCATTTTAAAAGTATTCAGTAAATATTGCCCATTCTCTCTGAGAATGTGTGGGCATATCAGGATCCTTGGTGGGTATGTTAGTTTCCTGTTTGCTACTGTAACAAATTACCACAAAATTGGTGGCTTAAAACCACACAGATTTATTATCTTCAGTTTTGTAGGTTAGAAGTCCAACATGAGTCTCACTGGGCTTAAAATCAAGGTGTCAGCAGGACTGCATTCCTTCTGGAGGCTCTAGGGGAGGTTCTGTTATCTTGTCTTTTCCAGCTCCTAGCGCTTTCTTGCATTCCTTGGCATGTGGTCCTGCCTTCATCTTCAAAGTCAGCGATAGCAGGTCGAGTCCTTCTCATGAAACCATCTCTCTGTTTTCCTACTTGTATAGTCACCTCTTCCTCTTCCTTTGAGATTACATTAGGCCTACGTGGACAAACCAGGGCAGTCCCTTTAAGATCAGCTGATCAGCATCCTTAATTCCATCTACAACCTTAATTCCCCTTTGCCATATAACATAATATATTCACAGATTCCCGGAATTAGGACATTCAGCATCTTTGGGGAGCCATTATTTTACCCTCCACAGTAAGGGAGACTTTTTTGAAACTTGCTCATTTCCCCCATCAAGTGAAATTATATGAGGCCCTCCCTCTCACCCTTTGCATAATGAATTGTTAGCTGTGAATACGTGCTGTGTATGTGAGTGGTGGGAGGCTTGTCACTCATTACCTTAAAGCCTCACTCTTCATTGTTATAAAACCCCAGTCACCTAAACCTTTGATGATTAGTTTTGTAGAATCATAGTGTTGGAAGGAAGCTAGAGATCGTGGTAGCCAGCCTGCCCTGCAGGTGCTTACAGACACATTATTACATCTTTTCCAAGTGGCTGTCCCACCTTTGCTGACGTGGAATGGCCTGCTTTGGGAGGTCATGTCTTCTTTGAACAGCTCCATTTTTCTGTTAGAAAATTCCTGCTTTATATTGAGGGGAAGTCTCTCTCTCTGCAGGTTTCTATTGGTTCTTTTTTGTTTTACTCTCTGGGGTCATATTGAATAAATCTAATTTCGTACTTGAAGCCCTTGAGATTTTTTTAAAGACAGCTATCATATCCCCCAAGTATTCAAACTAAAAAACCTCAATTTCTTCAATTGGGTCTCATATGAAACTATTTTGAGGCTTCTTTCCATCCTGGTCCTTCTCCTGAATATGATACAACATGAAGAAGGGGAGACTGAAGGATGATTTAATAGGAGCCTTTAAATGCCACAGGGATTGTTACAGAGAGGAGGCTGGTAAGATCTCTGCCATCACCACGGAAACAAGAAATCACAGTCTTATGTTATGGCTAAAGAGATTTAGGTATCAGGAAACCTGCCTTAACCTTGTGGATTGAGATAGTGCTGCAGACTGCCATGGGAAGTTGAGGGATCTTTTGCCCTAGAAATCTACAAGATAAGCCTTTAACCTCAGAAGTCATTTATCTTGTATAAGAGGACTTGGCTTCAGTTAAATGTTCTGCTTAAAGAACATTCTTGTCATTGCTTGTCATCCATGCCTGATGCCTGGATTTCCCTCTTGCGTTGGCTCATTGGATGTAAGGCATCATCATGACTGCTGTTAATCACAGGGGGAAGGAATCTGGTTCAGGGCTTTATGAAGGAAGGGAAACAGTGGCGTAGCTCAGGATAATTAATAGCAAGTGGAGTGACAGTTTGATTCCCTGGTAGGGACCCTCGCATTGTTGAAGGAAAAAATCACTTTATTCTTTCATAGAGAGAGGCAGCTGTAATTCTGGTTGGATGGAATCCAATTAAAAGGAACTGACATGCAAATTGATGATCAGACAGTGTGAGTATAGAAAAAGTCCAAGAAGAGTTCTGTAAGAAGTGGCAGAGAACAGTGTAAGTAATTTGGCATGGTAATGTGTGTAAGAAAAATGGACACATATGGGTTGGCTACCTGAACAATTATAAGTCTGGAATCTCAGCTAGGTGAGAGCAGGAGACTACTTGGTTTGATGCGTTTATAGCTACTGAACTTTTAGATATTTTGGTGTTGAAACATGCATTTTAGGAATTATAGCCTTTCACACAATACAGTGATTATAAATCAACCCAAATTGGTAGCAGTTAAGTAAAATCTTCCCAAGAATATATGATGGGAATCCAAGCCTGGCTCTTTGAAAGATCTCATTGTACAGATATACTTCACCTGACCTAATGATGTGTCCTCAAAGATATTGTGTGAAAATTGACTCCTAAATTTAGGATGAAGTAGGACAGCTTGCCGTTTATAGTAATGCTATTATGAATCATTTTCTAAAGTGAAATATCCATTTATAACCAAAGTCATGACCAATTTATCCTTGGAGTAAATTCATAAAGTCCACGTGTTAGGTTTGCTTAAACAAAGGTACTTTTCTTTGAAATGAAATAATTGTAGAGACACATAGCAGTTAAGCTTTAGAGTAACAGAGGAAAAAATGGGCAGGATTTTTAAAGAAGTCAGTATATTGCTTTTTAGGGAGGAAAATTCTGCTTAAGAAGTCAGATAGCCTCTGCTGTTACAGTGGGAGAAGGAGAAGGCTGCCCAGTGTATTGCAGGGAGATTTATTAGGATCTTTTGGGAACTGCAGCAGAAAGGGCTATGAAATTTTTTGAAGAAGGAGGAAGGAAGTAGGACCACAGCATTTATTAGACTTTATTCAGAAGAAAGCCAAAGAAGGTGAAATGGAGTTCACCCTGAGAAAGCTGTGGAAGATTGAGGAGCTAAGACGTAGCAGCAGCAGCAAGAAGAGACCAGGGTGTTGTGGGCAGAGTTTCCACTCCGCAGGAGAGCACCCAGTTGTCACTCTGGTCGGCAGCAAGGGATGTTAACAAAGGAGATTCAGATGACCAGGGTCCAGTTTTTGTTGGTCCAGGTGTGACTAGTGTGCCTGCTGCATATGGTATAAGCCCCAGGGGATCTTGCCCCCCTGCAGCCACTCTGCTTCGGCACTCCTACAGCTGTGTACTCCCTGCCCAGGGCTGTCACTTTTACTTTTCACTCTGCCCAAAATGCTCTAACCCCTCAGGGGTCCTTCCCTCACTTGATTCAATTTTCTGATAGAAGCTCCCTTTTCAGGGAGACCTTTCCTGATCATCTAAAGCGAGCACTGTTTCTTCCCTTAGTCTGCTTTACTTTTCCTCTCAGCACTCATTTCCACCTCAAGCATAAGTTTATTTGTTAAATGTTTTTCCCTTTTCTCTCTAGTAGAAGTAAGTTCCATGAGAATTGAGACCCAGTTTGTTTCGCTCACTGTATTGCCAGCACTTAATCCAGACAAATTTGTGAAATGGGTTTTTAAGGGAGTCTTTGTTATATGAGCTTGGAATGAGAAGGGGACTCAGTTGCTCTCCTAGATTACATAATATGTTATATAATTATAATAATTATGATGGACTGAGCACAGAGTGCTGTGAGCTTTGAGAAATAAGCTGGGGATAGTCATCACAGAATTGGAGACTGGAGCTGGAGTGGTTTAGAGTTTTCTTTGGTGGTCAAGACAAGGAAGGGTATTGTAGGCCGACAAAAGAGGGTAAATAGAATTGCAGAGGTTTAGACATGAGTCTTGTCTTTGGAAGTCCTTCAGTGAGCTCGATGTGGCTGCTAGAGCACAGGTGCATGGTGAGCCTTGACACAGAGGAGTGCGAGGTATGGTTGGGAAGGACATTTTATACATATGTCAAGATCTGATTGGGGAAGTTCTTGAGTTTGGACTTTACCTTTTGGGAAGTGGTGAGCCCAAAACTCTTTAATCAGTATCCAAAAGATACCTGAAGGAGGGATTGGAAGAGGGAAGGGTGGAGAGGTAGGATGTAGAGCAGGGTTGATGTGATTCTTCCAATCTTGAGAAGCAGGAGAAAGTTTGGGATCCCCACGTTGAAGGACAAGAAAATGAAAAGCAGTTTTCTTTGTTAATGGATGCATGATGATATACTGTGTATAGGTAGTGGATAAAGGTTGAAGACTAGTAGCTCTTGTAACTGTTTTGTTTTTCCAGTAGAGGTTTAAGCTGTGCCACTGGGACACAAGGAGAGGAGAAGGCCATTTTGGTTCATAGAATAGAAAACTTTAACTGGGAAGTGCCTTGGCAAATGGATAGGGATTCTTATTCTAGCTCATGTGTTTTAGCAGCTGTGTAGCCTTGGACAATTCGTTTACCTGCACTTCTGGTTCCCTTTCAAGGATGGGCTTTGTTGATATGCTTACATTGTTTTTTTTTTTTTTTTTTTGGCGGTACGCAGGCCTCTCACTGGTGTTGGCCTCTCCCGTTGCGGAGCCCAGGCTCTGGACGCGCAGGCTCAGCGGCCATGGCTCACGGGCCCAGCCGCTCTGTGGCATGTGGGATCTTCCCGGACCAGGGCACGAACCCGTGTCCCCTGCATCGGCAGGCGAACTCTCAAACCACTGCGCCACCAGGGAAGCCCCAATATACTTACATTGTTAACGTGCAGAACAAAGTATACAATTTTGGAAATTTTATGAAAATTCCCTTTATAAATATTGGGTAACATTAGGAGTCCTTTCCTTTAATAGAAATAGATATGAAGAGGGTAGAACTTAAATATTCTCATCAACCCCCCAAAACAAACAAACAAACAGACATGGAGAAATAGATCTGGAATTGCTTTTTTCCTGGAATATAGTATTACCAAAGTGTCAGAGCCCCTCACACCCTGAGAAAACATGACCATTGCTAAGAGGTGGCCTGCACAGTTTTTAAAGCCGCCAGTAGAGGAACGACTTTTCGCTGCTCATATTCTCCATGTCAAAACACGTTCTGTGTCAGCAGTTGGTGAGAGCTACTGCAGAGCAGTGCAGAAGCAAAAGGAGGATTTGATCATGTTGGATGTACTCCTGCATATTAACCTGCAGGTCACAGCAAGTTCTTGTTCCAAAGAGCTGTATACCAGGCAGTTGGACACTTTATCCTGGTTTTTACTCCCTTCATCATTCACAGCATTTCCTGTCGGGTACCCCCCACCCCCGTCAGTTCAGCCTTGGTCATTTGCAGTAGTTGAATTGTGGTCTTCTATGTATACAGAATGTTGTATAAGCTACATAGTTCTCTGAGAACTTTTAGGAAATTTGGGAAACTTTACATTTTAGAATGCTTTCTTCACTTCTATTTTGGGCTGTGTTGGGTCTTCATTGCTGCACGAGGGCTTTCTCTGGTTGCAGTGAGCGGGGGCTACTCTTTGTTGTGGTGCATGGGCTTCACCTTGCGGTGGCTTCTCTTGTGCGGAGCATGGGCTCTAGACACGTGAGCTTCAGTAGTTGTAGCATGTGGGCTCAGTAGTTGTGGCATATGGGCCCTAGAGCATGTGGGTTTCAGTAGTTGCAGTGTGTGGGCTCAGTAGTTGCGTTGCACAGGCTCTAGGACGCGTGGGCTTCAGTAGTTGTGGCACGCGGGGCTCAGTAGTTGTGGCTCGTGGGCTCTAGAGTGTGTAGGCTCTATTGTGGCGCACGGGTTTAGTTGCTCTGCAGCATGTGGGATTTTCCCGGACCAGGGATCGGAACCCATGTCCCCTGCATTGGCAGGCGGCTTCTTAACCACTGCGCCACCAGGGAAGTCCTTTCTTCACTTTGAGAAGGGGGAAGGAGAGGAATGTTTTATAAGGATTGCTTTGAAATAGGTCCATTTTGAAGAGTTTTAACTTGGGCAAAGGACAGAATAGCTTAGTGTCTAATATTAAGTTCCTAGAGTCCTGGAACTAGGTCCCAATTCCAGCTTTTCCAATTATTAGTTATGTGACCATGGAAAGTCACTTAATTTCCCCATCTGTAACATGGGGGATACACACCCTAGTTCACTGGCCTCAATATGAAACAGCTCCTTACACTCTAATGGTAGTTTAGTGAAATGGATGAGTAGTCTCAGTTTACCTCCACTGGCAGCCACAGAAGTCAAGCCAAGCATCCTGGAGTATCTGGGAATCACCAGAAAGAGGATGGAAGTCTGCAGCACAGTGGTAGGGGATGGATGGGTGGGACCCAAGAGTAAACTACAGAAGTAATTGATCTTAGCAAGCAGGAAGTGGTCTCCAGGGAGTTCCTGAGTGTCAGCAAGGGATCTTGGTAATGATGGGGAAAATAAATCACTCAACTGGAGGAGTCAGACCACCTTGGATGTTGCCCCTGAGCTGCCACCAACATTGTATGTCACATCCTCGTGGGTGAGTCATGTTTCCTTTCTGACCGTCAGTTTCTTTGTCTGTAAAATGATTAGATGATTTCTCAACTCCTTTTCTACTCTAGTGATTTCACCACTTGATTGGCTTTGAAGAACTGTGAGAGGCCGGAGTGTCACAGAACAACCTGCATAGACCTTGGCCTGTGCAAATCTTTTGTTGTTTTTTTGTTGTTTCAAAGAAGTTTCTGTTCAAAAGGCCATGAAACATTTCATCATTGGACTTTGAGGGAGTTGTCTCTTTAATCTCTCACGTTTCCTTTTTTTCCCCGTACAAATGATATCCGTAGGACTGCTGTTGTCTTATGCTCTCTGGATCAGCACTTTTGCAGAGAAATGAAAACATTGCACTTTTAAAGGCACAGAAAGCAAAAACTGTAGCATCAGGATTCAAGGTTACAGGATTGGTTAACTTTCTGGTTTGTTTTGCTGAGCTGAATGAAAAAGATTTGATTGAACGTTACTGCTTATGGATAAATATTAATAACCACAAAAATTCCCCAGTGGTAATTTTTTTCCTTCTTTGCAAAGAATTTTCAAATTATGATCTAGGAACTGGGATTATATTGTCAACTGGATATGAATGTGAGAAATGTGGAATAAGAGGATGAAGGACGTGGTTGGAGAGGAGCAGCTCTTGGGGGTGAATGTCCAGGGAGGACATGTGTTCTGCACATGTGTAGCATTATTGCTCTTGTGTTCTTGATGTATAGCATTATTTTGAATAGTGATTTGTTACGGTTCAGATATGTAAGTAAGTGGCAACTGCCCCAGAACTTTATAACATTAGTTAATAGAAATAGTATTGGAAAAAGAGTCATCAAAAGTAGAATTTTTCTTTAAGATTTAAGAACTGAAGTGTTTTTAAACTTTGATATTCCGAAGCGAAGAATTGTTAAGTTGGGGTTTGAGAGTACCTAGTAATACCCAAGTAGATCTTTACCACAGACTTAAAATACACTCATATGTAGTCACTTTTTGGGTTTGTTTGTTTTTGTTTTGTTCTCTATCCCAGCTGACTTTAGGGGAAAGGCAGTGTGGTATTGGTATTAATTTATTTCTAAAATCAATAGCAATATATCAAGCACTTGCTGTATACCAGGATTTACCACCATTAAATAAGAGATGGCCTCTGCTGCTCTCACGGAGTCCCCCTGAGTAAGGTTCAAAAGTTCGAAAAGTAAGCATGATTGTCTTGCAAATAGATGACTGTAAGAGTGTGTAGGTATGCTGTTATTTCCAGCACATTGCCTACCACATAGCCTACATGTGCTGGAGATACTCATTAAGTACTTTGAGAGGATGGAAGAGGGGGCATTTGCAGCTTGGAAAAAGATCAGAGGAACCTTCATGAAGGAGGCGACATGACAATGATGGTTTCAAAGGACAGGAAGAGTGTGCCATGTGCACGGGCAGGGTTGACATTCCAGGGAGAGACTAGCACGAGGAGGTACCTGCCTCCTTTTTCGAGTCCTGAAAGTAGCAAGTACATCGTTGCTGGAGGTCTGGGTTTGTCTTAAGGGCAGTGGCAAATGAAAGGCAGAGTGCAGGCTCTTTGAGGGCTGTCTGCTAAGATTCAAGGGGGAAGATGTGCTGGGGGAGTTGTATGCTGGGGAATAGTTGGTAGCTCTCCCGGATTTTAAGTGTTTCCTGAAATAGATGTACACTGTGATGTAGAAGTACCAGGATCAGATCAGTTAATCAGTATCTGGTTAATGTACATGTACATGCAGAATTTGGGCAGCAAGGTGCAATATGTAGAGTGTTATATGAAAATACTGGATGCACACAACTACAGTATTAGTTTCCACAAGAAATCATTGTGATGCAGGTTGATGGAGAGCTCAGATGAGCAAGGGGTTAGGGAGAGATGTCAGATTAGCTTCCCCCAACCCCGCTGCAGTGGTTCTCAATTTGGCTACAAATTATAATCACCTGGGGTTCTTAAAAAATTTTCTTAGGTACAATTTACATGTAGTAAAATGCATAAATCTTAAGTGTACAAATCAATGAATTTTGACAAAATACACACACCCACATACCCTTCAAATTAGAGAATATAATTATCACCTGAAAAAGTTCTTTAGGTCCACTTCTAAAACAGTCCCTTCCCACCCCTCCCATAGTCAACCACTGTTATGATTCCTATCATCATAACTTAGTTTTGCCTACTCTTGAGCTTCATACAAAATGGAATCGTATGGTATGTACTTTTGTGTGTCTGGCTTCTTTGTTAAACGTAATGTTTTGGGGGTTCTGTGTTATTGCAGAAATCAGTTCTTTTATTGCTGAGTAGTATTCCTGTTGTGTTAGGTGTACCACTGTTTGTTTAATCATTTCCCTCTTGATGGACATTTGAGTTGTTTCAAATTTTTGACCATTGTAAATAAAGCTCTGTTGTGCAAGGGTTGTTTTTGTTGTTGGTATTGTTTTGTGGACATAGGTCTTCATTTCTTTTGCATAGATTCCTAGGAGTGGAAGTGTTGGGTCATAAGGTATGTAGGTGTATGTTTAACTTATAAGAAACTTCCAAACAGTTTTCCAAAGTGGTTGTACCAGTTTACACCCCCACCAGTATTTCATGGGAGTTCTTGTCATTCCATATCCTCAAAAAAATTTAGTGTTGTTAGTCTTTTTAATTCTAGCCATTCTAGTGGGTATAAAATGGTAATCTCATTGTGGTTTGATTTTGCATTTCCTGATGATTTAACGTGTTCAACATGGTCTTCTTAGTGAGGTGTTTGTTCAAGTCTTGTGACCATTTTAAATTGGGTTGTCTGTTATTTAATTGGGTTGTCTGAAGTTCTTTATATAATCTGGTACAAGTCCCATGTCAGATATATGTATATGAATATTTCTCCTAGTCTGTGGCTAGCCTTTTCAATTTCCTAATGACGTCTTTTGATGAGCAGAAAATTCAAATTTTGATTAAGTTTTAGCCTATCTTATTTCCCCCTTGTATGTTTTGAGTCTTTTGTTCCCTCTCTAAGAAATCTTTACTTAGCTTAGGTTAAAATATTCTCCCTTGTTTTCTTCTTTACATTTATATGCATTTACATTTTGATTTATGTTCCATCTCAGATTTTGGTGTGTGGTGTGAGGGTAAGAGTAAAGGTTCATTTTTCCCCCTTACACTTATCCAGTTGTTCTAGCATTATTCTTTGGAAACACTTTGTTTTCACATCGAATATCTTGGTGACTTTGTTGAAAATCAATTGCCTTTTAAGTCTGTTTCTGCTTATGTCTATTCTAGACTCTTTATTCTGCTCCACTGATGTATTTGTCTATCCTTCTCCTGATACCACACTGTCTTGATTACTCTAGCTTTATACTCTAGTAAGTATTGAAAATGAAGTAGTGTGAATCCTCCTACTTCGTTCTTTTTCAAGATTGTTTTGACTATTCTAAGGTTCTTTGCTTTTCATATAAAATTTTAGAATCAAATTGTCAAATTCTAAAAAAAAACCACGTGGGGGTGCTTTATGAAAAAATCCTGTAAGTACCAAGCCATAGTCCATGCCAGTTAAATCAGAATCTTTTGGAGGTTGAATCCCAAGTATTTGTTAACACTCTCTAGGTTATTCCAAATGCAGCAGAGATTGAGTATTAATGTGCCGATGGGATTTTAGTATGGTACCCTAAAAAGAAATTTGGTAGTAGATTACTGGAGTGGAATGCATGTGTAGGAGTTGAAGTGGGCCGCCAATGGAAGAGATTGTCAGTTCTTATGGAAAGAGGGAGAGTTTGGGAATGATTGGAAGGGTAGTGAGAAACTGTGTGGTCTAGGAAAAGTTCTCTCTCCTGGGGGACATGCAGTCCCTTTGCTGAAGTGCTGTCTTGTGCAGCTACCATTCCTGATCGCTCAGGATTTCCTCACCTAAGCCAACCACAAATGTAGCCTAAAACCAGAGGTTTGAAAGCTAAGGAACACTTTTGTTTGGTAAAGCATATAAACACATTATTTTATAGCGTAGCTTTCCCTGGATTAGGGAAATGTTTGTGAAATCTGGATAATAATGAACTGGGTAGGCACTTTTTTTTTTTTAAAGCTTTTTGAAGGTTTTATGTCTTTTAATAACATCTTTATGCAAACATTGATTCATCCATTCTTTGCATGGGTCCATAGTTTTGTCAGAAGTGCTGCCTCCCTAAAGGCTTTAAAGAAAAAAGGGACAAAAAGTTGCAATCAAATAATGCTGTTCTTTGGGAACATATAAGCTATGTGGCCTGGTAGGTGTTTGCTTGTGGCTTTTTTTTTTTTTTTTAAAACACATTTTCCTACTTGAAGAGAGCGTTTGGAACTAGTCAGCTGAGTCCCCTCTTTCTGAGCTACAAGTTCCCTAACCAGCTGTAGAGAATTAATTTCAGTTAGAGCTAGCAGAGCTTTAATCTCAACTTTCTGCTCAGTGTTACAGAAAATCCTCTCTAGAAAATAACCAGTATCTACCTGCTATGGGATGTTAAAAAGTTCAGATGAACATTGGATTTTTGAGTGTTTTCCTCGTAGAAACAGCATGGAAAATCCTTTAGTGAGCTAGATTTTACAGTGCACACAGAAAGCAAGGATTGACGATATATTTATATTTCTGTATGTGTGACATGTTGGCTGTACTATCTTCTTGTTTCTAATAGATTTCAGATATGCCATGTCCAACTCCAAACCTCATTTCTCTGTGAGGGGTGAGACATCTTAGGAAGAAAGAGCTTTAATATTATCAAACTTCTAACTCCTTTATAAATATATATGTATTCTCTTCAAGGCAGGGAAGCAGGTGGGCAAAGGGTGGGAGGAAAGCTCCTTTCCTTTTTCTATTTACCCTTATATTTAACAACACACACATATATTTCTTTTTTTAATGTTTCTGTAAAGAGGGAAAAACATTCACAGACTCTGCTTTAAGAAATCTTCCTGGGCTTCCCTGGTGGCGCAGTGGTTGAGAGTCCGCCTGCCGATGCAGGAGACACGGGTTCGTGCCCCGGTCCAGGAAGATCCCACATGCCACAGAGCGGCTGGGCCCGTGAGCCATGGCTGCTGAGCCTGTGCTCCGCGAGGGGAGAGGCCACGGCAGTGGGAGGTCCGCGTAACGCAAAAAAAAAAAAAAAAAAAAGGAAAGAAACCTTCCTCTATCCTGCCTTTTCAATACCTTTATTTATAGGATTTGTCTGTAAGGCAAACGTCACTTTTGTAGTGGTAAAATCCTAACAAATAATTTTCTGTTTTGTTAAACGTTTAAAAAGTCATTTCCTATGTTACTATATTATCCTCTTAATTTCATGACTGCGTAATAGTACATCAAATTGTGCCATTCATTTATGTTCTAATGTTGGACGTTTAAAATAATTGTGTGCTGTTATACCACAAAGAGCTTATTTTTACTATGTAGGATTCCCCTCAATTTCCTTGATAGATTCTCTGTTGTAGAATAACAACAGGGTGCCTTTTTGTTTTAAGGGTTTTTTCAGTGTATACTGTCTTTACACTGTGTACTATTTTTATACTGTGTACTGTATAGAGGTGTTTAAAATACCAAATAGCTGTAACCTTTGATTAAATGTGTGTACCATCATTTCTTGGATTTTTCTCAATAGTCAGAGACCACATGGGATCTTTAGAGTTTTTTTTAAATTAACCCCGACTCTATAATCTGTGGACATTAGGGATCTGGATACAGAAAAACCTGCAAGTTGAGGATGTCCATCAGAAATATACAATATGTGCACCAGATCTGAGTACTTAGTGAGGACTTTGGGGACTGTATAACAAAAATGACTTCAGAAAATAGAAACACTGGAGGCAGTACATATATCAGTTTAGAAACATGGGCTTTGACAGAAAGACTTGTTTAACCCAACTGTACCACCTACTTACGTGACCTTGGATAAGTAAGTTAACCTCTCTAACCTTAGTTTCCTCAGTCATAAAATGGGGATAATATTGATGAATCATTTAATTAAGTAAGAGAATGTATGTGAAATGCTTGACCTGATGCTTGACCCACAGCAAATGCCAAGTAAATTATAGCTGGTATTACTGCCTTTATTAACAATTAACATTTATGTAACATTTGTGACCTATGGAGCCCTTTAACTTGATGTTTCTCATTTGTGAATCTGGGTGCTTTATATAGAATGGATTTTTAAATGTTCCATGGACTTTTTATTTATTGCCTCAAGAGGTCATTTCTTTTCAGGTACCTGTACAGCTGTGTACACTCAGTTGTCATTTGTCATGTACCTTCATGCCAGTGTCTTCTTATCTAAATTAAACTCTTAAAACCCTGTGTGAGTACAAGGGTTGTATCTTATTCAGCTGGGTTGTCCTTGTACATAGCACTGGGACACAGAGTCCAGACCCTTTGCTATTAGAGTTCTAGCTCTACAATTTATTATTCAAGTGACCTTAGGCAAGTCAGTCTCTGGCTTGCCAAGGCCACCCTTTCCTCATCTGTAAAATAGGTAACAAATGTGAGGATTACTTTAAATGATGTGTTAAGGAGTGCTTTGCCTAGCAAATCGCAATTTTTTTCCCCCGTAACTCACTGTGCCTAGCTCAGTAGTTGGTGCTTAGAAAATATATGTTCATTGGGGTTGGAGGCTGATATGAAGGCCGTGGACCCAGTTCTTAACTTCAGTATCAAGATATGTTCATTTAAAAAGTGAAAATTGTTTTCTGGGGGCCAGTCGTCATACAGGGCTCTATGGCAGGTTCATTAATACCCTGGTACCTTGCCTTGAAGTGTTTGCTTCTTGATGTTGTAAAGTTTGGGCATAGTTACACATAGGTTCTCAGAGCAGTTTCAGCGATTTAACCCTACCTTGAGGGAAGAAACTTGATATATAATAAGTAAATGTGGATTTCAGAGTATGTGGTCCCTGTGGTCAGTCTGGAGAGGTGCATATGAGGATATTCAGCAAACACTGGGATGCTGGCTCTGTGGAAGACTCTTGGCTAAATCAGTCTTGTTTCCCATGGAATTTCTTTTGGTTGACCACAGGTGTATTTCTATGTGTTCTGTGTGTTCTCGGTTTATATATATTTTTTTCGAATTTGATTTTCAGAAATGATGATGCTGAGATTTTGGCTGTGGTCAATTTCAGCAGACAAGACCCAAACACTAGGTATCCATTTCTGTCTTGAATAAAAAGTAAAGTCTTGTTATAGAGAAAAAAAGCAAAAGTATTTAATAAAAAAAAATTCTTTGTTCATTTTGGAAAATGGTACCTTTGTTAATCCCCTAAGAGACAATTTATTATATTCTGACAGTATCATTGAATAGTCCAAGAAAGCATGATGCCTCAATTTAAATTTATTTTTCCTGGCACAGTTTTTGTTCTTAAGATTTGTGCCTGAAGGAAGAGGATGTTGTTTCTCATGGGGAGGGGAAGTGCCTAGTGGACAGAGAAAGGTGAAGAGTGTTATTTCCTTGAATATAGATTGGGGTTTAGTTTCCACTTAAGGATATTTCTGGGAAGAACAGAGCCAGTTCTACTTAGCAGCTTGGTTTTTGCTAATTATGGAGGGCAGGATATGTTTTCATCTAGTCTGTTCCATCAAGTCCTGTTTATACTTTTGGGATATGGGGAGTTAGCTTTGACTCAGGTGAGGTGCACAGGTGACATGTGTCATTTCTATCCTAAGATGGTAGAGATGACAGGCTGCTTTCAAATAATAACCTAGGGGCTAGGGCACAGGAACCTTTGGCATTTTCCTCAGATTAGTCAGTGGCTGGCAAATTTGATGAAAGAACAGAGAGGGAACTGTTTTTTATTAAGCTGTGATGTAATCTCTACGTGATTAACTCTTTATGGCTTTTAAAAAAATTTATTTTTGGATGCGTTGGGTCTTCATTGCTGCGCGCAGGTTTTCTCTGGTTGTGGTGAGCGGGGGCTACTCTTCTTTGCGGTGCGCGGGCTTCTCATTGCAGTGGCTTCTCTTGTTGCAGAGCACGGGCTCTAGGCATGCGGGCTTCAGTAGTTGTGGCGTGTGGGCTTCAGTAGTTGCGGCACGCAGGCTCAGTAGTTGTGGCACGCAGGTTCTAGAGCACAGGCTCAGTAGTTGTGGTGCACGGGTTTAGTTGCTCTGCGGCATGTGGGATCTTCCCGGACCAGGGCTCGAACCCATGTCCCCTGCATTGGCAGGCAGATTCTTAACCATTGCGCCATCAGGGAAGCCCCTTTATAGCCTTTTAAGTACAGAAGAAATTTGCATTAGGAATTAATAACCAAGAGTCTTTGAATTTATTAAGTCTGAAAAAGTGATGACCAGTTGTCAATATTTTGGTCTTATTTCACAAGTGTACCCTCAATCCAGTTGGTAGAGAGAGGTTTGAATGTGGTAACCCTAGTGAAACCTTCCTCTGAGAAGGGAGTAGTCAAGTCAAGTAGTCAAGGCTACAGTCTGACAATATTTAAAAAATTATTTGGGTAGCAGAAGAGAGCACCCCATTGGGGTGGTTTTTAAAAGTTTTTAAAAAAAATTTGAAAACAGTATCCATGACTTGGTTACATTGTGTAAACAGCAAACAGTGTTAAGGATGAGCCTCAGGGATAAACCACCATTAGCATCCCCAGTGTGGTGTATTGTCCTTTTCTTGCCCCAGTCAGCAAAGTGGTCGGAGACTTTAGCACCAGGGAGTCTCTCAACATTCCCGTTGTTAAAACAGTTCCTGTGGTTTATCTTCGTTGGGGTTCCTTAGTAGCAAATCCCAAACCACTCACTTTTTCCCAATAGTATTAATGTTCTAAGAGAGGCTATACATTATATTAAAGTCAGGGTAGTTCTCCACGGGAATGCTGGTTTTTAAATGAGACTTATTCAGCCTTTTTTTAGCTGGTGTTTCATTACCACCAAGGATTTATAATGCAATAGCTCTGAGGCAAAGCTGGTAAGAATGCCAGCTTCGCTAATATTTAGAGTCATAAAATTCTGGATATTGGACAAGCTCTTAATTACTCTGAATCCGTCTTTGTCTTAATAAAAGTTGGATTGTACCCACTAAAACAAGATGGCTGTGTTTGCATTAATCTCCAAATGTAGGTTAATACCTTTTTAAAAGCTGTCTCTTAGACAAGAGACTTGAAAATTAATTTCCCATTTTCAGCTTAAAATGAAGAGCTTTTCCACATGTGGAGTTTGAAGGGCTGCCATTTTTCTGATATAGATTCAAGTGCCAATAATAACTCTCAGTTCTCCTCCATTTTTTTTTCTTTAAGGTTTAGGTAAGGGAAAAAGTCTCTTCTGGTGTTTGGAGACTTTTTCTTTTTTTTCTTAAATCTGCTTCAAAGTAAATAGAGTTCTGTTTTCTCCAAGGAGTTTGAATCGCTGGGGGTGAGGGGCATGATGAAGATCTAGATAGTGGAAATCCAATTTTAAGTCATGGCTGGAGAAATCTGGGTTTTACATATACCACTGTGACCAAACTAAGTATTTTAATATATTTTTTTGTTGTTCTGTGATGTCTGAGTACTTACATATTGGGAGGTTTCCCTGTAATGGTATATTCTTAACTGACTTCTTTGAGTGCAGGATAGAAAATTATTTTCCATTTTTTTTTTAAGCCTCCTTTTAAGCCTCCAGAGTATCTACTGCTATGCAGCCACTTAGTACCACTAATTCCAGGATTCATTTCTGTGCTACAGATGGTCAGTGAGATTATAATGGCTCTGAGAAGATTTTTATATAAATTGAGGTCTTCTCGGTTGAGAGTCTCTGTCTGACACACTAATTTTTCTTCCCCACTTCCAATGCAGGAGTCTCCAATGTGCTATATTAACCCGGTTCTACTTTGATTATCAGTGGGGCTTGGGGCAGAGGGAACTAGTGACAGGTTTAAGAAGGAGAAGTAGAAATCAATATACTGTAATCAAATGAGAGGGAACAAGTCATAAAAATCCTCCTCTTATTAAAGGTACAGGTGTTAAAAGCATTGCTTTCCTGTATTTCATCTCTTCATTTTATAGACGTTTTTATATAATAAAATATTTATGTAGTAAATGAGAACCATACACAGCTTATATTAACTATATAGACTTCCAGGCATCTCCCCCCTGGAAATTCTGATTGAGGAGGTCTGGGATAGGACCTAGAAATCTGATTCTTATGATCAAGCACATTTGACATTCAGACAACTCCATTTCTTCCTCCCAAAGCTCCAGGCTTCCATGGATGATTTGTAGAATACACTTTTCCTCTCTTTTGTCAAGTCTTTGATCCAGTATGATTTTGTGAGGGGATGTCTTAAATAGAACATTCTGCAAAAACTTTTATGTAGGATAATATCACTGCCAAAAGAGACACTTCAGTATATAGTTTTTTGTATCAATAATGATGGTAAAAGAATAAAGAGGCATCTGAATGGGTAGGTACCCCAAATCTGTCATTGTGAATGATGGAACTGGGGTGTCAGGCTTGAGGACAAAAGGAGGTAACCCAGGTGCTGTCTTCAAACACCTGCAGAGTTGTCCTGTGGAGGAGAGCTTGCACTTCTGGTGGCCCCCCCCAGAGCAGACGTGGGACTAACAAGTAGATGCTGAACATAAGAAATAAGTGTAATGGAGGAGACCATGGACCTGCAGCCTTCATGAAATACTGCTTTACCTTCTAATTATTTGTAGCCTGTAGAGCTAATATTTTCCCCCAAAGAAATCTGACTTAGACTGCCAGTTAATAAGAGAAGAATGGAGGTGCTCAGGTGGAAGCAGCCTGAGAGGCATGGGCAAATTAAGCCTCTCTTCTCCCTGAAGCTTGTAGGACACTTCAGTAGAAGCTTGGAGCTCACTGCAGTGTGGTGAGTCCTCTTCAGTGAAGGTGGCTGTGCAGGTGTCCCCCTCTCTGCCCCCACATGGTGTTTGCGAGCTCCGTAAGGGTCGCTGCTGTAGACAGCTGGCATAGGTCCGAGGGCAGGGCTTAGTGAAACGTTGCTTGCATGAAAGCTCTGGAGGAAATTTATATCTCACGCTCAGGGCTGAACGGGAAGATTTCTAAGCTCCTTTCTGACCAAGAAAGTTTATGGTATCTGCTTTGAAGATTAAGCCTCAGATCTCAGCATGAATGACCCAAGGATGTAAGCTCTGTGCGGGCAGGGACTTTGTTTCCTTTAGCGCTGCATTTCTAGTGCTTAGGACAGCACCTGACATTAGTGGATGCTCAGTGAATATTTGTTGAATACATGAATATAATGAAGAAAGTGAAAATTATCTAAGACGGTACATTGTGACTCTCTGCCCTCCCCTGCCCCCATTCTTGTCCTGGAGAATTCTCATTTAACCACCCATCTATCTAGTGATCAATGCTCCTTCTTCCCTTTGGCCATCCATCCTCACTCCATGGCTCTCATCTCCTCCTTCCCAAAACATGTTTGGCAAAGGGGAATAAGGAGACCAAGGAAACTGTGGAAAACAAAGTCTTGTCAGAAAGAGAGTGAATTTCCCTAGGCACGTGAATTGGGAAGCCTGTTGGCTGATGATTTGATTTGGGTATTTCCTGTGATTTTCAGTTGTTGTGGTATGTTCCTGTTTGCAGAGAGAAGAGAGAATTTGTTGTAGGTTTATGGCCTAGATTAATTGGGATATTTTGTGAAGCTTCTGAAGTGTTATCACTTCATCTTTATCCTTGCCCGCTATTATGCATGAAAAGCATTTGAATTATTTTAGAGAGGATGTAAATTTGCTTGTGTTATCCAGTGCCAGCTTAAAACTGATTAGCATTTTGCATCACCTTTGCAGCTTATAAATCATCCACTTCCCTTCTCAGTGAGCAGGCCGTAAGTCAGCAAGGAAGCACCTGGGGCAGGCCCAGCCACCTCTTGTCCTGTGATTTAGAGAACACTCTAGACTTTTTGAGGGTCCCTCTGTGGCCTGGTCTCTGGTAAGGCTTTTCCTACATGGGAAATGAGTAAAAACTTTGGATGGACTTTTCCCAGGGAGGTTCTGAGGGTTCATCTGACAGGAGAGATCCACACAGTTACAGTTCATTAGCCTGGTCCAGCCACAAGTATGGTTCTTTGACCTATTTGGTGTTTAAAAATTTGGAGGCAGTTGCCAACATTTAAAAATCAGGAAATTTCATATAAAAATCCAGATTTGCAGTTATTCTTGGAAAATCTGAGGGTCTGGCAGACACTGAGTTCCAGTTGGTGCTGAGAGCAGGTGTGCACCAGAGAAGGTTAGCTATCCTCAGTTTTTGTGTGGGCTGAGCCAGCTTTACTCAAGGCCCTATGTTATAGATATGTGAATTTGTGACACCCTGCTATAATGTGTGTATTTTTTTAATAATACTAATTTTAACTTGGTTAACTAACCATTAGAGGCCAACATTTAGTGAGCTGTTACCAAGTATTAATACCAGGCACTGTGCTAAGTGTTTATGTATATGTGTTTATTTATGTAGTCCTCACAATTATTCTACTTTTATACATGAAGAAATTAAGGCAAAGAGAGGTTAAATAACTTGTTCAAAGTCACCCAGCTTGTTCAGGGTCACCTGTCTCCTAACACTGGCCTGCTCCTCAAATCCATGAGGAACAGTGGGTATCAGTTGAGAAGCTGGTGACAGTGACACACTCCCTGAATCCCCAACCTGCACCTGGGAGAAGGAGCCTGCCCTGCTCCAGGCGTAGTTACAGGGGAGTATTTGAAAGGCAGCCCCTTATACAGTCCTACTGATTTCTTTCAGCCTCTTGTTTTCATCATCCATCCTGTTGTTCTAGGGTGCTTGTTTGTCATGTATCAAAGCCCTGTTATAGTGAACCCAAACAAGCCATTGACATTTAAAATTAAATTGTACCAGGTATTGTCAATAGCTACACTGCTCATTGACAGCACATTGCTAATTACATTGAGAGAACATCCTAACTGGGTATATTATGCCAAATCAAGTTGGAAACATTGGCTCTCTACCAGCAAATTCATTTTGACGTGCAGAAAGTTTGGGAATTCACAGATCTCTCACCAGTCTCAAAATACTGGGTTTATGGAAACTCTTTAATGAATTTTTGCTAACGTTTTCTTGCAGCAAAGGGGAATTCTGATCTCTCCACTGCTAAGCCGGGATGGGGGTGGGGGAAGTCGTGCCTTTGAAAGGGAGAGATCTACAGATTTGGGATGGGGTACACTTCAGTGCAGGGGGTTGGGGGGTTAGCTGATGGGTTCCTTATCTGTATATCTAAGCCACATACTTAGATCCAGCTTTTTTTTTCTTCTTCCTCCTCTTCCCCTTTTTCGTTCCTTTCTCCATCCTTCTCCTACCCTCGCCTCTATATGTGGAAAGAGAGGGAGGGAGAGAGAGTGCACACACACACACACACACACACACACACAACTCTAGGCACTGTTCCTAGTGCTTGATGTTATTTAATTCATTTGATTCCCACCATAACCGTGCAGGACTGATATGCTACAGATAAAGAAACTGAGGCAGAGAGAGAGTAAAACATTTGTTCAAAGTCACATGGTTAGTCTACTCTTCCTAGGGCGCAAACTAGGCTGCCCTGAGGCCAGTGGTTCCACCTCCTGGCTCATGTTGCTTGTGCTCTGAGGGTAAACATTTAAGCCTCTGTGTCTCTGGGCCTAGGAGTTCCTCTGGGGGCCTTGCAAGTAGCAGTTTAGTTGGCAGGGCAAATTAAGTATGCGGGGTATGCTGTGCTGAACCCAGGGAAGGAGGGAGGGAGTCTAGTCTTTGCTTGTGTTATACATGCTTATTGGTTGGTGGCAGGAGTGATTGACGCCAGAATCAAAATGACGTAAAGCAGCTTCCCTCAAGAAGCACTGCTCTAACGGTTGTTTTCCTCTTTGTTGCCCCAGGTCCCTTGTGAATAGGATTTAGCTGTGATTCAGCTGCTGCTGTTCTTTTGGTAATCAGTGTGGAGGAGGGAGATGAGGGCTGCTATTAATGGCTTCTTATTTCACATTCTCCTAATCAGATATCCCGCAGTTATTAATGTGCATGCAGGATGCTCTCTGGTGTCCCTGGATGGTTTTGTTAGGTGTACTGGACTGTCAAGCTTTCTAAGATGGAATGTTTTATTAGGTTCTGGCCTGGGGGTTGGATGGCTGGAGGTTTTTAAAAAAACTGCACTAAGAGAAAGGAATATGGTGTAAAACCAAGCTTATGATCTTGGCGGGGGAGGGGAACAGTACCATGCAGGGTATGTGGGTGGGTGGGACAGCAGTTCAGCAACATCACCTCCCTCTCCTATAGCCCTGAAAACTTTACCTTGGAAATACCCTTCAGATATTAAAAGTGAAATAACTGAGAACTGTTTACTAGGCAGCTAAATGCAAATTCTCTCCCCCATTAGTTTTAATTAGGATGAAATCATACATTTAAATAACCACTTCTTCTAATAACTGAACTTCTTATTCACTCTGAACCCAGGCGAATGCCTCTATCTGTATGAACGGCCCACCTCTGAGTCACTTCACACCTGCCTGTTGACACAGCCAGGTTCCTAATGTGGGTGCACAGATCTAGGATTTCAGAGCGTGACTGGCACAGAGAATCTTGGGTATACAGCTTTCTGCACTCTACCTTGGGGATAGACAGATAGTCCAACCAGAGAATAAAGAGTTTGCAAGTTCAAAACAAAACAACCACCTAAACCAGATTCTACTTGGTTTCTATCTTACTATTTCTTTAAGTGTTTAAAGGGTGCATTTTAAAAAATCCTCCACCCATTTGTTCCATTTAAACAAATGTTATTAAGAACAGTAATAAGCAGTTGAATTGAAAGAATTAGATCTTTGAGGCTTTTACTGTCAGATTTGTTCTAATTCTTTAGTTTTTCCTTGATGTAGTGTATGTGGTCTGTTTTGAGAGAGTGTGGAGATGTGATGTGTAGAATGGTGGCTGTTGTGTGTGCATGTGTGTGTGGGGGGTGGTTGGGGGAGGGTTGAAACTTCTGTTTGGAGGATCAGAAATAAATAAGCAGCTTGGCTTCAACCCCTCAGTGGCATAACCAGCTAATGAATGAGAGGACTGCTAAACTCCCAGTTGTCTTCCTGGCTTGGAAGACTTAATAAAGTCTGACTACCTTTCGTGGGCCAGTGATAGGAGAAAATCAACAGAAGACATGTAGTTTATAGCAACCTGAAATGTGCCAGAGACATGACTAGCTGCCTTTTTGGCCCTGGGGAGGTGTGGCTGGCCCTGCTTGCATCCTCCAGGAATGGGAATTGTGCCAGACACCAGCTAGACAAGACCAGCTGCTTCTTCGATGTTTTGTGGACATGATTGGCTGTAGCTTTTTTTTTTTTTTTTGCGGTACGCGGGCCTCTCACTGTTGTGGCCTCTCCCGTTGCAGAGTACAGGCCCCAGACATGCAGGCTCAGCGGCCATGGCTCATGGGCCCAGCTGCTCTGCGGCATGTGGGATCTTCCCCAACTGGGGCACGAACCCGTGTCTCCTGCATCGGCAGGCGGACTCTCAACCACTGCGCCACCAGGGAAGCTCTGGCTGTAGCTTTTGATCAGGACATTGTTCCTAATGAAGTCTGACCAGCATCATTTAGACAGGAATGAATGACAGCTGATGTGCAGGATTTTCCTTGATTGGCAGCAATTGGAACTAGTAACCAGAGGAGGTGGGGGGAGAGAAACCAGCTCTGATTGACAAGAGCTTATCTTTATTTAATCTACTACCAAAGCCCTGCAGTTGAAATATTAGGCAATTGAAAGAAAGGAAGATACAACTGTGAAACATAATTAAAGATTCTTGACATACTTTAAAATGTGTTCAATAGGAGAGCTATGAAGAGAGTCCAGGTGTGAGGTTAGCACTGCTCCTGTGATGTGAGAAAGAGAGGGCTTTCACAATAGGGATTGTTAATTTTTATCCAAAATTAAAAATAGTGGTGGGCTTTGAATAGTTCTAGCTGTAAACAATTCTGGTTCTATTTACCATTCCTTTGACTTGCCAACCTGCTTTGAAAAGTTTCCTGTGCAGAGGCCAAAAATGGGTACAGTATTAAGGGTGGTCATTTCTCATCAAGTTGTTCCATTGAGGACTTGAATCTTTAATGTTCATTTTTTTTGTTTTTTTTGTGGTACGCAGGCCTCTCACTGTTGTGGCCTCTCCCGTTGCGGGGCACAGGCTCCGGACGCGCAGCCTCAGCGGCCGTGGCTCACGGGCCCAGCCGCCCTGCGGCATGTGGGATCCTCCCGGACCGGGGCACGAACCCGCGTCCCCTGCATCAGCAGGCGGACTCTCAACCACTGCGCCACCAGGGAAGCCCCTGTTCATGTGTTTTGAGAAAAGATGACAAGCAGGAATCTTAGGCTTGTCTTCTGAGGACTTGTGTGTGATTCCCTGAGAGCTAATTGCATGTAGTGTGCTGGTAATGTTTTACAAGTGGGTTGGGAGCTTGGCATCCTGGTTCAAATCCTGACACCACCATTTCCCCTTTGTTTGTATTACTCCATTTCACCATCCCCTCCTATTTGGTTTTTATGATATACATTTGTACTCTTTTAGTAGCTCCCCTTGAAATGAAACCACATATACTCTAAATTTAAAGTTCATCTATACCTTAATCCCTTTGGACAATGCAGGTGAATGACGTTTAAGTCTGATCGCCTTCCTCCCTGCAACTAAGTCTGATATTTTAGTTTTACCTTTTTTTGTGTGTGTGGTACGCGGGCCTCTCACTGTTGTGGCCTCTCCCGTTGCAGAGCACAGGCTCCGGACGCGCAGGCTCAGCGGCCATGGCTCACGGGCCCAGCCACTCCGTGGCATGTGGGATCTTCCCAGACTGGGGCACGAACCCGTGTCCCCTGCATCGGCAGGTGGACTCTCAACCACTGTGCCACCAGGGAAGCCCCATTTTACCTTTTTTTAAACACACAAATTAGATGTTATTATCCTTTTTACAGATGGTGTTTTAGATTTACCTGTATGGCTACCAATTTCTTTGTTCACAATTTCTTTAATTTCCTTTAGTGAGTGTCTACTAGTAGTAAATGGTCTTTTTTAGTTATCTAGGATGTCTTTATTTTGCCCTATATTTCGAGAGGAACTTTGTCTGGGTACATGATTCTGGGTGGAAAGTTGTTTTTTTCTTTCTACCTTGTAGGACTGTTGTGAAGATTACCTGAATTCATATCTGAAGCCCCTAGCACCGTGCCTGCTATGTTTGCTTGTTAAATAACAGTGGCTATTACATTCTCAGAAAAATATTGGAACAAATTTGAGACAATTTAGGTTTAGTTGGAATGTCCATACTTTTATGCTTTTTTTCCCTGTCATTTCCTTAAAACTTTGATTTCACTAAGATTTGGATGGGAGTGGATTTAATAAGCAACATTACTAGCTTAGAAGATAGACAAAGTTTGATTCAACTGTGGTTTCTGTCACTGGCTAGTTGTATGTACCCTTTGCAGGTTATCTTACCTAAGACTTGTTTTTTTTTTGCATATAAAATGCTTATCATAATACTCTTTCTCAGGGTCACTATGAAAATTGCATGAGAATACATTTAAAACTCTTAGTGAAGGCTCACATAGTAGGGAGTTGTTTATGTTTATTACTAGTTTCTTGTGAACCACTTTTTAT
This sequence comes from Phocoena sinus, assembly GCF_008692025.1. Lineage (NCBI taxonomy): Eukaryota > Metazoa > Chordata > Mammalia > Artiodactyla > Phocoenidae > Phocoena > Phocoena sinus. The sequence goes on along the minus strand of NC_045777.1, from coordinate 76,159,939 downwards.
GATTTTTACATACAGATGTTATCAACTTTTCTTTTTCCGCCCTGCCCCTGTTTTCATTTCCTATTCCCCAAATCCCTGAGAAGAAGGAGTGTCTTCTGCACAACTGACTTTCTATTCTGCTGACTAGGAAGGCCTTCTGCAGACCGATGGCTCTGGCTTGGAGGCAGCACTTTTGTACTTATTTGTCCTTAGGTGGGAAAATAGCTTTCCAGGCTTAATATCTATACCTTGCTACCTGTAAGACTTTCTTTCACTTATCCAAAAATTGTATGCTGTAGTTTTACTTGTGGCTTTGAGCAAATTACTTAACCACTCAGTGCCTCCGTTTCCTCATCTGTAATATGGAAATAATAATAATTCCTTTCCCAAAGGATTGTTGTGAGGACTAGATGAATTGATACATGTAAAGATCTTAAGTGTCTGGCGCAAAGGAAGTGCCAATACTTTAGCTTTCATCATTGTCATTGTTAATAGCCAGGACTGCCTTCTGTGCCGTGCCGTTGGCTTTTGGATAAAAAAATTGTGTGTCTGCTATAGCTTTGTCCTTTACCTGTTTAATACCCAGTTCATGTGTGTTAGCTTCCATATAACACTTATCTCATTTGTTCCTTAATAACATTGTCATAGGTTAGGTAGGACGTGTTTTTTTCAACTTTATTTTCACATACAATAAAATGCACCCATTTTAAGTATACAGTGCTGTGAGTTTAGAATTGAATCACTACCATAATCAAGACCTAAAACATTTCTATTGCACCCCAAATTCCCCTCTTTCCCACTTAATCTTCCATTCTTACACCTGGGTCCAGGCAACCACTGATCTGCTTCCTGTCATCATAGATTAAAGTTCACTTTAGTTTTTATATCAATGGAGTTATATTTTTTGTATTCTTTTATCTGGCTTTTTTCACTCATGGTAATTATTTTTGAGGTTGATCACGTTATTGGTGTGGTCTAGTCCTTTGTATTGTTGTGTGGTATCCCATTGTATGGGTGTACTGTAACGTTCTTAGCCATTCTCCTGTTGATGGACTTTTGGGTTGTATCCATTTTGAGGCTCTTATGAATAAAGCTGCTGTGAACATTTATGTACAGTTCTTTGTGTAGATACGCTTTCACCTCTCTGGAGTAAATATTTAGGAGTAGCATTTACTGATATGAAGGGCTTAGAGGTCACACAACCAGAAAGGCATCCATTCCATTGGACCAGTGATTTTCACACTTGTAGAGCACAGGACTCTTTCACATGAAATACTGCTCAAAATACCCATTAAAAAATCAGACTAAAGTGATGTAGACAGGTTCCTCAGAAAGTTCAGATAGTCCTTTTATGGCTGTTAACCTGCTAAGCACCCACGCTCTTCTCGTTGAACCCTTTGCAAAGTGCTGCACCACTTTGGCTACTTCTTGAGAGCAGAGTCTGGGGCCCCTTGAGGTCCAGTCCTTAGACATCTCTTCTTCTCTTTGTAGTCCCATCACCTTAGTTGTTTCAGAACTGGTCACTGAGCACTTTACCTCTGCATTTTGGTGTTCTAGAAGCAAGAAACTCTCACTTTTACAAATACAAAACAAACCAAAACCCCACGCATACACAGTGCATAAGTTAGGCTGTACAACTGGTGAGATTAGAAACATTACCACTTCCATTGCTGTCAGTCAGTGCTGGTTATGTATCTCCTTGATTCAAAGGGCTCTTCAGGGAATGTAGGGTCAGATAGGTCCATTAAAGCTTTTAGGCTGTTTACCTTTGTCACCCGGTACTATTTACAGATGGAGCAGATGCCCTATGTTCCATTGCCTTATTCTGAAGCAGTGAAGTCTCATCTTATGTTATCAGAGCCCGGGTTATGAAATTTGAAATGCACTTTTCCTCCCTTGCACTGTTACAACTGCATCAAAGCATTTTAATCAACCTGCTTTCATTGAAGTGTACAATTTTTCTTCTCATTACATCTGCAAGCTCTCAAGTTTACAGGACACGATCTCCTTGGCTAGACTAATATTACTTGGTCATTCTTGCATGCAAATTTAAATTTAATATCTTGCTGCAGGTCTGTTGAGTTTTATGCAAATTCCAATATATATTATATTTTTGAAGCTGTAAATTAGAAATACATTCAGGGGGGGAAGTAATATATGTGTGGGCTTTAGAAAAAGTAACCTTATAGTTTGCATGGTGCATGGCATTTCTTCCAAAGAAATGGGATTTTGAGTATTCTGTGTGGGTTTAGAAGTTGTGTTGTCCAATTGTGTTACTGGTAATAAAAAGATTAAAAACAATGCCAGTTCTTGCATCAACATATTTTTAAATTTTATTTTTTATTATTTTTTTTACCTTTTTATTTTGTACCAGAGTATAGCTGATTAAACAGTGTGATAGTTTCAGGTGCACAGCAAAGGAACTCAGCCATACATATACATGTATCCATTCTCCCCCAAATTCCCTCCCATCCAGGCTGCCATGTAACATTGAGCAGAGTTCCCTGTGCTATACAGTAGGTCCTTGTTAGCTATCCATTTTAAATATAGCAGTGTGTACATGTCCATCCCAAACTCCCTAACTATCCCTTCCCCCCATCCCCCCCCGTAACTATAGTTAACTATAAGTTCGTTTTCTAAGTCTGTGAGTCTGCTTCTGTTTTGTAAATAAATTCATTTGTATCATTTCTTTTCAGATTCTGCATATAAGGGATATATATACCATATTTCCCTTTCTCTGTCTGACATACTTCACTCAGTATGACAATCTCTAAGTCCATCCATGTTGCATCAGCGTTTTTTTAAAATGACATTTGGCTATTCGGGATAGCCATTTGGGATTAACTGGGTTCTCCCACTTATTTGTTCATTGAACATATGGTTGTGGATGCATACTAGGTACCTGGTTTTCCTCTTGGCTTTGATGATACATCAATAAACAAAACAGTCTGTGCCCTTACGAAAGTTACCTTCTACTTGGGAGAAAGAAGTCACAAGCAAATAAGTAAATATTTGTTATATCTGATGGTGATACATTCTGTGGAGAAAAATAATGCAGGGTTTGGGAATAAGTGAGTGCTGGGAGCGGGTGTGGGGTCAGGGAGACCCCCTAAAGTGACGTTAATGCAAAGACTTGACGAGGAAAGGAGGTGAGCTGTGTTATTTTTCTTAGGAGAATGACAGGGAGACTGCTAAGTACAAGTGTCTCAAGTGAGTACTTCCTGCCATGTTTGAGCAGCAGCAAGGATGCAGTTGTGGTTGGAGCAGAGTGGGAGGTAGAAGTGGAACAGAGAGAGAGAGACAGGAGGAGAATCCAGAGAGTGGTTGGTAGCAGAATGGGGCGGTGGTGGTGTCATGGATCATATAGGGCCTTGTAAGTACTGTGAGGACTTTGGCTTTTGCTGAGTGAGATAGAGAGTTGTACTGGGAAGTATTAAGCAGGCGGTGACTACCGTGTTGAGAATGGAGTTTATGGAGGCAAACACAAACCTTCAGATGATGGAGATGGGACACCAACTTCAGCCATTGCAAGTCTGTACCTTCGGAGCTGACTGCAGAGGGCTGGTGGCCGAAAAGAAGCTAGGATTGGATAGAAGAACCTGGCATTGTTGGCATTTTTGTGTTTGAGCATCCTCAAGATTCTTTGCCTGTGGCAGAAGCCTAAGCATCTATCCTGTTGGTGCCAAGCAACCTGTGTTTTGACAAGTCCTTCAGGTGACTGTGATGCACTTGTTAAAACACAGAATGCTGGGTTCCCCCCCACCCCCAGAGTTTCTCATTCAGGAGGATGAAGTGGGGCCCAAGAATTTGCATTCTTTATACCTTCTTGTTCCTAAGTGATGCCAGTGCTGCTAGTTCAAGGGCCACACTCTGAGATCCATTGCTCTAGTGAATAGGAATTGACAAATTATCTGCAAAGTTAACTTTCTGCACTGCACTTCTGCCTTGAAAAATAATGGGTTGAAGCCTTCGCTCTGAGCCAAACTGCCTGGGTTTGAATCCCAGCTTGTTATTGTATTGTGACCTTGGACAGGGCATTTAGAATGGTTTCTTGCACATAGTAAGTTCTCAGTGAAGGCTGGATATTATAATATGGCATATAAGTATAAAATGATGTGGTGGAAACAAAACATGAATAATTTGCCGAATGTAAGCTCTGGAGTAAGCATTATAAACACTATCTTGTTTTGTTTTCAGGATGAACTGCAGTGTACAGTCATCCCTTGATATCCATGGGGGATTGTTTCCAGGTCCCCCCTCAGATACCAAAATCCACGAGTGCTCAAGTCCCTTATATAAAATGGCATAGTATAGTCGACCATTTGCATCTGTGGATTCTGCATTTGTGTATACTGAGGGCCACCTGTATTAATACTTCTGTTTTACACACACATAAGTGACTTACTCATAATCGTGCAACTAGTAAGTAGCAAAGATAGGTTTCAAATTCAGGTGTCTCTGGCTTCATAGCTTGAGAGTTACCACTGTGTGTGCTGCCTGACAGCACTGATTGGCTCTCACACAGACTCAGGTTCAAATCTGGGCCCCCCCCTCATTTAATATATGTGTGTGTATGAGAGAGAGACAGGCAGACACAGAGAGATGTAGATAGAAAGAGAGAAAGTGAGAGATAGTATTTGCGTTAATTTTCTAGATCTCTGTTAGGCCACATTTTCCTAATGTAAAATTGGGATAAAGCATGGAGACTTAACAGGGTTTCTGTACTAAGTAGAGTATAGATGGATTATCATTGCTAGTTATTTTCTTTCCTAATTAAACTTCAGAGCCAAATCCAATCTAGATAGAATGTATTTCTCGGATTTTTCTTTATAGTTCCTTATAAGAATGGGTTTTTCCTAATATGAACTTAGAATTTTTGAATTTTGTGGACAGGATTCTTGTCATCAAGATCTCAGCTTGGGAGGAAGAGATCATGTTCCCTTTAAAAACATCCTTCTCTGCTTGGGGTTCTAGTGTCGTCATCTCAGGAAGTTCACACACTGTTAGGAATAAAGCTTTCCCAGATAAGGCATCTGTGTAGAAGAATTAAGTAGGTGGGAAAGTAGGTGTGTGGGGAGACCACATGTCTAATTTTTAAAAGAGCTAGTGTCTCATGGTGGTTTGCAGAAATTAAAAGTATTACATAAAAGTGGCATATAACAGTAATCGTTACTGTCATAAAATCCCAGTTCATGGATCAGTTGTATGAAACCTGGTCATAAACTTGCAAAAGCCATTGATTGACAACTAGCTGTCACAAAGCTCTGAACTTTACTTCTTTCTGTTGTAGCAGTAACTGGTGAAGCCCTTGGTCCCTAGAGGTTGAAAGAGAAAATTTATATTCAGAAGATACATAGACAATTATAAGGAGCTCTTATTGACTGCAGGGGAAAGAGAAACGGATAGCTATTAAAATAAAAGTATGGCATTTGGGCCAAACAGGCAGCCCCATCTGTCCTGAGAGTCCCCAAGGCTAGCACTGGACATAGAGTGAGTCAGGTTCTTAGAGAAAATTGTGTTGTTGAAAACAGGGGTCCCCAAGCCCCAGGCCTCGGACTGCTACCAGTCCGCAGACTGTTAGGAGCTGGACTGCAGAACAGGAGGTGAGCGGCGGGCGAGCGGGTGAAGCTTCCTCTGCCGCTCCCCGTCTCTCGCATTACCACCTGGACCATCAACACCCGCCTCCGCCCCATGGAAAAATTGTCTCCCATGAAACTGGTCCCTGGTGCCCAAAAGTCTGGGGGGCCACTGGTCAAAAAGAACAAGCTTGGTCTTTGTTGTTTGTTTGTTTTTGTGGTACACGGGCCTCTCACTGTTGTGGCCTCTCCTGTTGCAGAGCACAGGCTCCAGACGTGCAGGCTCAGCAGCCGTGGCTCACGGGCCTAGCCGCTCCACGGCATGTGGGAACTTCCTGGACCGGGGCACGAACCCATGTCCCCTACATCGGCAGGCGGTCTCTCAACCACTGTGCCACCAGGGAAGCCCTTGGTATCTTTTTTAGAGTAGATGAAAATATGAGTGTGTCAGAAAGCTCTTGTGACAAGTTTTGTTTCAGAAAAACAGTTTGATTAGGGGTAAGTATAAGTTATCTAGGAAAAAAAATCACTGATATGGCATAAATACCTTCCTTGTTCCTCAGTGATGTGATTGTGTGACCAGGGAGGCGTGGGGTAGGTGGGAAGAGCATGAGCCTTGATGACAATCACCTGACTAGAAGCAGGCTCACTTAGATGTCTCTGAGCCCCAGATTTCCCTCCTGTAAATTGGGAGTACTGAAGAGTTGGTTGTTAGGATTAAATGAGTGGCATATACGGTGTACCTAGTCCAGTGCTTGATTAAACAGTGATGAGGCTGGTAGATTTTAGGCATCTAAAGATCAATGAGGGTGATTTGGAATGCATTTCCTATTTATTGACCCGAATTCCTGTGGGACCCCCCCCCCCCCCCCCAACAACTGTATGAGATCTAATTCACAAACAATTTAGTTCATCTATTTAAGGTATGCAGTTCAGTGGCTTTTACTGTATTTACAGATATGTGTAGCCATCACCGCAGTTTTTGTTTGTTTTTGCGGTACACGGGCCTCTCACTGTTGTGGTCTCTCCCGCTACGGAGCACAGGCTCCGGACGCGCAGGCTCAGCGGCTGTGGCTCATGGGCCCAGCCGCTCCACGGCATGTGGGATCTTCCCGGACCGGGGCACGAACCCGTGTCCCCTGCATCGGCAGGCGGACTCTCAACCACTGCACCACCAGGGAAGCCCCATCACCACAGTTTTAGAACATTTTCATCACCTCAGAAAGAAACCTGCATCCTTTAGCTGTCACTGCCCTATTCCTTCATCCTTTCCCTGCCTATTTCTTACAGGCTCCATCTTCCTTCTTTTTTTTCATTTGTGGACTATGCCAGTTTGCCTGTTGCTGGATCATGTGATTGAAATTCTCTGAATTTTTCTGCAAATAATCAATTTAGCTTTTCCCCCTCTAAAGTATTTGTTTCTCTGGGTGTTGAAGCAGCTGCTGCAACCAACGCAAGGGCTCACCATTTTGCACTTTGTGGCCGTTCATATGGCAGCTTTATTCAAAACCGCTCCTGTGCTGCTTAAGTTATTTGTCTTATACAAAAACAGTTCTCCCTGGCTTGCGGCTTCTCTGCTGCCATGTTGACAAATGTTGCTTCTAGTGAAATACACAAAAATAAATAACAGCAAGGGAGAAGGGAGCATAGAGCTAAGTGAATTCATTTTGCTTCTTGAGTGCCATTCTCATTTGTTTTAAAAACCACCCCGGCATTGCAGGCTGGAAAGGAGGAGGCAGAGGGAACCGCAGGAAAAGAATGGGCCACATCTGATTCTCTTTTTAAATAAATTTATCTATCTGTCTATCTATTTATTTATTTATGGCTGTGTTGGGTCTTCGCTGTGGTGTGCGGGCTTCTCATTGCAGTGGCTTTTCTCATTGCAGAGCATGGGCTCTAGGCACATGGGCTTCAGTACTTGCAGTACGTGGGCTCAGTAGTTGTGGCTTGCAGGCTTTAGAGCTCAGGATCAGTAGTTGTGGTGCATGGGCTTAGGTGCTGTGCAGCATGTGGGATCTTCCCAGACCAGGGATCGAACCTGTGTCCCCTGCATTGGGAGGCGGATTTTTTTTTTTTTTTTTGTGGTACGCGGGCCTCTCACTGTTGTGGCCTCTCCTGTTGCGGAGCACAGGCTCCGGACGCGCAGGCTCAGCGGCCATGGCTCACGGGTCCAGCTGCTCCGCGGCATGTGGGATCTTCCCGGACTGGGGCACGAACCCGTGTCCCCTGCATCGGCAGGCGGACTCTCAACCACTGCGCCACCAGGGAAGCCCCTAGGGAGGCGGATTCTTAACCACTGTGCCACCAGGGAAGTCCAATATCTTATTCTTTGAAGGGACTGGTTGAACAGGCAAGTTGAGGGGTATCTGGAATGTAGGGCCTGGGGATAAGGAGGAGTTTACCTTCTTAAGGTAATCAGAATACCTTGCAGATATTTAGATCGTGACAGTAACCCCCATTTGGGTAGTCTTCATAGTACACTTAGTGCATTCAGTTGTTTTCTCATTCTGTTTACAATGAGCCTCACATTTAAGACTTGCTGACTCAGTAATGAATGACTGTAGTTAGTTTGTGTGTGATGGTGTGGTAGGGTGTGTGGGCAACTGGGAAGATCGAAGGTGTGAGGCTGTTGGAGTTCTCAGTGTTCAGACTGAAGGTCTGACCTAAGTGAGGAGACAGGGGATGCTAACAAGTATTGATTGCCTGTTATGAGCCAGGTGTTTCCACAAGCATCATCTCATCGAATAGTCCACAAAGATTGGTGGTCTTATCTCCATTTTATAGATTAGGGAGAACAGAGTTTTATGGAATTAAGGTACTTATTTGTCAGTGGTCACCCAGAAACTAGGGAGTGAAATAGATGGAAACTCATTGCTTCCAGTCTTCAGAACCTGTTCCTGTTCCATTGTAATAATAAGCAGTAAAAGGTGTGGAAGGAAAAAAATGGGAGGGACATTGGAAAATTAGAAGCAGGGATAATAATAGCAGGTGGTGCAGACCAAAATGTTTTGTTTAGAAAAATAAGTCGCACATCTTTTTTGAGAGTTTTTATTAAGTAAAAATCACCAAAATAAAGTAATTTTCAAGTGCACATGAAGCTTTCTTTGAGGTGGGTAGGGTAAGAATGATCACTTGACCAACTGTGATTGACTAGAAAAAACATTTCCCTGAACTTTCATAAATTGTCTTAGTAAGCATATTGGTGAGGCAGTGGCTGCTAAATAATAGCCTAATTGGTCACGTAAGGTATGGGAGGTTTGCTTAGCCAAAAGTCAGCCTTCACTCTGGGTCTTGCAGATTGATTCCTGCCCATCTGTTAAGTGACTTTCAATGCTGTTTATCTCCTAAATACTCTGTTATTTTTGTTGTTGTTGGTGGTGGTCTATTTCTGATAAGGGCTGCCTCTGGAGAGGAGACATGGAGAAACAAGAGTGGTGTGAAAAGACTTACTTTTCCGTATATTCTGTGTACCTTTTGAATTTTTTTTTTCCACGTATTATTCTGTATGATAGAAGGGTGGGGAAGGGTGTATAGTCAGGCAGAAGGAAAGAAGTTGGGTGAAAGGAATGGAGTATTAGTCTGAACTTCAGGTCTTTACTCATTAGTGGTTGAACCTGAAGGGTTTTTTCTCAACACATAAACTTCTTCAGCCACATAGAAATCGACATAAAACAGGTGCTTGCATATTACCAGGTACTGTCAGGAGGAAGGAAGTACAGTATAGTGTTCAGGATTACAAGAGTCTGAAACCCAGACTTCCTAGGTTTGAACACTGTCTCTGGCACATAGTGACTGGTTGTGACCTTGGACCTTACTTAAGCCTTTCTGTGTCTTGGGTTCTTTGTGTTTAAAATGGTAATTATAATAATATTTCTTTCATGGAGTTGCAAGGATTAAATGTCTTAATCCACATAAAGTTTTTTTAACAGTGCCCAGCACTCAGTACTCATTGGAAATTAAATGACTGTGATCATCACAGGTGCTGATCTGCCTCATTACTTCTCTGCCCCTCTTTTCATTCTAAGTCCAAATTCCCCCTATTCAGTTGCTCAAACAGCGCTCCTATGCTGGCTAAGGAGCGCTTTCCCTGAGTTTAGCTGGTCTGGCACTGGCTCCTTGGAGTGTTATTTTCTAGCAAGAGCAGGATGTTTGGACCCGGGAGAGAGAGCAGGCTGGGTTGGGTCCTGACTGTCTTCGGCGGCGTTCAGTCTTTTGATGGGAGGAAACACGACTTGTCAGAACACAGCTTTGGATTGCCCAGGTTTCCTGTTGTACAGATGGGGTCTGGAGTCTCTCTGGACTTCTTCTCATGGATCCAAGCCAAGGCTTTTGCTTGCTGAGCCAGGAATAATACAGGAATTAGTCTTTTTCTTCTTTATACTAAGCACTAATCAATCTGTAGCTAACTCTGTATCTAATTTCTGAACCAGATGCCATGAATAACTGCCCCTGAATGTGTTTGCCAATAAAAGGATAAGTTTAAGGCTTTTAATCAATGCTGCTTACACTCAGTATTTAAGGTCAGAGTCTTGTGTGAGACTTATTTAAATCAGGATAATTGTTGGGTTAAAAAATGAATGGTTTTTTTGAGATTATGACACTTGTGGGTTCTATAGTGAATTAATCTTCAAGAGGATGGAAAATTGTCAATTTCATAAGCATTCTCGTGCTCTCTAGTCCTTCAGGTCTCTTATGGAAAAATATGACTTTGGGAGGAAAGCATTCTTTATCAATGGGAAAAGAGATAAGAGACTAATATAAATTTCTAAGAAGTCACTGATGGAGGGAGCAGAAGGGAAATTAGAAAGGAAGCTGAGTATTTTGGATCTGCAGTGAGCTGCAGAGCTGTGGGCTATGGCTAGGCTATGGCTGCTGTTTGTATTTTAGGTAATATGAACTTGTAATTGTGTGTCTACAGCATACCTTTCTCAAAGGAAGCCATGCTTCTTGACCCGCGACTGTATTGCCTAGAGTTTAGAAATAGCTAAGGTTTAGATATTGGCTCCATTGAATGGCCTAGGGCAAGTTAGTTCACCTCTTGGACCCTCAGTTTTTATAATTATAAAATGGGGATGGTAGTAGCACTTCACAATTGGAAAAATACGGTGTGATCACATAACATGAGAATGGGAAGAGTAGTGGCTGGCACATAAGAAGTGATGAAAGGGGGGTTTCCTTCTACTTCCTTGCAGGGATTGCCTGGCTTGCCCTCACATATTTTGTCTGGGGTGCATCTAGATACATGTAACATGGAAATTTTCCTACCTTGTGCCAGCGAGTTGGAAATTGTTCCTCTTGACCTGGTTTTTGTGCTCAGTGAAAGAGATGAGAGGAGTGAGTCAGGAAGTTGCCAAGTTCTGGAGAGGCTCAGTGGTAATTCTCTTCGTCAGTGGCTCCCTGGCTCAACAGTTCTGAGTGTACAAGGATTGGTGGATTTGGAGAACTAGGCTCTGCTTCTTTGGCTATGGGGAGGTTAGTTTGTCTTTCTAAAGTTGTTTCCTCTTCCATAAAATGGGGATGCCAATAACTTGGGATCTGTGAGGGTTCAATATGGGTGATGGTTGTGAAAGACCTTTATAAGTGGCAGGGAACTCCAGAACTGCATGGTGGTGATATTTTCATCATTGTGAGTTGGCAACAGTGCTTATCCAAAAGTCAGTTCTGGTGTTTTGCCAAATGTTGAAGGCTCAGGAAATACCCTCTAACTCAAGGAAGATCTGTCTCCACTCCACAGCTGGAGGAGCTTGTATCCAGAAGGCAAGACAGCTGGGCTCCCAGGATTTCTGGGAGAGCTGGCAGTCATCCCTTAGCTCTGGCTCTCAGACCTGCAGGCCAGTAATGGGGGATTGTAATTAAGATGGTGATGAACAGTGCCGCAGTATAGGCCTTTGCCTGCCACAGGTTGGTTTCTGCTGTTCACTTGCTGTCTCACAATGGCCTGTTCTCCTTTGCTTCAGCTGTGACATCCTTTCTCAATGACCTTTAGGAAGACAGAGCTGGATCTGTCTTGCTTCTTGCTGCCTACGTGCTGTTGTGTGCAGAGTACCCTTGCTGTCCTTTCCTTCTCCTGGCGACTTCACAGGTGACTAAACCAAAAGGGGAGGCTACAGAAAGTCAGACTGCCAAGCGCCTCTCTCCATGCCTCTCCCACTCCAGACCTCAGCACTGTGTGAGGAGAGGCGCTCATCTGGCAGAAAGGTGGGGATAACTATCCAGTACATGCAGAGGCCCCAAGAGATTATGATGAGCACAGAGCAGGTTAGGAGGAGCAGCAATGGACAGTTTGGACGTGGGGATTAAAGTCAGCTGGTGCCAGTTAGTGGAAGGTCTTTTCTCTCTCTATGAGGCTTTTGATTTCAACTCTGTAGGATGTAGGGATTTGTTGGAGGATGTTAAGTAGCAGGGGATGATAGTATGAGGTCATACTTGCTCATGGCAAGATAGATGATGAAGGATGGATGGTGATGGGACTGGAAATAGGAACACAGAGGACAGTTGCAGTATTTCAGGTGGGATGTCATGTGGGGCTTGCCTGTCTAGGGCATTGCCATTGCGGATGTCAAGGAGAAGTTGCAAGAGGTTTTGTTGGTGCAAAGGGAACTGACATTTCAGTGCCTGCTTTGTACCAGGAACATCCAGTACTTTACATACACTAGCTCATCTGATTCTAACAATAGCAGTGAGAGAAAGGTGGTTTTGTTTTGTTTTGCCATTTTGCAAATAAAGAAACTGAGGTTTATAGGATACGTAGCTTGTCTGAGGTTCCTGGCAGCTGGTAAGTTGTAGAGTAGGGATTTTAACTTGATTCCATCAAACTCAAAAGTCCTTTCTCTTCCCACTACACCACACTGTGGCCCTCAGGACACAGCCCTCATGTAGTGGTTTTGCATTAGCAAATAACTTTGCAAGGACTAGTCTATTAATAGTGATCTCTTTCAACATTCCTATGAGGTGAGGGAACACAGTTAATTGTTCAGCTGAGGGATTAGAGCCATTGGGAGGTTAAGTGACTTGACGAGGTCATCTATCAAGTGGTTTTGGGGAGAGCAGGAAGAGGTGAAGTTTGGAGCAGACCATTTTGAGACTGTAGTCTTACAGAAAACAAGAATTTGTCAGCCCAATTTTATAAATCCAATATTTCTTTTAGTTCACAGATTAGGAAAACTATAGTGGAGATGGTATGCAAGGCAAGTGCCTGAGGCCAAGATGGCACAAAGCATGGTGGTATCTTGGGGTTACTTTATAATCAAACTCTTTCATGTTGCATAGTCTTTAATTAAATCAACAACCACCACCCCGCCCCCTCCCAAACTAATAATCTTTATTAAGCATGGAAATTGGAGTAAGGGTGAAGAAACCTATCTCTTAAAAAGATCTCAATAATAAATTATTTCCTTTGCTTTAAGAATTGTTTTGCTGAGCTTAATAATTGGAAGAATTCTTACTTTAACCCAGCTTCGTTTTTTTCATTTGACTTTATGTGTTTGACTTTATTATTGGTTGCCATGGGGATACTTAGGGTGACACAAAGAGCAACATTATGGTGAGAGCCATGGGAAACCCTTGTTAATTATATTGTGCCTCCATTCCTTGTCTGTCATTTTCTCTTTATTATCATTATTATTACTAATTTATTTTTTTATTTTTTGAGAGATGAATGCATTGGGTATAGTGGGGCCTGGGAATGAGTCTAGAGCTTTGCCTTTTACTTGGCTGGACACTTTGGGCATGTGGGATCAAGAAATAGATCACTAGGTATCTTGTAATCGGAGTTGGAAGAACTGCATTTGGGAAGAGGGAGTAAAGGCCAGGGATTGGAAAGATGCTGAACTACAAACCTGAATGATTTCACATTTTGTTAATGGTTATCCCTTGATGCATGCACTTTCATAATTTAACCCAGCCTTGCAAACAGAGACCATACTTTGGCCAACCCTCAGCCTTCTAGTGCTTTCTCTCCAGAAGTAACAGAGTAAATATATAGCATTGGCTTGTACATGTGTGGCTGGTAGCTGTAGGTAGTGAGGTGATCACCTGCCCCATTGAAACGCTGTCTGGTGTAAGATGCTGGTGAAGTGATCTGGTTTCTGTAGCCTGGGTGCCGAGTGTGGGGGAGAAGGAAGTGACAGTCATTTACAGTGTCATGTTTAGTCCTTTGCAGATGTGCTTACAGTTATAACAAAGGCAGGGAAGAAATTATAGGGTGGGAAAGAAATGCCTACAGACAGCCTGCTAAAGCCTAGGAAGGAGGAAACTCGTATTTGTGTTTTAGGAATGCTAAGCTCTTGCTTACATATCAGCAAGCAAAATATTGGCATTCACTTCTGACTTGAGGGAGGCATCTCAGAAGTCAATAGAAGGAAATGCCTAAACACAGGCCTTACTCAGAAAGAGAGGAGAGCCGTGGAAATGCTCAGGATTATCTCATAAAAGCTCTTTGCGTATTTGAAGCCTGTAATGAAACCAGCCTTGTTCTCCAGGCCAGACAACTCCAGTTGTTTTTCTTACCTTTTTTCATTGTATCTTTTCTCATCTCTTTTATGCTTTTGTCACCTTTCTCTGTTTCTTCATCTTAAATAATACCAGTCAAAATTGAACTTTGTGCCCTAATACAGGACTGATTTGCTAGTGACTGCTAGTTTTGATCAGAAAACAGTAGATGAGGGGTGATGTCAACGGTGAGGATGCTGAAATCTTTTTCTTTGCCTAGTCTCATTTTCTGCTCCTTCACCTGTGCATGGTGTTGGTGCCTGGAACATGGTGGGCATATAAAGTGAACGTCTGCTGAATGAGTGAAAGGATATATACCCAGTTCTTTGCTTTAAAAGTCAATATTTACTCTGGGGCAATTTAAAAAAAAAAAACAACACCTCATTTTGTTTTTCATTATGAACACCGAAATTGTTGGCTTGAATTGCCACAGCAGAGCATTATGCAGCTTGTACAAAGACATAAGACTTTTTCCAAAGAAGACCATTCCTCTCTCTCCTCTCAGTTAGTCCCTCAATCCTTTCCTTGCTTCTTATCTCCCTCCTTCCCGGCTTCCCTTCTTTCCTCACTCATTTATTCATTCAGTTCGTTAAGCAAAGGCTTTTTCAACCTCTGCTGTGAGCCAGGCATTATTTTAAGTGCTGGGGATATTATTAGAAATAAAAAATAAAGCTCCTGCTCTCATGAAGCTTATATTTCAGTGGATTAAGGAGCATGATTGACCAGAAGAAGTAATTCTTGTTGGTGACAAGGCTTTCAGGGAAGTGAAAGGTTGGTGGTTGTGTAGGTGATAGAATTAATGTCTGCTCTTTTGTCAGAGTCATGCTGGCAAGATAGGTTGTGATTCCACTTTCCTTTCTATTTACATCACCATCTGAGTCCCTATATAGCATTTTACCTGACATGCAAGATTCCATTTGGGCAGGGTTTTGTCAGTTATCATTTATATATCCTTTCTTGAAATTGGATTAGATCTCTTTGATTTATTTGGAGAGAGAAATGGGTAATACACAGTATGTTTCTGCTGAATATCTGTTTTGCTATGAATCTGACACAGTAGTGTATACCTTATTTTTATTCCAGTGTGTTTTATTTAACATTCCATTATTCAGAGATTGGTGGGATATTTCTTCTTACCTTTCCTTCTACACTGTTTCATTCCAGTTTTTTAAAAAACAATCTAATTAATATTCTTAAAGCCCCCCCCATAACTTTCAACAATTTGAACACAAATCAACCCTATGAACTAAAACCCAAGCCTGTGACATTCATTTGTTCATTCATTCAGCAGATGTACAAAGCAAAAGAACACACATGTTTCCTCTCCACAAATTTCACAGTCCAAGAGGACAGTGAAATAAACTTAAATTAGAATTCTCTGGGGTAAACATGCCAACAGAATTCTGAATAAATATCAGTGTGCATTTAAGACATAAGTAACTAAGTCCGCCTGGCTTGTCAGAGAAGGCATGTCGACAGAGGAGGTGATCTTTGATCTGGGTTTTTTTTTGGTCGGTACACGGGTCTCTCACTGCTGTGGCCTCTCCGGTTGCAGAGCACGGGCTTCGGACGTGCAGGCTCAGCGGCCATGGCTCACAGGCCCAGCCGCTCCGCGACATGCGGGATCCTCCCAGACTGGGACACGAACCCGCGTCCCATGCATCAGCAGAAGGACCCTCAACCACTGCGCCACCAGGGAAGCCCCTGGTCTGGGTCTTGAAGAGTGAGGATGTGTTTGCCTCTCAGGACCAGCTGAGAGATAGCTAGATTTCATTGGTCTTGCTGTAATCACTGAGGCGTTGATACCCAGCATGGCTTTCTCTCCAAGTACTGGACTTGGGAATGGTGGTCTCTTTGCAAATACTGCCTGGGTTTTGTTTGTTTGTCTCTGAAACAAGGTTGACATCAGGACTGCTTCTTTATTTTGTTACTGCTGTTTTCATCAGGTGGATTCAGGTGGATAGGTCTTCAATTTTCATGGTGCTGCATTCCAACATTTGGGGTAGGTTACTTTACTGCATGTTAACTTTCTGACTGGGGCATAGTTATTAAGTGTTTCAGGAACTAGCTGTCGGCCCTTCTCCTGCCCTCCTTCTGCTCAGGTAATCTGGAGTAAACATAAGAAACAAATCTACGTTGTCACCATGTTTGGTTCCCAACTCAGAACCTGTGGAATGGCCAGGATGCCATCCAGTGAAAATGTATCGGGGAAGCCAGAGCGCAAAGGGTTTCTTTTAAGAGTTTAGAAAAGCTCACTGACATTATTTATTACTTGCTGAAAGGCCCAGTGAATTTGCCAGTCTCCTTCTTGTTCTAAAAATTGCCTTCAGTTGTTGAAGTTGTGGAGTTTTTCTTGTAACCCCCACCAGAGGTCTTTCAGGGGAGACAACTGGTGGGAGAGTAGGCCTTTCTGCTTTTTGTGTCCCCAGGTAAGAGATGATCATCAACAGCATTATATCCTGTGTAGGGAGTGGGCTTGCTTAGATCATTTCAGCTCAGCAACCCGTCCTCATTATTACTAATGCCCAGAGTTAGGGCCTGGTTTCTCTTTGTGTTAGAAAAAAAAAAAAAACGACAAGTATAGGTGTGAGTGAGGAGGATGATAGTTACAATGGTAGGATCATACCGAATATGCAGTAAGCACCTTGCAAGTGTTTGCTTATTTAATCCATATGACAACCCTACGAGGTAGATCTCTTCTGTTGATAAGCAGACTGAGTCACAGAGAGTTAATCTGCGCAAAGTCACACAGCTGTCTGCCTTGGGAGCCCACACACTTGATTGCTATGACTGAGCCAGATGCCTTGATGATATGTGACTAGTCGTCAGACATCTGGTGTCACCCCTGACCGCTGTGTGCTGGGGAGTCACATCTCATTGGTGTCTGTCAGCAGGTGTTCTTTGGAGTGAGACTCTTCTTTTTGTGACTCGGTTATGGCTTTTAAAGACTCTGTTTTTTAATATGTTTTTAACCTCCCCCCCCCGCCCCACCCCACCCCTGAATATAAAGGACCCATTTCAAAGATTGAAAACCTTTTGGAAGCTGAACCTGACTCCCAGGTCTTCATGTTTTCAGTTTTTATAGTCCTTGAAGGGTTCCTTTTGCCTTTCCATCATAGAGAGGATCCCATCATAGAGAGGCTTTAATTTTTGCTTGCATTTTCCCATTTTGTGTTTTGACTTCTGGCCTAAAAAATGAAAGAAAAAAATGTTTAATATTAAATTGAAAATGAAAACCATGTCTTTCTCCATGAACTTAACTCTGTTGCATCATATGATATAAACTCAAGCAATAAAGCCCTGCCCCAAATACAAGTGTCATGTGCTATAAAAAACACAGATTAACATAAAAACTTACCAGAATAGTTTCATTGGAGGTGAATTTTTTAAATGAAGATTCGTTTTATAGTGAAAACAGAGAACAGTTATTCCAGACCATAGAGAGAGGCTCGTTTAATATATTTAAATTGGTCTCTTATAAATCACTGCTTTCTACAGAGGCTGAATGGAAGGCAGAGAAACCTAACTCCTTTATGCAAAGAGCTGCTGTCCATTTAAAGTAATTACAAGTGACCGTAAAGCATCTCCAACATAATGTTGCAAACGAATGAGAAAGTAGGTTTTGATATTCAGAAAACTCAAGTTCCACGCTTCTAGCTGTAGTTATTTGGCTTAGTATGTAAGGCACTTATCGCATAAGGTGGTTGCTGATAGACTTGAAGGCAGGTAGATTTTCCCAGTGGTCTGCTAACTTCTTATTCAGTCTTGGCCAACCACTAATACAATGCTGAGAGTTGCTTTCTATTTTCCCCCCTCTAGCTTGGGTCTGTTTGGTGTACTGGAGTCTATGAATCAGAAAGTCTTGCAAGCTACAGATAAATGCTTCCTCTGCTGCCTAGAAATGGCCCTGGACTGACAGTTTGTTGTCCTGCCCTGAGAGGGAATAGGTTCCAGATTTGGTCTTTAGCCTAGATTTGTTGGGATCCTCTGTGCCGTCCCAGAGTGGTGTGTTGCTAGATAAATGTAACATCCACCAGCTTTGTCAGATAATGTGTCTGGCCTAGTTGCTGTGCTGTGATTGGAATCGAAACATATGGCTTGTTATTAGGGCAGTGACTGGCTGTGGGGGACATGGATGTCTGTTGTTTTTCATCGCTTATTGATTTAGTGAGTTAGAATGCCTTTCCTTTGGTGCTAGCATTAAATAGTTCAGTCCTGTTAGCCATTTTGTAAGATTGTCTTCATGTGTGATTTGTGTATGTTTCCTTGATCTGGGGGGTACAGGGTCAAGGACTTAGGAGAAGGGATAATTGTTTACAGAAAAAGTGGAGGGGCATGGATTTGAGATCAAATAGGAGGTTGGGGAATGTAGGCTTCCTCTGAATATTGAGGAAATTCTTTAATCCCGATTAACTTTGGAAAGTCCCTTCTTTGCTCTCACAGTAGGGAATTTGGCTGGGTGAGCTAATACTTGGAATCGGAACCAGGAGTTGTGGGTTAAATTTCTCCCTGGCAAAGACCAATATTTGGGGCTTTCCTCTACTCGTGTCTTGCTGCCTCTCATTGGGTCTTTTCAAACTGTATACAATAAAGACTGTCTTGATAAATAGTTTGGTTGTGTTTTGGGTAGTTATTAAAGGTTGGATGAAGCTGTTTTTTATTCTTTCAGCACACTTATTGAGTACCTACTATGTGCCAGACGCTGTTCTTGGTCCTGGGATTTATTGATATACAAGAGCAACAAAATCCTTAGTCTTACAGAGTTTGTATTCTAGTGGACTGTTACGTTACAGTGCTCATTATTTGAGAGGACCAAGGTGTTAGCTGTCGCTGCTGTGGCACGCTGGTACGGATTGAGAGAAGAGACTGGGATTCAAGTCCTAGTAACTGTCCTGACTTGCTGAGTTTCTCTGAGCCTCAGTTTTCCCACCTGTAAAATAAGGAAATTGAATATTCTTTTTATTATCAATAAATCATATTGAATGATTTATAGGGTCTTTTCCCACTTGTGTAGTTTATGATACTGGTTCCTCTGAATATTTTAGCCTTTAATCTGAGCTGGGCTGGTAGCCAGTGACCAGTGTTCACATGTTAATTTAAAAAAGAGTTTTTATTACTCAGCCATAAAAAGGAACGAAATAGTGCCATTTGCAGAGACATGGATGGACCTAGAGATTGTCATACAGAGTGAAGTAAGTCTGAAAGAGAAAGACAAATACCGTATAATACTGATTATATGTGGAATCTAGAAAAATGGTACAGATGAACTTATTTGCAAAGCAGAAATAGAGTCAAAGATGTACAAAACAAACTTGTGGTTACCAGTGGGGGAAGGGAAGGTGGATGAATTGGGAGATTGGGATTGACATATATACACTACTATGTACAACATAGATAGCTAATGAGAACCTACTGTATAGTACAGGGAACTCTACTCAGTGCTCTGTGGTGACCTAAATGGGAAGGAAATCTAAAAAAGAGTGGATATATGTATATGTATAACTGATTCACTTTGCTGTACAGCAGAAACTAACAGAACATTGTAAAGCAACTATACTCCAATAAAAATTAATAAAAAAACAAAATTTAAAAAAGTCTTTAGACTAAGGAAGAAGATAATTGTTTCTGGAGAGTTGATATTTCTACACATGGTCATGAAATTTTTTTAAAAATGTAGTGAATTTATAGATTTTTCAAAGCACATTGCTCCAGGACATTTTCATTCTCATCACAGTGAACGTCTAAGACAACATTTATTTTTTAAAGTCTTGTGAAATACAGGCTCTTGGCAGTATATTCACTGCTGAAGCTACAGTGATGGGAGCCTGGCTTTTGAAATAATGGTAAAAGAATGCCATGGGACAGAATTTTTAAAATATCATGAAAACTGAGTTGCTTCCCACATTTTAAAAAGAAGAGGAAAAAACAATAAGGGAATCTTCATTTATTCTGGAAGCATATATGTCCTGACATAAAGTCTGAGTTTCCCTTGTGTCCTATGAACTGGTTGGTTGCAGGTGAGGAGAATTGCCTTTTCTTACACGTGCCTCGGAAACACTCATCGTTGTGTAAGAAATAACTTTTTTGTTTGTGTGAAATCATAATATAGAACACATTCTGCCATGCACCTCCAATATAAAGCTCAGGGATGCAGGCCTGTTAATCAGGCGGAAATATGGGAAGTGAGAAATGAAACATAAGTCTTATTTCACACCTCTAAATGATTGACTGCAAAGAATGAACTTAAAAATAATAATGCAGCCTTCTTCTTGGCATCACACCTTTTAATAAGACGGTTTAAAAATATTTAGGGTGAAACTTCATCAGGATGCTTTTAATTGCTTCAGCACAATTTAGCAGTATATTGAGGTGATGCCA
This sequence comes from Phocoena sinus, assembly GCF_008692025.1. Classification (NCBI taxonomy): domain Eukaryota; kingdom Metazoa; phylum Chordata; class Mammalia; order Artiodactyla; family Phocoenidae; genus Phocoena; species Phocoena sinus. Next base: position 76,139,516 of record NC_045777.1, on the reverse strand, counting down.
CCACTGTGCCCAGGATCCTGGAGGAAGATGCTTGGGGGGCACTGTCACTCACTGATACATTGAGGATGATTTGGTGGAACCCATTCAGGTTTGGGGATCTCATTTTCCTCTCAAATGCACGCTGTGAGGGTAGAAGGCATGGCAGCAGTGGCTAGTATGAGTATGATTTACATCTGTTTTTAAGTTGCTGTTCTTGTAAGAACAGGTACATAAGGCATCCTTGTTATATCTACCTTTGTAACAACATCTCCTCGTCCTTCTAGGTCCATTTCAAATGCCTTCCTCTCTGCTACGTCTTTCCTTACCACCCCCAACTGGCTATGATCTCTCTCCCTTATATTTCAGACAGATTAGCCTGAGACTGTGAGTTTTTATCCCAGATTGACCACTTAAAGGCTGTTTGACCTTGGGCAGATTACTTTGCCCTTCTGTATCTTCATTTCCTCATCTGTAAAGTGGAGATAATAAAAGCACCTACCTCTTAGGGTCATGGTGATTCTTAAATGAGTTAGTATAGGTGATACACTTATCACTTATACACAATATATCACTTATACACACATATACACACTTATATACACAAGATATCACTTATACACAATATATCACATACACACTTATATACACACTTATATACACAATATATCACTTATACACACTTGTATACACACTTACATACACACTTATATGCACACTTATATACACAATACACTTGCATTGTGCTGCTGCTGTTTTATCAACATTATTATTTTACTTCCCTCTTGGTACATAGTTCATGTTCTCCTTCGCTACACTGATGTATTTAACTTCTCTGCCTCAAATTGTGCTGGGTTCCTTCCAGGCTGAGATTCCTTGTAACGCCTAGCACGATACCTTAGACATGGTAGGTACTCTGTGAGCCCTCTGGATCGTTTCACACAGCATTTTGTTAAGAATTCAAAGCAGGGTGTATTCTTATTCTGAATTTTAAAACCTTGGAAGTGGATGGGGACTGATCTTGTTTGTTTCTTAACTGAAACAAACTGAAACTGTAGCACCAAAGCCAAACACTCACTCATGGTCACCCCCTGGGTGGCCTGATAAGAAGGCTAGTCACTCAAGGCTATGGACTTCATCCTCTTCTTGCTGATATTACTAGCACAAATGAGTTTGCTTCTGATAATTCTCTGAGCCATTTAGGCTAGGTTAATACTGACCAGTAATTTCCTGAAGCGCCATGAAGTGGCGGGAACATGATTTATGTAACATGGGCTCCTGCTAGGATGAGCACTGGAAGACCAGCAGTGCTTCTGGAATTATGAATGCTTGTCAGAGGAGCTGCTTTTATTCCCAAGAGCTCCCCCCTCCCCCCTTCTTCCCTTTAAACCATCAAGGGAGTCCCTATGGTGATGAATGGAGAAGTACAGGGCTGCACTGGCTTGTTGTGGATCTTTCCTCAGCAGTTCTTAGAGACAACTGTGATTGAGGACATGCTGGCTGGAAAATACAGAAGTGATGAGTGTGTGGGGAAAGACCTTATAAAAATAAGTGGTACTTGGCATTCTAGCCAGGTTAGATCTGCTTTTCGAAGGTAGGCACTTTGGCACATGCAAAACTCGTGTGACTTCAGCATGCAGAAGATTGCACTTCACTTATCAGCCAAACCCTATTCACATTAGGAGAGTGTTGCCAGTGTGGTAAGTATGTGGCTGTGTTGTGTTCTGAAGCCAGTGTTCAGAAGCTGATGAGTTCTTTGACTTTGGGCTCTGGATTCAGAGCAAACAGCTCCTTGAGTTTAAACTTGTCAAGTGAAAAAGCAGCTTTGGTCCTAAGGCTGTGGCTTTAAGGGCACTTACTTACCTTTGGGCCTGTGGAACAAGGTCCAGGACAGATGATGGATTCATTTTCCTCCACAGCCTCAGCAAGGTCTCCCTGCCCCTCTCTCCAGGCTGCCCACGTAAGTGTATTAATAATGCCTCTGAGAGATTTTAAAAATTCCTCAGAGGAATCTGGAGAGGATAGAAGGACCTCCTTGATAGTTTAGGAATGTTGATCTTATCTCTTGATTGGTTGCATGTTGTTTTGGTTTCTGCTCAGGCCAGAATCTTATTGCTGGTTATGTTGTCTTTTCTCTACACCTTCCCGCTACCCCCTATCCACGCCTTTCCCCCATAGTCTGCATCACATGGGAGATGCTTTAGTTGGGTTTCAAAAAGTTTTGGGTTGTATGTGTGCAGTCCAACCAGCTAGTTGTTTTTTTAAAAATCGTGGTAAAATACACATAAGATAAAATTTACTGTCTTACTTTTTTTTGGCGGTACACGGGCCTCTCACTGCTGTGGCCTCTCCCGTTGCGGAGCACAGGCACCGGACGCGCAGGCTCAGTGGCCATGGCTCACGGGTCCAGCCGCTCCACAGCATGTGGGATCTTCCCGGACTGGGGCACGAACCCGTGTCCCCTGCATCGGCAGGTGGACTTCCAACCACTGCGCCACCAGGGAAGCCCGCAAGGCCATATTTTCGTCCTGTCTGTCTCTCCCAGGACCTTGTGCCGTGTTTGGTATATTGCTGTATCTGTGGCAATTGTCTGGTAAATACTTGATTTGTCCACAAGTGACTGATGCAGTGTGGGATAGAGTAAATTAGTAGTTTTAATCATGACTGTCTCCCCACATAGCTGTTTGACCACATCCAAACCACTCACCATCTCATGCCAGATTGTAGAAACTGAAAGAAAAATGAGCCTAGGTTAAAAAAATATATATTAAGCACTTATCATGTGCTAGGTATTTTGCTAAGCACTTTACTCATATTTCCTCATTTAATTGTTTCAGTGACCCAGTGGAGTACGTTTCCATTTTTTAGTGAATGAAATAGACACCGAGAAGGGTGGTTATCTGCTAAGTTCAAATCCAGGTAGTCCAGCCTCTGAGCATATATTTCATTTTGCATGACATTAGTCACAGACTTAGGACACATTTGGCACCACCAGCTCTGAACCTGCAAGCTGTGGGGTGTAGATTGAGCAGGAAGATCTAGAGGGACACTGAGTCGTTGCACAGAAGAGCCAGGTTTCAGTTAGTAATGGGAATGGAGGGGAGTGATCAGTGTGGAAGTTGGGCCGTAGAGAAGGTTGTATACCATTGGAAAGGGGCTCAGGAGACACAGTTGCCTGAGTAGGAAGGACGGGAGCTGAGGGAGAATGGTCCCAGAGGAGGATGAGGTGAATGATGTGACTGCAGGAGATAGGTTCCTGAAAGGAGGGGCCTAGGTTTTAGGCAGCCTTCAAGGAGGCCAGGGAAGTGTGGCCTGATGGGATTAACTAGTCTCAGGGCCCTAGATGGAGTGAGGGCCATCTGTGCGGACTGGGCCTTGGGTGTCCAAACCATGAAACATGTGAGGCAGAGTGTGGGCACATGTGTTCACTTACGTTCCTTCCCCCATCCTGTGCAGCGAAGCAGAGCACAAAGGAAAAATTAACAAACATCCCAAGTCTCTCCACACATAGATGAAAACATATTGATGTTGTCTTGCAACTCTGATAATTTCATTGAACTGTATGAAGCTTAAAATTGATACATAGGCATCCCCCTGATTAGCATTAAGTGCCGCTGTCAGTCTGACATAGCTGGATAAACCAATATTGAATAATCTATTAAATATGTCACACTTGAACAAGGAGTGTAAATCATATTATATTATTTCAGCTGTAATTAGGTGGGAGATAAAATCACAAGTAGACGAGTTTAGTGAATATTTCTCAGTGTGTACACAGCGTCACTGGAATTTCTTTCCTCGCTCCACAGGGAAAAAGAAGTTGACTGCTTTCCAAGTATTGACTGCTGTCCAGGAAGTGGGAGGTTGAGGGGTGACTTATGTAATGTTCACAGAGTGGGTTTCATTTATAAATTCAGTGAGATTGGCTGTAATCTTCCTGCAGTTAATGGCGATGGAGATGCACCATTCTGCATTTAGCTGGAAATAGCTGGCTCTCCAACTTGGAGACCTGATTGTTCCTCAGGTTATAATATGTTTATGCCTTTATTTCTGCTTCCCCTCCTTTCCTGGGAGCTGCCTGTTGCCTTTACTGTCTGGGAATGAAAGATGCAAACCAGAGCTAGTGGGCAAACAGGGTGGTGTGCTGCTCAGTCCTTCGTTGCTCCTCTTCCCCAACCGCAGAGTGAGCTCGATTATTGAGAATAAATGAGGGACAGAAGCCAAGGTGGAAAAGATAAGGAGATTGTGTTAGGAGGGTCCAAATGAACCAACCTGTAGCTGGGAAATGGAGGTAATTCTAGTCCTTCCTTCACAGGGTTGTTGTGAAGAATAAAACACATGTTCAACCTTCAGAACAGTGCTACCACATAGCAAGGGTTTCAGTACTTATCAGTTGCTTTCATTATTATAAGAAAAATAGTTGGTTTTTGTGGTGGATAGTCAGGATGGTATGAACGTGGAATTCAGGAGCATAAAAAGGTATCTGACTAGGATGGCTGTGTCTCCTTCCAAATGGTTGGTGTAGTGTAACAGGATAGAAAGTGTTAGTTCTCATTTGGGGCTGTTACCATGTCAGAGCATGTTATAAGCAATGTATACGGGTCATCTCTTACTGAGAGGCTATGGTTTTCTTTTTTGCCTTTTTTGGGGTTGGTTTCTCAAATACTAGTTTGGTCCATTTCTGGTGATTCTGTTAATGAAGCAAAACAGCTTTTACACTTTTACGTTATAAGTGAGGACCTTAGAACTTTGTGTGGATGTTATGATCATTGAGCAGACATTTAACAAACTCCTGTAATGTACTGGGTATATTGTGTGTGAATATTTTTATAGGAAGTGTTTGCTTAAAGTTTGCTACATGTGGGATGCTATCCTCAGCCCTCAGTTCACAGGGATTTCCATAAAGGCAAGTGGAGGAGCTGAAGTGGGCTCATTCCTGGCTGCCTGAGGCAGGTTTTGAGGTGCTAGCCTCTTAGCTCCATTGGAGCCAGTAGTTCTGGCTTGAGCCAGCTGGACTCGGGGGCCTGAGCTGCATGGCGTGTAGTGTGTAGGCTGAGCTACATGGAGTTAGAGGCAGTTAGAATGCTGCAAACAAGACCTTTGTGGGGGTCTTGTTTCAGAGAGAGTGTGCTTTATAAAGCCAGGATTCCCAGAGACCTACAAGAGAACAACAGAAGGCAGATATTTCCCCCTCCAGGGCAATTACTCGGCTCTGATTTTTCTCATTACTTTGCCTAAAAATTTTCTTTTACACACACCCCACCCGCCCTCCGTCTGTCTCTCTCTGTCTCTCTCTCAGCTGTACTTAGAAGGACTTAACGGCACCATTTGAAGTTAGACGATAAATGTAAAACTGATCTGCTCATGAACACTGATTAGTTGTACTTAAAAAAAAAAAAAAATTTCACATAAGGCAGGAACAGGTTGCTCCTTGAAGGAGCTAATGGCCAGTTGGTTTTAGAGTGGATCACAGAAGGAAATGTGGCTTCACCTGCTGGCCTCTCCATCCAAGGAGATGAGTGTTCTGTGTTGGAGAACTGTGGGGGAGGACTCAGAACCATGGAGGAAGGAAGAACTAAGGATGGCTAGTCCTGCAGTCATGCTGGCCACAGTGTGCTCATGGCTTTTGAACATTAATGTGTAAATTCCCCTAAAATCTGCGAAAGCACCAAAGATCTTTGTACATGCACCCATAGGGTTTTTGTTGTTGTTGTTGTTGTTGATAATTTGCCTTTCTGTTCTATGACCTTTTTTCAAGATCAGTTGTTTCTATAGCATTAGCATGTACCTAAAATGTGACACTTAAGTATGTAGATTTGAAGTTCCAAAGGCAAAATTGCTTGGGTTTAACACTTAGTCAAAACCATGCATTGAGTGCTGCTGCGTCCCAGGCATTGTGTAGAGCACAGGGCATGCGGAAGTGAGTGAGCACTGTTTCTGCTCTCACGGGTTTAGTTCACAGTCTGGTGTGGAGTAGATGGTCTCAGTGCAGCAGCAGCAGGGACACAAGGCATGCTGGTAGCATAGGAGCTGCAGCGTTAATTCTGTGGGGGATGGGGTGAGGGTGTCTAGGAGGACTTCATGGTCAGGGTGGGTTTGGAGGACAGTGCGGAGTTTGCCAAACAGACAAGAAGGCACATCGCCAGGGCAGAAGGACATTGGTGTCTCTGGAGGAGTGGGAGCTGGGAATCCAATCCAGAGGTTGGGATTTTTTGTTTCAGTTCTACCTCATACATGTTTGCTGTGTGACCTAATTTTTTACTGAGAGGGGAGAGAAATGGGGACCCCCATGTCTCCCTCCCTTTTGTCTGGCAGAGGGAGCAGGACTGTATCCAGACTTGTGAGCTTGCCCAGACTCCAGATAACGGAGGCTCACAGAGCCTGGGGTTTACACAAATCAGTCAGATCGAGGTTCAGCTCAAACATTCACATTGGTCCAGTGCCAATTCTGCTGCCTTACATCCAAGTTGTTACTCTGTGGTTTCTGTGTTGTTGGATTTATTCCTTTCCTCATGCGTTCAATAAATGTTTCCTGAGTTGGTTATAAACAACTGTACAGTCTGACAGAGGTATAAGGGTCTTCCTGTCAGGGAACTTACAGTCTTAAAGTGGGAATTAACTTTGAAAATATAGGCTGATTCAGATTATACAAAGCTGGACTAAGGAGATAGGACTTAATGATTTATACCCCTCAACGTAAAGAGGATGCCAATGAGTTTCTGAACTTGAGCCCAAAGCAAATACTTGTTGATTCCTTGACTTTATTTACTACTGTAGAATAGTGCTTTAGTGTGTTTGAATACATTTTAAAAATACATGCGTAAAGGTAGGCCTTGCATGGTGTGAGAGAGTAGAGTATGTAGGATTGTGGACTCTGAGAGCCAAACAGCCTGGTTTTGAATCCTGCCTTCACTATATGAGCTGTGTAACCGTGGGCAATTTGCTTAGAGTCAGATTGTCTCACCCCTTACGTGGAAAATGATGATGAAAATAATATCCACATAAACTTATTGTTAGGATTAAATGAGCGAATGTAAGTAAAGGGGTAGGTAAGGTGCCTGGTACATTAGCAAACACTTTGTAGGGATTAACTATAATTGGGGAGTTGCCTGGTTGAGCCTCTCAGCTGGTTTGATTTTTCTTTGATGCCCTAGAACATTGTGACAGTTCCTCAACTGGGTGGTGCATCAGAATCATCCAGAGAGCATTTTAGAATTCACAGCCGCAAGATTTCCAGTTCCACCAGCATGAAGTAGCCCCTTTCCTCGTAGATCCTCTCCCTTAATCTAACAACATCGGACATAACACAGAAGCAGTCGTAGTCTCTGAAAGATAGAAAGAAGAGAGCAGGCTGCTTACAACTTGGGGACTTGAGGAATGACATGGTGGTGAGTCCCTTGGGTTTGCTTATTGACTCCCATGTATCTTGGACAGAGTACTGCAAAAACTTCCAATTCGTAATCACCAGGAGGCACAGACCAAAAAAGCTCTAAGAAAAGCCTGTTTCCCCTAGCCAAAGGCCTGGGAATAAAAAGGCGAATTAACAACAGGAAACCTTTTTGGCAAAACCCTCCCTACTGCAGCCAGACACGGAAGGAAAAAACTACACTCTACACCACCACACCCCACCAACCCTCTGTTTTAGTCCATCTTGCCCCTGTGCCCCATGGAAGCAGGCGGTGCACTTCCATTCCTATGTGGGGTGGTGTCAGCAGAACGGAGCAGGGTGCCTGATCTTCCACTCCCCTCTGTGGGGAGCTAGGCAGTGCTCTGAGGCGGTGCCAGGGAAGTATGAGTGGGGTCCAGCTCTAAGCTGAGCTTCCGCTCCTGCCCTGCAGCAACAGGCTTCTCCCTCCCTGATGGCAGTGGGGCTTAGGAGAATCTGATCTCACACCCTCTCTCTCTGTCCCTCTTTTTTAAATAGATCTTTATTAGAGCGTAATTGCTTCACAATACCATGTTAGTTGTACAACGAAGTGAATCAACCATATGCGTACATATATCCCCTCCCTCTTGAGCCTCCCTCCCACCCTCCCTATCCCACCCCTCTAGGTCATCGCAAAGCACTGAGCTGATCTCCCTGTGCTATGCGGCTGCTTCCCACTAGCTCTGTTTTACATTCAGCAGTGTATATATGTCGATGCTGTTCTCACTTTGCCCCAGCTCCCCCGCCCCCCGCCACCTGTGTCCTCAAGACCATTCTCTGTCTGCGTCTGTATTCCTGCCCACTAGGTTCATCAGTACCTTTTTTGTTTTTGTTTTTGTTTAGATTCCATATATATTGATCTCACACCCTCTCTTGAGGTAATGAAGCAGTGCCCCATCTTCACTTGGAAGATGTCAGCAGGGTCGAGTGAGGAGGTGAATCCCCCCTCCCCCTCTGCCTGCAACAGGCAGGGTGACTCAGTGCTCTACCTTGCCGGGTGGTAGTGTTGGTGGGCCCAGGAGGAGGCATACTTGCCTAGCCCTCACGTTGCCCTTCAGCAGGAGACTGCCTACTAAATAAAGGTGTCCAGGATACAATGAAAATCACAAGAACAAGGAAAATCACAGCTTGAATAAGAACAACCAATAACAGATTCTAACACTGAGATGAATCCGATGTTGGAATCTAAAAGAATTTCAAAGGAGCCATCATAAAAATGCTTCAACAAGCAATTGTTATTAGTTTTTTAAGCAAATGGAAAAGAAGGGAAATCTCAGCAAAAATCCATGGGACCAACATGAGAGAACTTTTTGGGGTGATAGAAATATTGTATAACTTGGTTGTCATGTATACCTTTGTTAGACTCATCAAACTGTGTACTTAGAGTGGGTGCATTTTATTCTAAATAAATTGCATTATAGTAAAGTTGATTTACAGTAGTGCATGGGGCCAGTCTTCATCCCTGGAGATTTGTTCAGTAGGTGTAAGATGAAGTCCACCAAGTTTTAAAAAGTAAGTGCCCCAGGTGATTCTGATGCTGCTAGTGGCTCTTGGGAACTCCTGATCTCTCCAGAGTAATCTAGACTAGTTGTGAATTCTTCAGAATATCAGTCTGTTAGCAATCTGTGCAAACAGAAACTTGTTCTGGTAAATTATGAATTACCAGATAAGTACTTGCAGAATAAACAGAATGCATAATTAGAAACCATTAAGCATATTATCCCCACATGGAAATAATTTTTTGTATGTTTTTTGTTGGGTAATGTTGTAAAGAATGTTATATGGCATCCTTAGAAGCTGTAACTTGTCATGCTGGGTCATAAAGAAACTGCACTGTGGTGTGTTTGCTTTTTCTCCTATTTGGCCACACCTTTCTCTCCATTCCTTTTCAGAGCATTTTCTCCTTGTTGGCTAATGACAGGATGGATTCCACATCTGCTTGTGCGAGCTACTGCCTCCTTGACAGTCGTGGTTTTCATCAGTACCTCCCTGCGGGGGGTGGGGGGTGCTTTCTGTCAACATCCTGCTCTTAACAGAGGCTAGGAAACGATTCCTAATCCAGTCATTAGAGCTTTTAAGCCTCTCCCATTGGCCTTACTTTAACTCAGTGACTCTCACATTGCCTCCTAGGCTGGATTTTCTAATCCTGCCAAGGAAACCTATGGATTCTCCCCGACCTAAAGGGCACTTCCAACTCAGGCCTTCTCCCCCTTTACTCTGCCTGGTACACCTGTGTGTGTGCAAAGTGGCTAAGGCTGGATGTGACGGGTGGCGGAGCTGTACTTGGGGATGCCTTTCTCCCAGGGCACCCCTTTCAAAGCAGCTGGTTCATTTGTCCATAGCGGAACTAGTCAAAGCTGCGTCAGGGTGTTGGCCGCCTGCATCTCCTGCCTGGTCCAGGTGAGCTTCCAACACTCCTCTCTGGGTGCTAGAAGGAAATTCTTTTTTTTTTTAATCTGTTAACAGATTTAAAGCAAACTGTGTCTGGGTGTCAGTGTGTCACTCCTCATAGCTTTTCTGTTTTGACACTGTACCCTTGGAGGCAGCCTGGGTCTGGTTTCTTTGCTTTAAATAGTAGATGCCTGAGATTGGCTGTTGGTAGGACACCCTCTCTCTGAGTTCACCTTGGGGTTCTCTTGTTCTCGCCAGAGCTGGATCTGGTCTGTGGGTCATTCTCCTGGTGTCCAGTCTGCCTAAGTACTCATTGCTTACTTAGCTGGTCTTCATTTATATTGTGTGTTTTTGTATGTGTCATGGTTACAGTCATCAGATGACTAATGTCAGAGGAGGTCAGACACAGTTACAGCTTCTAATCATGTTGATCTTTTGGTAAGGGAATTATTTGTGGGGAAAAAATACACATTAGGAATCTTCAGTGTGCATTAGAGGGGATAACACTTGAAAAATGTGCACGTGATAGCTGTCTCCAAATATTTATGTGGCTTGTGGTTTCTAAGAGGGATTAGTTAGCTTTTTCTTTCCTAATGTAGAACCAGGACCAGTAATAGGAAGGAGTAGAGAAACATGTTATGGCCCTGTTTCAAGAAGAGCATTCTGTCTGACAAGGCTTTCCAAAATGTAAATAGTAAGTGTTACGTCACTGGAGGTATTCAAGGAAGGTCTGGGTATGGTAGAGAAGGTGTGGATACTGGGAAACTTCTAAGCGTATTTTCAAATTTCATCCTCTCTTGTTCTTTAAAAAAATATATAATCCATGAATGTAACTGTGGAACCATTCCTGGCTAAAGGTTTAACTTGCTTGCTTGTTCAGTAAACCTATATGTTAGTAGCAAGGAGTCTCATTGTTGCCTCAGGCAGCCCTGGAAACTGCGATGGCAGGACTATGTGTGTGTCTCTTCCTGCCTTTCCTTTGAGATGCCTACATTGGTAGTACCCTTCCCCACTGTGGTCTGTTTTTATCATGCGTCACGTGCACCGCCTTTTCCAGCATCTCTGCTACTTGACCTATTGGAGAAAGCCAGGTAACTGACCATGAATTCTTCTGGGATTGAGGCAGACAGCTTCTTCAGGAGTGGGCCCCCATTCCCATTCCGAATGAGGCCTCTTTCACTGAAGCCAAAAATAAACTGGGAAAGTAGTTGTTTGAATAAGAACCATAACCTCTCCCTTCACCTCTTGCCTTCACTTGCCCTTCTGTGGTTAAAACAACTCAAGAGTGTTTGGAGGAATAATAAAGGTACAGTCTCTGAAGAGAACTTCAGAGGTGTGTGTCTCACTTTAGCTCATGGGCATTTCTAGGTGACCCCAGCAAGTGTGGCTATTAGTGAAGCAGGGAAGGTTGCTAGTATGTAAATGTTTCAGTTTGGGGGATTTTTCTCCCTGCCCCATGCCATTTTCTAATTGGCCACTCAGGGGTTTCTAGTCCCAAATACTTTTGTGGTTGTGTTTTGGTATGTGTGTATGTGGTGTTAGTAGTCACTTATTGGAATAGTTGCGTTTATTTCAAATTGTATTATGTGTCTTTCTAAAAGATATTTGTTAGTTGATAGTTCAGTGAAGATATTTTGGTTTGATTGAAACTGTTGCTCCCAGGTCGTGGTAGAAGCAGCTAGCATTTCTTGAGCAATCCCTGTGAACATTTCCCTTTTATGTAGACCGTAACATAACATTTTCCTGGGTTTTAGAATAAAGCCCTATAGGTACTACCGCAGGCCTTTGAGGTTTGATCCCTAAGACATATTTGTATCCTTAATGATTTTCAGCACAGGGTTTTGTGTTCAGTAGGGGATCAATAAGTGTTGAATTTTGTTGAATATAAAATTGCTTTCAAATGATTTTTGTTTCTTTCTTTTAAAGAGAATAATTTGGAGAAAACTTTCCACTTCAGGTTAATTGCTTCTAACCCTTTTTTGTAACACTCCATGAAAGAGAGAGGATTTTGGATAGTTTGGGGAAGGCTGACCTCTGTGGGGTGGAGGGCATTTGCATTTTATCAGGTTTCTGGAGATAGATCATTCATGCTAGTTAATGTTGGTTTTGTTAGCTTTTTAAATTTAAGTATACTTGATTTACAATATTGCAGTTTTAGCCAATAAATATTAATGAAGCATCTACTGTGTAAAGCACATACTGGCTACAGATACATAGAAATAAATAGAAAATAATAGTTTTTGCCATTGAGGATCTTATCATCTACTTGGAAATGTAGCATCTAAATACACTAAAAATTAATTAACAGTAAAGGAATTCTTTAGGATTCTTGGATTGTTTAATGTAGTGGTTCTCCAACGTTACTGTGCCTCAGAATCACCCGCAGGGCTTGTTAAAATACAGATGGGACTTCCCTGGTGGCGCAGTGGTTAAAGAATCTGCTTGCCAATGCAGGGGACATGGGTTTGATCCCTGCTCCGGGAAGATCCCGCATGTCACAGAGCAACGAAGCCCGTGCGCCACAACTGCTGAGCCTGCGCTCTAGAGCCCGTGCTCCACAACAAGAGAGAAGCCAAAGCCTGCGTGCAGCAACTAAGACCCAATGCAGCCATAAATAAATAAATATCTAGATAGATAAATAAATATTGCTGGGCCCCACCCCCAGATTTTCTGACTCATTTGGCCTGGGTCCTGAGAATTTGCATTTTTAGTCAGTTCCCAGTTGATGCTGGTGGTGTTGGTCCAGAGACCACACTTGGAGAAGTGCTAGTGTGATGTAGTGATTCTCAGCCTGGGCTGTACAGTAGAATCACCTGGGGAGTTTAAAACATCCATGTCACACTAGACTAATTAGAATCACTGTGGGGTGGGACCCGGGTCTTTTTCTTTTCTTTTCTTTTCTTTTTTTAATTCCCCAGATGGTTGTAATGTGTAGTCAAGTTTGTGACTTACTGGTCTAACACATACTGGGGATGTAGAACTTTAGGATTCAGAAACAGGATGTTACCATGGCTGTAGGAGTATGGACAGATCATTGGAATTATTTAGCCTAATCTTAAAGAATGATAAGTGAAAACAAAGGGATGATTTCTTTTCTTATAAAGGCAATGCTGTGAACAAGTCCAGCCTGTTTTCTATCAATTTTTTGAGACAGGCTGATGAGCTTGTGAGCTCTTAGGAATAGCATGGATTCCCATCCAGCAAGGGGCCAGTGAGTAGGACAGAGGGAGGGGCTTGTCACCACCATCAAAAACAAGCATTCACTGACCACCCTCTTTTCTTCCTCATTTAGACAGAAATCTGTATTTACCCAAACAAGCTTGTATGTCTGTGTATCTGGAGTGAGGTGTGGGCGTGGGCTGTGGAATAGTGATAGTGAAACTTTGAAAACTGACTCTGCCATTTTTACATTTCATCTCTATAAGCTTCTGTTTATTCATGTATAAAATAAAGGACTACAACGTAGTTGTCAATAGTCAATGTATGTGAATACTAGTACAATATTAGGAACATTGTTCTGTTCATCATGAGACCCCCCCCAGAATCTAGCAATGGGCATGGTGCATAGTGTCTGCTCATTAAATCTATGTTTGTTGAATGAATCATAAAGGTGGACTTTCATATCAAGTACCCATGCATTAGCAAGGACAGGGAGAGCTTGTTCCTGAGAAACTTTACAAATAAATGTTGCCACTTTGCATTTCCCAGCTTGGGCAGGAAATCTGTTAAAATAAAGGAATGCAAATGCAACAAGTAAAGCTGGAAATACATTGTCTTAATGAGTCCTAGTCATAGCTACCTATGATCTAAAGAAGTCTTTCCTTTTCAGTTCCAACTGATACTTAGCCACATCAAATTTTAGATGTTATTGTTAAATTTTATTTTTAACTTTATTCAGTTAAAATGATTATAAAATAACTTGGACTATAAGAATAAGCCTGTGTTTAATTTCTTGGAACTACTAGAGCTTTTGTTATAATAAATATCATAGGGCTCAAGAAGTTATAAAATTAATACTAGAGATTTGGTGCTTGTTAAAATCTTGACATCTTCTATTAAGGCCCATTGGAATGATGTACAGTGAAACAGCTGTCCTGTGTTGGTGATAGGGCTCTTATCCATCCCCAGGTCCTGGGAAGCATGATGCAGCTCTGGTCTAACTGCAGTGGCTGGATTTTTGGCCCAGGGCAAAGAGGAGGAGGGAGGGTAAAGAAACCTGATCAAACCATTTGATGCTAATTTCACAGGTGGCTGGTCATTGTGTGCCTGGCTGTTGTTATTTATAGAGCTCTAAGTAGATGTATCTACACTTAGGGACCTGAAAGGAAGGTTTGCATAAGGGTGTAGTGGTAAAAGTGCAGAAGTGGAATCTAGAGACAAATGGTCATTGGTGAGTGTCATTGCCAGAGTTAAATGGGATCATTAGTGGCTGTCATGGTTTCCGCTAGCACCTCATTGCCTTTCCTGAATCCTTTTGAAAACAAGCAACAAACCTGACTGAAACAACCATGGATAGTCAGTCTCTCCCTTATTTTTAATTGGGGTTGATAGGATTTTAATCAGAGCTATCCACAAAGCTATAAATTAAATAATTAGAAATATATTTCTAGGGCCAAAAGGACTTGATCATTTTGAAACCATGCAACTCAGATGGGACTTGAACCCATGGTCTTTTAGCTGAGATCACACACCTGGTCTCAGGACTTAATGAAGTTCAGGTTCTTTATGTCTCATTGCAGAAAAAATTCAGTGAGAGACAAAGTGGTAGGTAAGAAGTGGATTTATTTAGAGAGAAACACACTCCAGAGACAGAGTGTGGGCCATCCTAGAAGGTGAGAGGCCCCGAAATACGGTGTGGTTAGTTTTTATGGGCTGGGTAATTTCATAGGCTAATGGGTAGGAGGATTATTCCAACTATTTCAGGGAAGGGGCAGGGATTTCAAGGAATTGGGCACCGCCCACTTTTTGGCCTTTTATGGTTAGCCTCAGAACTGTCATGGTGCTGGTGGGTGTGTCATTTAGCATATGCTAATGAATTAGGCTCAGGGTCCACTGGAAGTTGAATCTTCCGCCATCTTGGACCTATATGGTTCTAACCAGTTTTTGTCATGTCCTATGGCTATGTCATTCTTTTAAAGGTTGTGCCCTGCCCCCTTCCCTGCTGTTTCAATTTCCCCCTACTCCCTCTCCTGTTCCCCATCTTACCAATGGAAAAACTGAGATCTAGCAGGGTTACATACCAGCTGAATTTCACAGTGGTGAACCTGGGGCTGGAATCTGGATCTCACATCTCCTCAGTTTAGCTCTACTTCCATCATATTAGTCCTCTAATTAAAGTACACTTCTCTTTCTTTAAATTCAAGACTTCTGGCTGTCTTCACAGCCCAGATGAAGGTTATCCTTTGTTATGGTATTTTTTCAGAATTACTTTGAGAGTTGAAAACATGCTTCTGTTATTTTCATTTCTTAAAATGAAAAATAGTATTAAAAATTCCTTCTATTGATAATACATCTGCCTCCCACCACCAGTTTTTAGCAATGGCGGTGCCTCCTTGGAGAGAGAGGGGCCCTTTGTGGGTGCAGGGACTAGCCAGAAGCAGGAAGCAGCAACAGCAGCCGGCTTGGTTAGCTGCTGCGAGTGGGCTGGAGGCACCAGCACACAGCACCTGGAGGTAATGGGTTCTGTGAATCACAGCTTGGCCTTGGCATCAGCCCTGGAGACCAGCTCTCCTAAGGGGAACTCTTTTCTGCCCTACCCTCAGTGGCCTGTTGGCAGAGGCCTAGAATAATTGTTTGTTTAAAGTTTTACTAGCTAATTATTCTGCACAGAACTGACAGGCATCTCTGTTAGAGTATTTCCAGTCTCTTGGAGGCACTTCACCACATGACTTGTGATCTAACCTCAGTGTAGACTGCAGAGGCTGGGTTTTGTTTGTTTGTTCTTCTCTCCTTCCCTTCCCACTTGTTTCAAAGGCCACACACTAAGCTCTGGAGAGGGAGCTGCCTGTGGGCTGAGAATTGGCTGCCTCACTCAGGCCGGCCATGTGTGGCTGCTGGAATAAGTACCTTTGGGTCAGTCATTCTCAGGTTACCGTACACTGGCGTGAAGGCCTGTGCTCTGTGTTGGACACTGACCGTGGGCTTTGTAGCAGAAAGGCGCGTAGTTCTCCATCTGTAAGTGGAGGCGAGGAGGTTAGCTCAGTGTTTCTAAACCTTCAGAATGGATGCTGTCTCTTTGGGTTAGGTTAATATGCCTGAGAAGGGGCCAGGTTTTAGAACCTTGCATTGTACTGAATGACCAGTAGGGTCTCTTCCAGTGCTCATGGTTTTTCATGGTTCCTCCAGAAGAAGAATTTCAGGCCACAGGGAATTTATTTGTAGCACAGTCAATTCTCAGTTACCCGTCTTGTAAATGTTTTCTATTCCGGAGACCTTTCTCCAGTGAGTTCCCAGGTTATATTCCAAGCTCCCTATTTGGTATGCACCCAGGGACTGAAAGATAATTTTCTTCTTGACTCTAGGAAAAGCTAACTGAGAGGGAAATCTACCATTAAGAAAAAAAAAAAAAAAGAAATCACACCTTATGTTACAACCAAATATAAGTAGCTTTTAGAGAGCATCCTCTATTGGGAAGGAACAGTGTGTTATGTTGCCTTGTCATTGGGAAGTTGATGAGGGTTAACTATATTTTAGCTCTCACTCTTGTACCTTGCAAGAGTAATTCCCTTTTCTGAAAGGCTTTGTTGAGTCACTAAGAATTATTTAAATGGACTTTAAGTATTTAGGTTAGTAATGAGATTCCAGTTGTATGGGTTTGTTGTGTATTACCAGTGGCTTGAAGTTGTGTTCCCTGCTCTGGGTCTTACCTCTGACCCATACCCAAGTCCCTGGTCCACACGCTGTGGTGCTCCCTTGGCATGTCCAGTCCTGCCACGTGTGCAGAGTAAGCCCTTTGACCCTCTTAAGGGGGTGCTGGTCATCTTTCTTTGCTTCACTTATCTTGCTTGTCATCTCCAAACCTGCTGTGGCTTGAAGTACTGCTGCCCTGATGGCTCTCTCCTTTGCCTCATTGAGGATCTGTTTGAGATACATGTCATTCTTTGGACATTAGAACATTCACTTTAGAGGGAGGGATGACTTTATACTGGGACTGGTAGAAGTCGGTTCAGGAGCGATCAGACTCGTGGTGATTTTAGGAGGTGTTTCCACTCCGGTCCTTGTAACCACAGGGTTTGTACTGAGCTGGACACTGGCCATTTAAGTAGATGCTTCCTCTCCAATTACAGAGTGGCTCCCAGCTGGCAGATTTCTCACTGGGATTCAGTTTTCTTGGCTGCTGTTGTTTGTTGTGTTCACACTGAGTTTCGCGGCATCCTTCCAGGCTCTTGAGTCTTTTCCAAGCAGGAGAGATAGCAGAATGCTTTGCCCTCCCCTTCTTTTCTCCTTTTGGATATTCCATGGCTATTAGGGAAGGACTTCCTGTGAAATAAAATGAAGGCAAAGGAAAGTAGCATGCCTGTGGCATAGAAATGCTGTTAGCAAGCTTGAGGCATATCAGAGAGATTGGTCATGAGAGTAACATTTACTGCCTTTCTGCTTTTGACCTTTTTTTTTTTTTTTTTTCCTTTGACTCTTTCTGAGGTCTGGGATTTATCCTGAATTTAAGAATGGACTGTTTTTGATCATTTGAATAGGTATCACCATTCAGCAGGGAATACGTGTGCAGACTGAGATGTTTCTTAAAGTCAATTTGTAGTATAAGTCATGTGAAATGATTTCTTTAGTTGGTAATGCATTTCTGCTTTAAATTCTCTGCCTGGATTTATGCATTCATCTCCTGTTTTACCAGGTGATTTGCTTTTATTATGCTGCTATGACAGCCCCCTCCCACCTTTAGTTACCACCCCCGAACACTTGAGCATGTTTTCCAGTGTGAGTAGGCATTGAGCTACCCCAGATGACATGAAGTGCCACTCATACAAGATTAGAAACAAGGAGAGCCTGGATTCCAGCAAAATCTCCCTGCCTGCTTGATCAAGCAATTGCAGGAAAGATTACGTGGCCCTTTAACATTGGTTTTGGAGAGACTCAGTTAGATGGATGGAGTCCCAGTGGGAAATCAGTAATCAGCTGCCGGCTGGAAAAATCTCAAATCATGGAATGATCTTTTCTCTCACAGCCTGGAGTACTCAGCCAAAGGAGAGCCCAGCCACTCTTTTCCAAGGTCCAGCTGTCTCTTTGAAGAAGAGAAGAGGGGATAGAGGAAGCTGTCTTCAGCTATGCTGGAGCACCTCAGTTCAGAGGGCTTTTGGTTTGCTTTGCCCCTTTGCCTTTTGCCTTTTCCCACTTGGGGTTTGCTGTTGTTTTTCCTTTAGGGTGTGAGAGGCTTCCAACCCTGGGCAGGCTCTGAAGGAGTGGCATCAGGGAAATGTGTTTTGATTTCACGTAATCTCCTTTCGTTAAGAGGAGATGAGCAGCTGGTTGACCCAGAACAATGCCAAGGGGAGCTGGGGAGTTGTTACTTGTAAATGTAGAGGAAGAAAGGAACAGATACTGGGAGGCAGTGCGTGATGTACAGCAGATGCCTTCAGAGAATAGGGGCTTGTCTTTCTGTGATTCTCTCAGAACCATGGAGGAGGTAGTGGGAGGAGACATGTGGCTTCTTGGGTTGAACTCCAGTGCAGAAGTCAACATTCTGCTCATTTAATTCACTAATTCATTAATTTCACAAATATTTTTTGTGTTGCTACTGTGTGCTAGGCACTATTCTAGGTACTAAGGATACAGTGGTAGATAAACAAACAACCATAAAAGGGCTTTGTCCTCATGATACTTAAATTCTAGTGAGGTATAGTGGCGAAAATGCATTTATAATGATGATAGTATAAGAAATAGTACGAAAGAAAAAAAAAGAAAATGGGATAGGGAGCTATTTTAATAAGTGTGGTCATGGGAGGCCTCCTTAAAAATGACCACAAAATAAATAAATAAATAACCATTAGAGAAAACAGTTTTTATTACCTGAAATATTTTAAACACTTCAATTTTAAATGTTTTTTTTTCTCGAAAGTTTTGAGCAGTTTCCAAAGACATATCTTCCCTTTCTTATCTCTGGATATTCAGCTTTGGTTAGCTGGATTAGAGTTCATCATTATAGTTGCTTTTAGTGTAGATTGGGTTAAGACAGTCTTAGATTTTAGTGTAGATTGTGTTAAGACAGTCTTAGACTGTGTTAAGACAGTCTTAGAAAGTACACAGAGGGTGTACTTTGCATAAAATTTTTCTGTATGATTGAGAGGCTCCTTCCCACTCCAAATGGCTGTTCAGCAGAGTTTGCTGCTGTTGTTTTTTTTTTTTTTACATGGTAGTAAGTAACTTTTGGGAGTCTGAAATATTAAAGTCCCCTCCACAAACCTGACGTGAATGATAAACAGTACATAAACAAAGAACCCCTTCTTCAGAGCAGAATGCCAACAGCTGTAGACGTAACTCAGGGGCTGTCCAACAGCACAACCCAGGGCAGCGGCTTTTCACTGTCAGGAGTGTGGAATGGTGTGGTGTATTCTGTGGACTGTCCTGAATAACAGGGCTTACGTTTTCTGCCAGTTCCTTTGAGAGGACTGTATTGTATGAAAAGAGACCCTTCATTTGTCATAACCCTACTCTTTGCTATTGGATCACACCTGACTACATCAATTCCACAAGACACCCTATCACAGTGGTTTCTAAAACAGCATTTCTTAACCCATTAGTGGGTAACAACCAGCATTTTTTTAAAAAGTGGAATCAGATGGTATCAGAGTATATCACACTTAGTAACCTTTGTTTCAGATGTATGTGTGTGGAGATAAGGTGTGTGTTTGTGTGTGTGTGCATGTGCATGCTTGCCATGTGCCTCAGATCCTGACAATAGTGTATTTTTATTATGTTGTGCTTTAAAAAGTTGGAAAAACATAAGCCTATCAGATGAAGTTTGGTATTATTTTCAGATGAGGAAACTGAAACTCTGAAGTTAAGGACACTGTCTGTAATCATAGTAAAGTTTGAAGTCAACTCTTTCTAGCTTTTCCACATCTGATCTAGAACATGACAGTTTTGTTACAGGATTTTTCATCTCTGATGATTTTCTAAGATTTTGGAGTTCACAGAAACACTGACTTGCCCCTGAGCATTGTTTTAAAATCAGATTACCAGTTCCAAGTTTGACTGGTTTCTCAAAATATCTCTACATGGTCTATTTCCGGAGAAGGGAAAAGAAAGATGAATCTAGTTACTTGTCTTTATTAACAGACAAGGAAAATCTAGAAGCTCTTTTCCTCTTACAGAAGGACAGCCTAGTTTTATCCAAGAGGAGAAACTAACTGGAAGCAGTAGCAGGCTCTCTCTCTTCATCATTCAAGAAAATTTTGTGTTGGTGAGACCAGTGTTGATGTAGTGAGTGGGTAGACATAGCAGGAGGAATCTGCCACCTTGTGTAAAATGTTTTGGTTTTCACTAATCAGGCATACTTTTGGATAGACTTGATTAACATTTGTTCTAGTAAGTACTGTTACAACATTTGCCACCAGTCCTACCCACTTCCCCAGCCTCCTGGGAAAGAGGTGGAACTTTCATGATGTTTAGGCAGCTATTTTGGCCTTAAAGGACAGACTTTTCAGAAAGGCATTATTTTCTCTGGCATTTCTTCCCTCTTGCCTGTAGTCACTTTTGAATGAATTCCTGATTGGTTCAGCTAGACTTTTTCTTTTTTGCACAGAAGAAATTGACCTTGTTGAAGACGCCAGAAAAATACAGTGAAAACCTGCTACCTGCTCCCTTATCTTCCTCTCTGTACTACTTTGTCACCCCACTCCACTCGAGCCCCCAGTAAAAAGTGACCTTTTGGCCCAGGGCCCTATCTGAGTGTTTTGTGTGGCAGAGCTGTCTCTGGCTGACTCCCAGGATTGTTAATGACTTCCTTCTCTGTCTCTAAATAATTGCTTGAAAAGACAGCTGTGGAGAGACATTGCCCCCAGCTTGCAGGCTTATTAATTCCAGCCATATGGAAGAGGGTGCAAAGAAAGAAGGTGGAAGTTACTTTGCCAAGAGTAGCAAGTGGAGGGAAACAGATACAGGCTTTAGGGGAGAGCAGCACCACCACATTGCAGACTAGACTTGGAGTTTGTGAGGTCTGAGTAGATTTCAGTCCAAAGAAACTTCATTAAATCCCAAATAGAGGGAAGCAAACTAAGAAGCAGTTACTCTGTATCTGAATTCCTTACAGTAGGGTTCCTCTGGTATTTGAATATAACGCAGCCTGTAGGATACTTGTGTTTTTTTGTGCACCTCTTCAAGAACAGAAGCATGCAAGTAGTGTGCACAGTCCGAGGAACAAAGAGGGAAGACATCCAAGAGATTCCCTAAATGTCAGCCTTCATGGACTTGACCATTATTCATAACTTCTGCGTTTGTCTGTTTCCACATTGGCCTTTGAAACAAGTTTCAAAAAAGATACTCTATACCTTGTTCCTTAAAAAAAAAAAAAGGAAAAAAAAAAGGAATAGTCAAAACTTGCATAGACAGAAGGAGAATCAAATACAGGTAGGAAGTAGATATTCCAGTTAGCTGTTCAGCTCAGCTCTAATACTTCTAGCACTCAGGCTTATAAAGGAAACAAGATAGGGCACTTGATTTTTATTTTTCAAGAACAGGAAACATATCAGGTTTCAAAGGAGATGCAAACTCTTTCCTAAAACCAAGTTATAAAACAAGTTTATGCAAGTCTTTAGACAAAGGGCATTAAAGAAATGAATGTATAATGCAGCAACAAAGGTTTCCAAGAAGATGCAGAACTCTTCTTGTGAGTGACTTTTTGGTGTCTACTCCGCGAACATCAAGGGTGTGGCCATTAAGGGCACTTTCACAGAGTGCAGCTAAGCGTTTTAAGTTTCCTGTGATGCACTTTTTTGCCTGAAAAACAGACTAGGTGGGTAATTTCCATTAAAGCTGTGCTTTTCAAACTTTGCTGCACGTTAGGAATACTTGAGGCACTTTAAAAAGTATCTGTGCCCTGGCTGCATCCCAGACCAATTAAATCAGAACCTTTGATGGTGGACCCCAGGCATCAGTATTTTGTAAAACTGATTCCAAAGGTTAACCGAGTTTGAGAACCAGTGCATTAGATGATCTTTACTTAATGTTAATTCCTTCAGATGAATTTTTCAAGTAGTTAAGTCCTAGAATGCTATTATTCCATGTTGCTGATTTAAGGAAGTCCATGTAGTTTCTATTAACATTCTCTTAGGAACATTGAAACTTGTATTTATGTTGGGACCAAGGACCACTACACCTTTCTTCTTCATAACCAGAACCAGAGTATTCATCAAGAAGCTATGTAGGGGCCTCTCTGGTGGCACAGTGGTTGGGGGTCCGCCTGCCGACGCAGGGGACATGGGTTCGTGCCCCGGTCCGGGGAGATCCCACATGCTGCGGAGCGGCTGGGCCCGTGAGCCGTGGCCACTGAGCCTGCGCGTCCAGAGCCTGTGCTCGCAATGGGAGAGGCCACAACAGTGAGAGGCCTGCGTACCGCAAAAAAAAAAAAAAAAAAAAAAAAGAAGCTATGTAGGGTCAGCGTTAGCTGACCTTATTGTGGCTGTTGGAGAATATAGGACCTTAGATGAACTACAGGTAAACTTTTACACAAATTATTTCTGGCTCTGGATAGGCTGTTGTCTTGGGAGAATGCCAGCATCTCTCCAAGTGAGATAAGGAGAGACATGTATTCCCTAGTCCCATTTGAAGTTAAAAACATTGTTATATTTAATATCTGAACTCTCTGACCCTAACAAAGGTGATATGATACACAGTGGGTATTTGTTTAAAATAATCAATTATTCTTTTTAATTTTGAACTTGGAATAACTGAATATATCTCAAAGGGTTGAAACATCAGAGAATCATTCATTGTTTTTATGTAATCTGGATTTTATCACAGTCCAAATAATGCCTCTTGGGGATAACGGAAAGTGTGTGTGTGTGTGTGTGTGTGTGTGCGTGCGCGCATGCATGTGTGAGAGAATGAGAAAGAGATTGACTGTGAATGAGAATTATTTTGAATTGAACCATAGTGAAGCATATAGCAGGAATCATACAATAATAGTATTCTGGTTAAGAGCCACTTGGTTTTTTTGGCCTCGGGCAAGCCATAACCTCTGCTCCTCACTTTTCTCACCTGGAAAATTATAATTCCTGCCTCTTAGGCTTATTTTGAAGGTTAAATGAAATAGTTCATAAATCACTTAGGGTCGTGCCTAGCACATTGCCAGTACTATTTAGGTGTTTACTAGAGCATAGTATCAACTTGTCCCACTAAGAATATTCTAAAACTGCTTTATTCTGTAAAGGCTTTTAATGGAGATGCTTTAACATCCCTAAATTACCTTTCTTTTGCTTGTTCAGGAAGTTCTTCTTTCTAACCTAAATTCTTCATGCTGTGCTACTGAGTCTCATGTAGGATTGCTTGTCCCCTGAGACCTCACTGAGTGAGTTCCGTCCTCAGATAACTGAAATGCAGTTATTCCCTCCCTAGCCTTAATTCCTATATTCTAAATCTCCGGTTGACTTCTGGGCTCCACTTATCTGAACCCACCCCAGTTTTGCCATGCTGTTGAGCAGAGATGTGCTTGGGGCTGATTATGATGGGAGGATGACCTCATAGTTTCTGATGCCATCTTCCAATGTATATAGCTCAGCCCTAAGCATGCTTTTTAAAAATAATGGTCTTAAATTGCTGACATTTTGTCATCTGCTCGGACGCCTAAATCTTTTTCTGCTCCCTGGACTGAATGGGATCAGCTGGAGCAAGATGCCTTTGTGCAGCCCTGCATTTTCTGTGCTTGAGTGACCTCCAGTAGCGCTGTGTGTTCCCTCTGAGTAACGTGGGTAATGACTACAGCGACAATGCTGCTATTGTGTCCAGAGGTTTGGGGCTGTAATTTCATAATGAAATGGAAAAACATGAGATTAAAAACCTGAATCTAACACAGTAATTATATTTAAGTATCACAAATCATCTCTCTGTATTTAGTTTGGTGTTTGAGATTTGGCCTCTCTTTGTGGAATACAGTCACGTCGTTTCATACATCTGCAAAATGGAAGGCTTCTAATTTATGGCTAAAATGTGGGAATTGCTTTCTCTTAATGGAAAGGTGACGAGAATGGTATTAAATTTGAAGGAGCTGGTTTGCTTCATTGACTAGAGTCAAGAAGGGAGGTTGTAGAACAACTGCCAAGGTAAAGATATGTTTGGGTCTTTTCATGGTTTAATTCCCAGATACTTAGATGTGACTACAGGCTCTCTCTTTAGAAGTTAACTGACATAGGCTGGCCTGGGAAATTCTCCAGGCCTTCAGCAAGCAGTGCAGTTGCAGAGGTATAAATACCTTGTGTGAGGCTGAGTTTCTGTAAGGATGAAAGACTTACCTCCGGTTCGTTTCCCACAGGTAGGTTAGTGCACTGGCTGTGCCTGGTCTGTTCACTACCGGGGACCTTGCATGTACCTGCAGGCTCTTTAGTTTGGCTGAGCCCTGGTGGGATGGGAGGGTGGGGAAGGTGTAGGTGGTGGCAGCTGGCAGGTGTCCCTGGGTGGTGAAGAACAGTGAGTTAGGCTCGGGGCTATTCCTTAATATGAAGTTAGAGGGGAAGGTGATTTAAGACTAATAATATCTCCATCTCCTTGGGAGATAAAAAAATCATCTCCATCTGATGATTTCTAGGAAACATCAGATATAAAATGATCATAGAAGGAAGCTGTGAAAGGGATAATTATTATTGTCAGTCATTTACTGATTATCTACTATGAGACAAGCACTTTTTGTTACCATCTTTAAACTTCGCAGTAGACACCGCTATAAGGGCATTTCTGTCCCTATAATACCTCCCACCACCAAGTAATTTCTGTTGATAGAGGCACTACAGATTATCCCTGCTTCCCCAAACCTTTCCTCTCAGATTCTCTGTGATTCTACAAGGCCAAGTACCTGGAGGATCTGAACTGCTTCGGGCCACTGTTTGTTGATGCAAGTGTGGGCTGCTGGTCACCAGCACTGGAATCACCTGGGGAGCTTGCTGTACCTCCTAGGCTTCATCAGCACACCCTAGCCAGGAATATTCTGGTTCAGTCGGTTAGGGGTGAGAGGGTTTGAGGTCTAGGAATTTGGATTTTGAACAGCCACCCAACGGATTCTTATTTACAATAAATCTTGAGAATCACTGCCTTAGGGCTCTCTCTCCCAGGAGCAGGCTATTCCAAAGGATTTGTTATGTTGAAATTTGCTCTGTGGAACATGGGCCTATTTTTCATTCCCCTGCCCCTTGGTATCAATGTCTTGGGTGAAAATGCCTGCTTTGGTGGATTCCTTTTCTTCTGGATGTAGGGAAGGCTGGGCTTCTTTGCATCTTTACCCACCCTCAGGGGTCACAGAGAGAGAGGAGGGAGGCCTGCTGGGGAAGAGGTGGCCTGTCTCCAGCACTAAACTTGTCACCATCTAGGGCCTATGGTAGTTTCTGTTTCCACTGGAAATTCATTGAACATTCTAGCACTATTTATGTTTTTGGTGTAATATGTAAAAACAGCAATTCAGGGGACTTCCCCGGTGGTTCAGTGGTAAAGAATCCACCTTCCAATGCAGGGGACGCCGGTTCGATCCCTGGTCAGGGTACTAAGATGCCACATGCCGTGGGGCAACCAAGCCCTTGCGCTAAAACTACCGAGCCTGTGCGCCTCAACTAGAGAAACCATGCGCCCTGGAGCCCGCACGCCACAACTGCAGAACCCACGTACTCTGGAGCCTGTGCGTCACAACTAGAGAGAGAAAACCTACACGCCACAACTAGAGAGAAGCCCGCACGCTGCAATGAAAGATCCCGCATGCTGCAACGAAGATCTCAGGTGCTGCAACTAAGACCTGATGCAGCCAAAAGAAAAACCCCATGGCAATTCAATGCAATTGAGCAAAGATTTATTGAGTAGCTGCAGAGGCTAAAATGTCATGCCAAGGGGGACGGCATATATAAGTAAAAGTTTCCAGCCTTCATCCAAGGGGCTGTGTTCTAATGCTGTCCTCAGTCCTGACTCACAACTGTGGCGGTCTGAGCCTGTCCTGTGATAGGGGCTTCTACAGAGAGAAGTCAAAACAAAGCACTCTGGGAATGTCGGGGTGGGAACAGTTCATCCCAGTTAGGCAAAAGACTTCTTTGGGGAAGTGGTCCAGGGAAGTGACTTTCAAACCTTGCCTGTGTTTTAGAATAACCAGGGAGAATTTTTTAAAAATCTTAATATCGACGCCATACCCCACAGCAATCAAATCAGTATTTTTGGAATTTGATCACAGGCATCAGTATTTTTTAAGGCTCCCTACGTGATTTTCCTGTGCAGCCAAGGCTGAGAGCCCCTGATATAGAAAGAAGGGCAAATAGGCTGTCATTGGGATGAGGGATAGGTAGAGACGGAAAAGGTATTCCAAGCATGAACAGAGGCCTAGAGGCAGCAAAGTGAAAGCTCTAGCTGGGGAATGCTGCTCAGTGGGGTGTGATTGGAGCACAAGACTCCTGGAGTGAGTGGGGAGGGAAATTATGCTAATTAGGTAGGGTTGGATTAAAGTGTTCTGCCGAGGAATTGGGAGACATCATGTCTTTGCACTGTGCTTGGAACTCCCACTCACCTCCTGTTAACATGGAGGATGAGGCCCCGGGAACTTGTTGCTGCCCCAGGTACCAGTTGGTCAGGGCAAGTAACATGAGGCATGCTCAGTTAGTTCCCTTTGCAAGGCTTTTTGCCTTAGACCATACATCTCAAGCTCGTGCCAGGCTTAGCACTTTCTCTTGGCGTCTGTTGTTTGCCATTTTTTTTTTATAAAAGCAAACTGAAGGTAACTTGGGGTCAGTGTGGTAGGAAGGTATTGATGTTAGGCAAGAACATGGCAATAGTTTTCGTCTTTTTGCTGGGCTCCTGTGATCATGTTGTGGGAGAGTTGCTGGGCATACTGGGGGCAGATGTTTGCAAGTAAAAGCGTGTATGTTTCTGTGTTCTTGCAGCTGCATTCATTTTGTGCCCGATTCCACTGAGGCCTGGTACTTTATCTGCTTATTGCTGTTTCTGGGAAGTTAATTTGCAGGTGCTATAAATATGCATGGTTCATATACTTCATTTATTTTTTCTCCCTCGAAGCCTCTCCTCTTTATTAGGCACTTTGCATTTGTCTGTTTGGTGCCTGTATTTGTTATGCCACTATTTTGATAGTAACATTACAGGTAAAGCCACTCAATTACGTAGGACTCTTTCTGTGCTTTGGGCAGGTGCATCTGTGCAGCCCAAGGGGAGGTCCATGTTTCAAGGTTTTGTTTCTTGTTACAGGTAGAAAAACCAGGAGAGTTCAAGAGAGAGCTCATTTTCTTTCATTATTAGCGAGGAGACTATGCATTCACAAACAAAAACCTTAAAATAGTTCATAAAATAGTGCCACTCGTGTACCCAACCTTCCATTCATCTGTTGACTCTCCCTGCCATCCACCTATCCATTTAGAGAAGGTAGTACAATATAGTAGTTAAGAGTAACAGACTCTGGAGCCAGTCTGCTTGAGTTGAGATGGTGGCTCGTCCTTTTTCTGTCATCTTTAAAATGGATATAGTAACAATCTCATAGAGTTGTGATGATTAAGGGATTAATGTACATAAAGTGCTTAGAAAGTGCCTGGGCGTAGGGAAGTTCTAAGTTTGCTGCTGCTGTTATTATTATGGTTGCTGTTATTAATCATGGCAAATAAAACGTATTGGCAGATGAATTTGGTCCATTGGCTTCCAGTTTTGTGATCTTAGAATTTATACAGAGGAAAACAGTTTGGAAAGGGAGTTTGGGCTGGATCATGGAGGGCCTTGATTCCAGATTTTAAGATCTGTAAACAGTGAGAAGGCCTTCCGGTTTTGGTCTTGGTAAGAGACGTCCATCAGAAAGTTATTCTTGCACCTTTGCACAAAATAAATCACCTTTGCACAAAACAAACCTTTGCACAAATAAGAACAATTAGGGGGCTATTTTAATGGTCCAAGGTACAATAAAACGAATGAGAGTAGTGACAACAGAAATTGAGATTTGGCAGTGGGACACGAAAGGTTCTTTCTATGGTTAGATTCTCTTGTACTTGGCTTGAGAAGGGAAGATGGGAAATTAATTTGGAACCAAAAATTTTGGTGAATTGATGCACTCCATCTCCACCCTTGGTGAGATGGGAAATTGTTATGTACGTATCATTACTGGTTATTGGAGGCAGAGGGGCTATTGTCATTCTGTTCTGTGCTTTTACATGGCTCATTATCAATAGGACATGATTAGCTCTTGAAGGGTGCCTGCCT
Organism: Phocoena sinus; assembly: GCF_008692025.1. Taxonomy (NCBI): domain Eukaryota; kingdom Metazoa; phylum Chordata; class Mammalia; order Artiodactyla; family Phocoenidae; genus Phocoena; species Phocoena sinus. Next base: position 76,111,336 of record NC_045777.1, on the reverse strand, counting down.
GTTCTCCCCTCCACCTAATTATTGTGTGGAGCTTGGGTTCATGCACAGTTACCTTGATTACACAATAAGTTTATGGAGCTGTAAATGTTCGAACACTACTTGGAGAAGGCCCTTCAGACTTTAACATTCAGGGCTGCTGTGGGTGGGCTGAGAACGGCCGTGATGGATATGTTTTCCAGATTCCATGGTGTGACGCCTTAGGTTATCTATCCCTGCTCAAGTCTTCTCTTCTTCCACAATCGACAGACAATGCAGTGAAAAGATGTAACCTAACTGAAGATAGATGGAGTGGACCAGAAGTTGAAAATAGGGAAGAGACTGCACAGTCCTGCAGTCTGTCCCAGAATCAGACATTTTTGTGGCGTGATCTGGAAGAAGAAAAACATTTATGGCCAAACCTCACTAAATTGAACAATTGTGGGGATGGTGCAGACAGATTTGTGGGGTAGTTGGAAAGAAATGCAGTTCTATTATTTTTAGTTATAGACTGGTAACTTGAGCAAGGGCAATGAGGTATTGCCTAGCAGTACTTTTTTTGTTGGGGGGATTGGCCTTCATGTATAATTCGGAATATCAGTCATTAATATTAAATATCCTTGATTATTTTCCTCTCTTTGATGGTGTGATCATGTCTGTATGATCTCATTTATGCTCTCATTTGCCCTGATAGCAGACTCTTTATGTTTGCAGTAAAACTTCCTTCAGCCTAACTTGAGTCTAGATTTCCCTAGAAGCTTTTAATTAACTACGGTACGTCTGAATGTGGAGGGTTTTTATTGAGAGGATGCAGTGGAATCACATGTGGAAAGTGCTTAGCGAACAGATACGAGTTCGTTTACTCCCTCTTTCCACTTTGAATGAGGGAGTGGCTAAGTGGCTAAGTTTCAAGTTTTGGGATACTGCTTTCTTACCTCCATCCCTAGAGAGTAACCTTGGAGGGGAGATGTTCTGGGACCTAGGGATGGTCGTGAGTGGGAGGTGGGGAAGAGTATTACCCAGAGCCCCAGGTGTCCCTGCCATCTTGTCTAGAACTCAGTGGTTCTCAAACTGCCATGTGCCTGAGAATCATCCTTCTCCTGTCTCCCCAAGGGATGGGGTCAGACTTCACAGATCTTGAGGTGTTGCTCTCTTGCAGAGATTAGGTATACAAATCCTGAATCCAAACCTGGATTGCTGTGCTCCCCCAGTGCCCACTCAGCAGTCCTGGGCTGGTAGGAAGGCAGATGTTTCCTCAGCAGAGATGTGAAGCTCTAGCCTTCTTTTTTTGTCCTTTTAAATTCACACTGAAGAGAGTATTAGATATGCAGCAAAGCAGGAAGGAAAACTGACCTTGCCTGTCTCCAGAGTCTCAGAGAGATAAAGGAAGTGCCTGACTTGGAGGCAGCTGGAGATCTGTGGTGTTCCAGAAGACCTCAGCTCTCAAATGGGCTCTTGGCAGCCTCACTGATAATCACAGTGTGATCGCTACTGGGCTTCCTTATTTAAGATGCTCTTAAATTTTCTTTTCTAACAGTATAAGGTTATGTCTTCACCAGCTCCTCAAATTTAAAAAAAAGAAACAGAGGGAGGCAAAACAAATCCCAGAACATTTTTTTTCCTCTTTCTAAAGGTTGCAAACATAAATCATATTTAGAACAATGAATGGAACTTATTTTTGATCTTCAGAAAGCTGGGCCTCTGGCATCTTGAAAAGTCTCTTTATTTTAGAAAGGAAGGAGACTGGTAAAGCGGAAGGGCTATATGCTCCCGGGATCAGGAGACTCGGCTTTGCCACCAGCAGCCTGGGGCTACTTGGCCAGAACCGGTCTCCACTTTGAGCCATTTTCCCTCTCTATAAAATGTGGGGGCCATCAAGCTTTTTCAGTGAGAATGCTTTACGATTCTAGTGATGGGCTCAATGCCTGCATCATAGACAGTTTGTAGATTTTGTCGCCCTATTTCGAATTTGTGAAGTATAGTGTCTGCCATGTATCTTTGTTGCACTCGGGGTGTTTCTTCACTAGTGTTTCATAAAACTGTGGTGAGTTAGTGCTGGGGGGACCTTATGAGAACAGGTGGTTCACCCTGTGTTCATTTTACACACGAGACACATGGATACCCCAACTTGCTTTCCCCAAGGTTGGGGCATCATTTGGGGTCTTTTCAGCTTTCTCTTTGGTATGTTTTAACACATTGTGTTGCCCTCTCACCAAGGTGTTTTCTTTCAATTCCATATTCCTTCCATTTTCCCTGGGACACTGGAGTATTCAGTTGCAGTTTTGGGCAAAAGTACTCCTGTGGTCTCCAGTGTTTTAAAAATTATAAACTCCTTGTAAGAAGAATTTGATCGTATTTGAAGAATTTGGTCATATCATACTAATATATTTACACACTTTACAGATGTATTAGGTTATAAAATATATATGTTAGAAATTACGTAAGAATGGTATGAGAAATAATTATAAATAGAAGCTCTGATTTTTTCCCAGTGCCCCAGTTTATACCTTCCATGGAATGTGAACTTGCTTTGAGGGCCGCCACTGATCCCACACCATGGTGGGCTTAGAGTTTAGACTGCCAGCTATGCAATTTCCTGTGGCACTTGTCAAAAGTACTAATTCTGGTACCTCAACCCAGACCACTGAATGAGAACATCTCCTGGTAGGACCTGGGAGTCTGCATTTTCAGCCAGGTCTCCTGGTGCCCCTGAGCCAGTTTTGGCAACCGCTGTTAGAGACAAGCAGAAGAGATATCACTTGTAGCACCTATACACTGCATAATCGTGCATGGAACTTCTCAAAACCCCCTCAGGATTTTCTAGGTGCTTTTTTGGTTTGTAACTCCAAATATTTGCTATTGTACCTCAGTCTTTTTCTCATTAGAAATCTAAATATTATTGAAAACCTAAAGATAATGAAAAATTAGACAATCAACCTTTAACAAAGTAGATTTAAGGGTTGTTTTTAATAACTTATGTGTCCATAACTATATGTTTGAAAGGACATTTCAGTATCCTGGTTATTGAGCATGTACTCTCAAACATTCAAATAAAATCAGTGTCAGATAAACATGTAACAGGAAATTTGTTTCTAACTATACACACCAGGTCAGGGTTATCTGTTCCTGTATCAGCTTTGGGAAAGCTCCCACACAAAGTTCTAAGTAGCAAGAGTGCAGGCCATTTGAGAAAATGTGATAATTAAGATTCAGCAACTAGACTAAGGCTGAATGAATAGAAATCAGAGCAGCAGCTGAGCTGGTGGGAGTGAGTAAGCTGTAATTATATCTGGGGTCACCAGATATATCCCTGGTGTAGAATTCCAAAGCAGCCCCTCCTTTTGCTGTCTTCTCCTACCCTGAGATTTGGCCAGTTATCCCTGACCAGATTTGGTCAGGCATGCCGCTGGGGTGAGATTGTGACGCTGCTTTTGCCCACATACTGTGATTTGGTATTTTAAAAAATGTTCACTTCCCAGCCTCAGTTCAGTCTTTTAGTCTCTCTTGCAGTAAGTGTGCCAAAGGTCAGGAATTCTGTCAGTTTGATTGAGCTCTGCTCCCCTGATAGCAGCTAGCGCAGGCCTTGGGACATAGAGCCTCCCGACATGAACTGATGCAAGTATCAGTGATTCAGAAGGTCCCACATGGTGGAGTCTCTGCCCACTTATTCAGCCACAAACAGGTCTTGTAGCTCTCCTGGCTCCTCCCTGCGCTTTTCCTGGAAAGGGCTCTGTTGTTTCTGAGCCTTCCTATTTGTTTCTACTCTCTCTCTCTGAAGTACTTCCAACCCCCTCACCTTTTTGCTTGGCCAATTCCTACTTACCTTTTAGATAAATAGTTACAATTGACACTTCTTTTGGTCTTCCTAAAGTAGGATAGGTATCCCTGCTGTGTGCTTCCATGTTCCCCTCACTTCCCCTAGAATAACTTTAATCATAGTTTTTGGTTCTTACTTACTAATTGTTATCCCCTAGACTAGAGTCTGCTCCACCAGGACAAGAATTCTAGTCTTCTTGCTCATCATTGTTTCCTCATTGCAAAGTGTAAGGTATGTGACATGGTAGATTATCAATCAACATTTCTTGATTGAATAAAGTAAGTACATAATAAAACAATATATGTCAGTTAATGGGGTTATTGGTAAGGATATACTTGTCAATTTCAATAGTGGTAATTAACACTGCTGGTTTTTTTTTTTTTTTTTTTTTTTTTTTTGCGTTATGCGGGCCTCTCACTGTTGTGGCCTCTCCCGTTGCGGAGCACAGGCTCCGGACACGCAGGCTTAGCTGCCATGGCTCACGGGCCCAGCCGCTCCGCGGCATGTGGGATCTTCCCGGATCGGGATACGAACCCGTGTCCCCTGCATCGGCAGGCGGACTCTCAACCACTGCGCCACCAGGGAAGCCCCACTGCTGGGTTTTATGAGAAAGAAAGATTAAAAGTAAATAGAAGGGGGCTTCCCTGGTGGCGCAGTGGTTGAGAGTCTGCCTGCGGATGCAGGGGACACGGGGTTCGTGCCCCAGTCTGGGAAGATCCCACATGCCGCGGAGCGGCTGGGCCCACGAGCCATGGCCGCTGAGCCTGTGCGTCCGGAGCCTGTGCTCCGCAACGGGAGAGGCCACAACAGTGAGAGGCCCGCGTACCGGAAAAAAAAAAAAAAAGTAAATAGAAGGGAAATGGAACTTTAGGACCAAAAGGTTTTATGTGCCTGTTGATGCCTACTGCTGGGCAAAACTTTCTGCAAATAAAGCAAAGTCCCTTGGTGGACTTAATTTACATACTATAAAATATAAAAAAATTAAAGACATTACTATGCACTATGGTGTTTACTATACTATGTACAATCTGTAAAAAAAAAACTTAGGTGTCAGTACCAACATGCATTCATTCATTTATTCATTCAGTCAGCAGGTTTATTCTTCGTATATGTGCCAGACACTATTCTAGATGCTTAGGACCCAGTGGTGAACAAAACGTACAATATCTGTCCCAAAGGAACATACATTCTAACGGTGGAGACAGTCATTAAAGAAAGTAAATAAATAATCTAGAATATTAGAAGCTGATGAGTGCCATGGAGAAAAAGGAAGGAGGAAAGAGACACAGGAAGTGCTACCGTGTGTTTTGGGGGTGGTGGTGGATGCAATTTTAGATTCAATGGCCAAGACAAGAGTCACTGAGAAGATGGCTCTTGAGTAATGATCTGAAATGGGGTGAGGAAGTGAGCTGGGCAGGTATCTGCGAGAGAAGAGAGGTGCGGAGGCCGGGAGGTGAGATGGTACGCTTGGCTCTTTGGAATGTGCTCACCGTCCTTCATGTTTATTACATTAACCAGACCAGCATGTTGGGATCAAAGTGAACTGTTTATCAGAATCTGTATATGTTTCCTGTCTTTGGACAGCTGCCCTAGCTAATCCTTAGCCTGAATATGTACTTTAAGGGTAGTGGATTTATTTCTTTTTACAAAGTTTGTTTGATAGAAAAGGCCCTACAGAAACCTTTATTTTTCCTTTTGTGGGTCAGAATTCCTGCTTTATTATCTGTGCTTACCCTCTAAGCTCTAGTCTGTGGTGGAACCACTTCTCTGAGAGCTTGTATTCCTTGAGGGCAGGGTACATTTCTTGTTTAACCAGTTTACACAAGTCTTATCACGGTGTCCCCTGCATGGGGACCTGATAAGTTATTTTGGCTGATAATGGAAGGGCTTTTCTGTCTACTTCTGTCCCCCCTTGATGGCTCCCTTATCTGTTCTCCTGTAGCACTGTGAACTCATTTCATTACTTAATGAAATTTTATCTTATGTTACTGCTTATTTTGTGCAGCTGTCTTATCTGTCCAGCTAGAGAGGAACTTGCATTTTCTTGCTCAACCTTGGAGTGCTGGCTCATAGTGGGTATGCTATGTATATACATCACTCGTTGCTGTTGGTCAAAGTGCTTGTCGCTTTTGGATGAGTGAACCAGTATCTCACTTTTGCAGTGTTTTATTTATTTATTTTTGGTTTACAGTCTATATCTTGAGTTCAGTTCTACTTAGGACTTGGCCTGGTTACACTGCTGGAGAGCCCAGGGGAATAGTATAGTTATTAAGGGAGAAATCCTTTGTGAATTCTTAAATCTTCCAATGGAAGGAGTTTTGGTTTATAGTGGTTTTCTGCAGATTGACAGTTCTTCTGAGAACCTCTGTTGACTGTTCATGACAGACATGTTGTAAATTAATTGTTCTTTTAAATTTCATTGACATTTTCTTTCTCACTTGGTGGTCATTTCCTCAAAAATATTTGCTCACTCCAAGGCAATTACTGTAATGCCTAATAAAAGAGAATTAAAAAGCCAGGTTGAGGGCTTCCCTGGTGGCGCAGTGGTTGAGAGTCCGCCTGCCGATGCAGGGGACACGGGTTCGTGCCCTGGTCTGGGAAGATCCCACATGCCGCGGAGCGGCTGGGCCCGTGAGCCATGGCCGCTGAGCCTGCGCATCCGGAGCCTGTGCTCTGCAATGGGAGAGGCCACAGCGGTGAAAGGCCCGCGTACCACAAAAAAAAAAAAAAAAAAAAAAAAAAAAGCCAGGTTGAGCTGTGGGTGCTGGTCTGGGCAGTTTCTAGCTCCTCCCACAATGATGGGCAATAATCAGATCCGTGTCTCAGCAGAATTATAAATGACTGCATTTTATGGCTCTCCTTAGGAACTGTTTTGCTTGGAATACTGTAGTTGAAACTGCTGATGTACTATGCACTGTTTTCTATCGGCAGTCTACCGTGACTGGCACCAACTGGAGATAACTCTTGAATAAATACTGCCACTTTGAGGAGGTCGTCCAGGAGCCCCTGATGTCCACGAGTGTATCACCACTCACTGGATGTGCTTCCTTATATAGTGACTTTTTGGATTGCTTTTCTGGAAACCTCTGTGTCCTGATCCTCATCTGTTTCCTCTGCCCACACATGAAAGTCCGTATAGTTGTTGATAATTATGGAAAATACAACCTGAAGACATGCAGTCAAAAAATAAATCCCTGTCTGCCCGTGCCAGTCAGTACCACCTGTAAGCTAGTTAAACTCAGCATCTCACAGGTCTTCCTAGGGAGGAACACAATGTCACACACTCGTTTCTTTGGGGCTATTGACATTTTTCAGAGCTCTTTACATTTCATTTTCCAGTGACACCATATTAAACAGGGAAATAGGAGGGAAGGAGATGGGAGTTTTGCTGATGGATGGACCTGGCAATCATACTGCATACACACGGGGACACACACACACAAAGACCCCTGGGACACACACACACAGACCCCTGTAGTTTACTCCAGGTGGAGTTTCGCAGCAGTGTTGCAGGTGTCTTCTGTGGGGAGTTAAAGCTTTCAGTCCTCATCGTATGAAACTTCCCATACCTTTGATGTTGCCTTAGAGCTCATTTTTGATTTCTGCAGCATGTCAGAGAATTACCTGACTTGGTTCCTGGTGTGGCTCTGAAATGCTGAGTTTAAGGTGGATTTGAAGTGTCACTTTGGTCCTTACTTTGCAAAAGTCATTGAAGAGTTGCCATGATAATTAATCCTGTAATGCCTTTAATGAAGATTTAAATCATCATTCTGCCAACCTATTAGTTTTATTCCTTGTTGAGAGCCGAAATATAGGATCGTGGGCTCACAGTTACATGGATGGTGACAGACCTGGGTTGTTGTTGAGAATTGCACATTTTGTCATCACATGTGTCATGTCTTGAGTTGTAGCATCTTTGGGTTCCATCAGCTTCACCTGGGAACTTGTTTGAAATGCAGGTTTTCAAGGCCCCATCTTGATTTCCTGGGGGCGGGAGTGGGTGGGAGGAAGCCAGCAATCTGTGTCTTAATAAGCCCTCCCAAGATTCTGATGCACAGTCAAGTTTAAGAATCACTGAACCAGGGGGGAGTTGCTTTCCTTTTAGTCTCTTGAGCTTACAGCAGTTGATATTTTAGCTTTTATATGAGGGAGGACAGTTATGTCTTCCTTTAAACTCTTCCTTGGTGCAGCTGATTGTCAGATGCAGAATGCTGACGTGAGGATTGATTGTGAATATGACCCACTGTGGCAGTGTTTACAGCCTCAGCCCAGTGCTCTGTGGACTTAATTAAGTAGCACCCTTCGTAATAGGTAGATAAATCTACAAGGATGTTGTGAGGTTACATGGCAAGGCTTTCAACACACACCAACTTTATGTTTGTGGCAAGTGCTTTGTCCAGTGTTGGCATTTTTGAAATCATCCTTTATCTCTGTCCCCGGCCCAGAAATTTCCTTGTGAGAACTATATTTACTTTAGACAGACTGTTATGGATAGTCAGAAGGAGGGGACAAACAATACAGAAAAGCGGACTTTCTTTGTATTTCTTGCTGAGAAGAAAAAAATTCCAGTGAGGAGTTAAAGAGGCTTCATATCTTGAGTGAGGCAAATGATCGCAGTAGGAAGGTAGAGGAATATAGTGCAACTGTAAGAAAATACCCGACTACATGCAGACAAGAAAATATGTGGGGGAAAAGAATATGAAAAAGAAACAATGCAAATTCTTCTGCGTGATTTTTGCAAATCTTTGTAAAGGTGGAACCAAGCAACCTAGGGAATCAGGTAGGTAATCATCCTAAAAATTACAGTAGCGATGAACTCTTTCCTTCTGATACAGGTACAGGAATCAGAGCCAACTTTTATTTCCCTTAGGAAATGTAGATGTGATGCCCCCAGTGAGCACTAAGTTAATATTGGATGATAGTATTCCAGCAACTGGGACAAAGATAGTTTTCTTTTTCCTGACTGATTCTAACCAAGGTCTTTCATTAGCTTCAAAACCACAGAAGAAAGACAAGAGTATGGGGATAAAATTCAGAAAATTTGCTTTTTCTTAGGATATTCATCTAAAGGTTTAATAGAAGATGATGTTGGAATGGAATATAGTAATAGCTTATATTTGTTGCTTCCATGTATGAGGCATTGTTCTAAGGGTTTTACAAGTATTGAACCATTACTCCTTACACAGTGTTATGAGCTAGGTTCTATTATCTTCATTTTATAAGTTGAGGAAACTGAGGCACAGATAGAAGTTAGTTCACCCAAGGTCACACAGCTAGTAAATGGGATTTAAGCCCTAGCAGATTCATTCCAGAGCCCTTGCCTTGTACTTTCATACTCAATCTGTGGGCTCCTTCTTCCTTATGGTTTCAAGTAAAGAATTGTCATGGATTAGCTTTTTACTACAGTTAAAAGTGCTTGTTTGTCAGACCCTTCATCATATTTGGTCCTAGGAGAAGAAGTCTTTGACTTTATTTCGGGAGTTTTTTGTGTTTTTGTTTTTGTTTTGCATTTAATGTCTGATCAGGAAATATTTGTTGTGTAATATTATTACACCACTGAGTGTAGATTTTAGGTGGAAACTTAAAATATTTATAGCAAGTGGTGACCAGCTTGCTCGTATGATGTTTAGTTTACTGGACCTCATGTTGCCTCCCTGAAGCTTAAATGATATAGTAGCTACACAGGGGTATCATGGAAACAAAATGTTGTAAGTGTAATGAGCTCAGATAAGATGAGCAGTGTCTAATGTGTTTTTTTAAAGTTGTTGTTTTCCTCCTTTTAACAAAGATGACACTAAGTTGGAAACATCTGGATTATGTCACTATGGGTATTTAATTATTTTTTATTATAAATCACCAAGATCAAGATTTAAAATGCTGATTTCTAGTTGTATTAGTTATGTATGACTATGTATAAAATCACCTCAAAATTGATCTACTTAAAAGAGCAAACATTTACTATCTCATAGTTTCTGTGGGTCAGGTATTCCTGAGTGGTTCTTGCTTAGGTACTTTCATGAGATTGCAGTAGATGTTGGTTGGGACTGGTATCACCTAAATGACTGGAGCTGGAGAACCCACTTTTAAGATGGGCACACTCACATGGCTTTTGGCAGGAGGCCTCAGTTTCTTACCTCGTGGACTTCTCCACAGTGACCTCTTGACGTGACTGCTGGTTTTCCCAGAGTGAATGATTCAAGACAGAGACAAATGACCTAATCATGCAATTCATAACTGTCACTTCTGCCACATTCCGTTAGTCGGAAGGGAGTCACTGAATACAGCCTGCATTCAAGGGAATTAAGCTACCTTGTGAAGGGAGGAGTATTCAAGAATTTGTGGACATATTTTAATCATCACACTAGGCATGACTCCATACCTACTAAATCAGACTCTCTGGGTATGGTAATTTGCATTTTTAACAGACTCCCCCAAACGATTTCTATGCACACTTAAAGAACAGCTAGGTAGGTGTTCAGGTGATATTTGTTGGGTGATTCAGTCTAGAAGTAAATGGATAGTATAATGTCACTATTCTGGTTTATTTAAGAAGGCAGATATATTTTTCATGTTAGTGTTCTAAATTTAGTGTTCTAAATAGTTAAGGTGTATGCTTAGGCACTAAGTCTGGTACTTAACTAGGTAATATAGTGAATGACGTATTTCCTTAGATTTTACTTAATCTGAAAAGGCCTTTAGCTTTCATTCTGTCACTCAGATGAGCCCTCCTCTAATTTAGCCTGTGGTGTCTGAGCAGCTACCCTCAGTATATACACATAGCCAGAGTAGGAACTTCAGCTCACACTTATAAAGAAATTAAGTATATGGCTAGGTAGAGCAAGGCAAAAGGGTATCCTGGGGTTTTTGTTTCAGGATCTAGGGAGCTGGGCAAAATGTCTGATGATCCTTATTGGCTCACTGGCTTCTGCAGCTGCATGCTTTCTGTTAGGAGAGAGAGGAGTACAAAACCAGGGGGTTGCAAAGAACAGTCAGATGGCTTCTGGAGCCCCTCTAACCTGGACTTCACTCCCTCTTAGATGTTAAAGGCTTTCAGTGGACAATCAGGCCCCCTTCTCCATCATAGCCATCATTTTCTTACCTTCTCATCAACGTAAGTCCTCTGAATCCTTGCCTGCAAGGAATGCAGCTAGTTATTTAGGAGTGGAGGATGCACATCATGGAAATACATGACTCCTCTTCAAATCTATACACCAACCACCCATCTTCTTCTCTCCCTGCCCCTAATGAAAGAAGGCAGATAAATACAGATGCTCAGAACCCTAGTCTCACATTTCATCTGAAATTCCTTGATTGGTAGAAGCACACAATTAGGGGATAAAAACCCCAGAGAGGAAATAACACAGCGATGCCTGTAAAGAGAGGCCTTTTCAGCATAAGTGAGCATTGCACCCAGAGTCTGTGATCACACACTGGAACGGCCGTATGATAGAGCTGACATGGCCCACTAGGTACAACAGATTGTTCCGCTTGTAACCAATCAATACTGCAATTAACAAATATTTATTGAACACCTAGGAAGCACCCTGGTTCACATGGCCCTCATCAGCTATTTTTAAGAGTAATGCAGAACCTCCTAACCTGTCTGTCTGCCTTCAGGCTTGCCTCTGCCCCAGTTAAATCAGTTCTGTACATTGAACCCAGAGTGAATTTTCCTAAAATATACAAACTTGACCAGGTCATTGACCTACTTAAAATGCTGTGCTTGATGATCAGCATCCAGATAAGGCCCACACTCCCTATAGCACAACTTAAGAGGTAAAGTCATCTTCTGGCTCCTGCCTGACTCTGCTTCCCCACTGCTGCTTCTCCATGTCCGTTCTAGCCTCCAGACACTGCCCACTCCACGTGCCCCCAACCCGCCTGCCTTTATGGTGCCGTATAAGAGCGGATAAGGTAGAGTGGCCTTAGAGCTCAGCTCAGTAGGCTTTGATTCAAGCCACAGCTCTGTGACTTACAAATTGTGTCATCTTGGACAAACTATACTAGACGTTTCTGAGCCTTCAGATTTGTTCCTCATCTACAGAAATAAATTACTAGCCTCACAAGATTCTTGTGAAGATTAACTATGATAATATTTAAAATTCTTAGTGCAGTACCCGGCCCATAATTAAGACTGAATAAATATTGCAGTTGCTGTTATCGATGATGTACGGAAGGCCCCTGGCACATAGTAGCTGTTTAATAGAGGAGAGGCCTTTTCCTCCCTGAACCTTGGTCTCTTCTCTGATCATAAGAAGCCCTAACTCTGACATTCAGAGTCTGATTTGGGGTGGGAGTGGCATTGGTGAAGATAGAGATACAAGTTTTTAAGAGACAGGAAGTCGGTGGAGGGATTGAAGAGCATAGATTTAAAAAGGATCATGCGTTTCCCCCTGATTTTTCCTCCAGTAGAATATGACTAATAACATCATTCCTTGTGGGGCAGGGAAAGATGGTGGTGAGCTGGGATTCAGAAGAAACTGACAATCTGGCCTTTGGTAAGTCACTGCTTTCTGGCCTTTGTTAGATCATTTGTAAAATGGGTTTGCCATTAGAATTAACTCAGATATTGTGTTTAAAAGCTTTTTGAGGAATAGAAGGCATACTGTGAAATAAGGTGACAATATTACGCTGCCAGTCCTACGATTCACAGCATGTTTAAAATGTTTTTGAAAAGCAACATTTTAATATTTACATACAATTGATGCTGAAGCATGTACCCCCTAGAGATGGTAGCTGCTAGGTGGTTAGTGAGAGTCACACATCCTGGAAGTATCTCTCATGCTTCTCCTCATGGCTTCTGTATCTCTCCTTTGAGAACAGCTCAACTCTGGCAGTGGTTTTCTGGCCACAGTGCTTTTACTCCACACCACTCTATTACTGTCATAAAAGTGAAATCCGAAGGGCCTCATGGGAAGAATACTTACCATGGACTCATGGAGTTGGGAAGAATTGATTGAAACCTAGAACAGATAAAATTGACCTAACACTCAGTTTTCCAGTCTGTGATCTGGGGCTGATAACGGCCATGCTGTTCCATCACTGTGAGGTTTAAGAGGCACATGTGGATAGCTAGTGTGTGTCTGGCATGTAATCGAGACATGACAATCTTTTCTTACTTGGGTGCCTGAAATGGTTCCCCAGTGTCCCCTGAATATCCAGCTCCAAAGTCTTCAGTCAAGGAGGGGCCTCCAAAGACAGGCTCCAGGCTCCCCCTTTCTGATCTTATTTGTACCTTATTATCTCTAAGTCATCCCTACCCCCATCCCCAATAATAATTATCCTCCAGACTGAAAGTCTTTCAGGTGATTTTTCAGTTACTCACGGCCTTTTCCTTCTCCTGTGCCTTTGGCCTCGTTGTGCTGCTATTGGTGATGTTTCCCAAGCCCGTGGGACATGAAGGTCCTGTTCACCTCATAACTTTTCCCAGTACCACCCGTCCCTACCAGGTGGGATCAATCCTTCATTCCCTGTTCTTCCAATGCATGTTGTTTTACTTCTGTTACAGCTCTTATCACAGTCTGCCTTGTAGTCATTTCTGTGTTTCCCCATCTGGATTCAGAGCCCCTGGAGGGCAAAGACTGTTGTTTTATTTTGTGCTGTTTTTTCTCACCCCCACAGTGCCTGATGCAGTAGGGATTTAGTAAATACTGCTTGAATCAATGCATGAATGAAATTGTCTCTCCTAGTCCTGTTTGCAATGCTGTAATGCAGACCAGGTGAATGTAGAATTTTGGCTTAGTGGATTTAGTTTAGCATAGGAAGTGAGTTTTCCAAGAAGCAATACTAGCTTTGAAAACAGAAATTGCCTTTATTCTTGTGGAAAACACATGCCAGCCCTCTCCATAGTAGTCTCAAATTACAGGGGAGCATTGCGTTACTGTAAAAACACAAATAAATAAACCCATGACAATACAGTGTTTGGGAGATAAAACCACATAAAAGCCATCTTTCCCCAACTCTTCGTCATGGTAATTAAGGTATTTCTGGGAGGAAAAATAAAAAGACACCAGCAAAGAACAAGTGATATTATGTTTAAAAACACTTCTTGCAATTGGCAAGGTGAGAGTAGGGGGTTATATTTTCCATTCAGCACAAATGTTCAGATACCTCCCAGCTTCTGCCAGACCTAATGCTATATTGATTGCACTGCCTGATAAATTGGGCACTAGGGTTTCCAAAGATGCCAGGCAGTACCTGGAGGGCAGAAGGTGTCACCCAGAAGGTAGTGCTGTAAAACTTACCTGTCATACTTTACCTGAACATGACATATTCTTCTAAGTGCTGGGTCTCCATTGGCTCAAGCACCCCCTCCGTGAATCCTTTGTTGTGGGCTACAGCTTTACACTGGATTTTGTTTACTGATGACTATTTATTTGACTGTCTGCCTGGCTCTTTTTAACCCTAGGGTTCCGGATCCAGGTTCTTTTGAGAATAGAGTAAGGATTTTGTCAGCCACTGAGGGCTAAAACCAGACTGAACAGAAGTTCTCATCAGCCACTTCTCATCACCTCCATTTCCAGCACCCTGGGCTGAGCTGCCACCATCTTTCACCCATTGCAATATTGCAGTAGCCTCCTAGCTCTCACCTCTGCCTCCCGCAGAGTATTCTTCACCCAGCAGCCAGAGTGGCCCTTTAAAATATACTTTAGATCATATCACTCCTCAGTTCAGAATCCTCCAACTAGTCTCCCATTTTACTGAGAATGTAGTTCAAAGATTATACTTACTGTGGCCTCCAAGATACTGCATGGTCTGGAGCCTGCTATCTCCCACCTCATCTCCCCATGTCACTTTCATTAATCCTCTCCGACCCTTGAGCTTTCGTGCTGTTCTTAAACCAAGCCAAGCCTTACCAGCCTCAGAGCCTTTGCACTATTGTTCTCTTAGCCTGGAACATTCTGTACTCAGATGTACATGTGGTTCGTACCCTTACTTCATTCAGGTCTGCTTGTGTGTCACCTTGTTGGGGAGGTCCAGTCCACCTGTGTCCCCGGTGCTAGAACATTGCCTGGCATATGGCAAGCACGTAGGAAGTCTTTGAACTGTGAATAAGCATTGCCCAGCTATTCTAGCCAACTTGGAGGGAGAGCGTATGGTCTAGGGGACAGTGGCTCTGGAGTCAGATGTCAGATCCACGCTGCTGGATTTGTTATCCTCCTCCATTTGATAGATGTTCCACCTTGGGAAAATTCTTTAACTTCTCTAAGCCTGTGTTTCTCTACTAGATAAATGAGATCGTGCCTACTGCATATGATCATTATGAAGAGTTAAGTCAGATAATGTTTGTAAAGTCCCTGGCATTGTATCTGGTGCACATATTGGATGCTTCCTAATTATTATTTCTCACACATTCTACTTCCTAGTTGTAGACTCATGTTATATGGGATAAGGGGAGTGTCTAAAAATAGTTTGAATGTGGTTTGTAATTTTCAAGTGTTCCTGCTTTATCTTCAGAGTTAGACATGTCTCAGACTCTGGGTGTTAGCTGGCGCAGCTCTGTGGGCATATCAGGGGATTTTGGTCAACAGAAAAAGGGAGAAGTCAGCAGCTGAGCCTAGGGGAGGTTCACAGTCCTGCTTGTAATTCAACAGGGACTGCATTTATGAAAATGGCAATTGAGTCCAGGGCAATTGAGACTTTGGGCTGTGCCAGCAAGTGTGGTATTTCCATTTACATCCTCAGAGTAAGTACAATTTCACCATTATTCCATTGAGGCTCTCCTTGCCAAGAAAAACCCATTGTAAATTTCTGGTTTAAAGATTCTGCAGTTTTAGGGAGTCATACTTTTTGTTGCTTTAACATTTTCTTGGCACCATAAATTTTAAGCCCCACTGGTCTACCTTGTAAATACTATACAAATGTTGTGAAAAGCTGAACCACGTCATTTGTTTTTCTATGTTCCTTATAGGAAATGGTGATGCTTCTGCCCCCACCCGCTGCTTCCCCTCGGTTTCTGCTCAGGCAGTTTGGAGTGAGAAAGTGAGAGTGAGAAAGAAGACAGATTGTCAGCAAAAGATAGGAAGGAGCTTTGCTTTGTGGACAGTGTTGAGCTAGGCAAGAGAGAAAAGTGTGTGGCTGGCAGGGTGTCTGCGTGACGTGGATCCATTGTGTGGATCCCTCCTGCTGGACCAGTGGCCAGCTCCTGGCCAGGCCACCCGGGTGAGGGCCTCTGAAGCAGAGAGCCCTGCACAGTCTGGAGCCTCTCTAGCCCAGTCTAGTGAATAGGACTCCAAAGAATAGGAGCCGTGTTCCCTTTGTCACCTACAGCCCTGCTTTCAAGACTGCACAGTGAATGTGCACTTGGGGGCTCAGTTGGCACTTGGAAAAATCTGCAGGAACGTTGTGTGTGCTCAGTGTGTGCCCAGCAGCGTGGGGGGAGTGGAGCATGCACTCTGGAGATGTCTGGGGCCAGTCCTTGCAGAGGAGGGGCTGCCCTCTTTATGCTGTTGGGTTTGCCGAGAATGTGCTGCCCTTGACAGTGTTGTGGCCAACAGGAAAAGCATTCATGGCATCTTAATGAAAGGCAGCAGTTCCTTTCTTCAAGAATAATAGGTATTCTTTTATGGAGCTAGCCCCTTGTTTAGAGATGGAGACAGAAGCCAATTATTTTTCAGTTAAAACTTATTTTTTTAAATAGTGATACCTCAGTTGCAAATCACCCTGGTTTTGCTGTGAGACATTTACAACTAGTCTTCTGACAAGGTTTTAAGCTGCCATGTTGTAGAATCTTCAAATAGTATGCCAAAATGTGATAAGGCATCAAAGACTTCCATATCCCATCTGTGTAGCTGATTGCCTTCCTCTGTAGCTAGAAAATGGATATGTTTTCTGAAGGGGAATGGGTCTATTTCCCTCACCCAGCATCTTGCACGCAGTCTGACTTACCTCTTTTTATTGAAATTGGCGAGTTTTTTTTTCCTGTGTACTTGATAATATTTACACCCTTAAGAGGGAGTTTGATAGGGGACAGAGTTGTCAGGTTGAAAGGATCAGGTATTTGAAACACCAATCTAAAAGTCATCTTTGGGGTGATAGATTGTCTTATCATAAAGAAACAAGGTCAGGACAAGTAGACTTTAGTGTGTTGGAGGAAATGCTCTGCTGTTTTGCCTCTTTTACAGACTGCTTTCTGATCTCTTTTTTTTTTTTTCTTTTAATGCTTAAATGAGACTTAGGATAATGAAGTATACATTTCAGCTGTGCATATGTTCTACATATAGATGGCGAGAGAGGACAGAGCCATCCCTGACTATTTTTCACCCTATTTACTCTAAGAGGCCCCTGTCAGTAAATGACTTCCTTTTGGAGGCAGTAATTTGTGTTTGGACTTGGGTGACTGTCAATCTGAGTCCAGCCGAGAGAGGTCATGCTGTCTGCTTGCTGCAGTTTTCTAGTGGGAAGACAGGCCAAGCCTTTTGCCTCTGAAATCCAAGTACTACAGGGGAGAGAAATGTTGCCTAGGTTTGGGTATAGAGAGGCATTAGTTTCTGAGTAAGTTTGGCACAAACTTTCTGCTTGGGAGACACAAACTTTCTTCTTGGGAGACAGGTAATGTAGAACCAAAGATTTCTGACATCTGAGAGCTTTATTTTGTTGGTATATCTCTAAAAGGGAGGAAGAAAACATTTTTTTGGTCATCCATGTTTCATGCATGGTGCTGGGTACTTTACCATATATTAATTTATTTAATTTCCATTCATTTCAGTGGAATTCAGTCATTTCATCAACTCCTGGCAATTAACATATCCAATCACATTCTGTCCTCCCCCGACGTGTTAGAAGTATATTAGCAGATTAAGTCAGTTTGGGATTAGTACTTTCCTTTATGTGTTAAACTCATTTATTCTGGCTAAGATTGGAATTTGGGATGGGATGGAACTGAAACTTATGTGGAGTGACATAAGTTGAGTACCTGAAATGAAGGCTAGCTTCATATAAGTGGCTTCTCCATGCTGTTATCCCCATCCTTTTGGTAGATAAAGAAAACAAGGGCCAGAGAGGTTATGAATCAGCTCTGGTCTCCTATCCCATAAGTGATAGAGCCAAGATTCTAGGTTGGGACATCTGACTCCAAATCCACTGCTTCTTTATACTGCAGTTACCTTCCTGCTCAAAGTCTGTCATTCACTCATTCATTCAAGAGGTATTTGGTTGGCATGGACTTTGAAGCCAGACAGCTTTGTGACTGTCTGGTAACTTCCTCGGGTAACTTCCCCTGGACCTTCAGTTCCTTCATCAGTAAAATGATGAGTAATAGAAATAGAACCTATCTAGTAAATGAAGTGCTTAAAATAGGTTGTTGTGAAGTGTTTCTAAATAGTAAATACTCAATAAATATTCGCCATTCCTCTTCTTTTTTCATCACCACCACCACCACCACCACCATCATCATCTTCATCATCGTCATCATCAGAGGCTCACTCACTCTGATCAGTCACTAGGGAGACAAACTAGCATGCAGCTGTGTTACTGAGAGCCACTAGTTCTGATGTATGAAGCAAATATAAAAACACAAAACCAACGACTGTATGGTAAGTTGATAACTAAAATATGAGCGGGTGCTGGGGAAGCTTAGAGGAAGGAACGTTTATGGTTTTAATTGCCAAGCTCTCTAGCAGCTCATCCTTATAGCTTCACCCACCCCTGACCCTTGGTAACATCCCTATCTTACTCATTTCTTGTTGAGTAAGTATTTAGTGTACCAGGTTTTATGGCTACTTTGTGTGAGAGAGGATATGTCTGGCTAAGTGATCATTTGGAGACATAAGACGTGTACTTAACAATTGGAGGACTGTCAAGGACAAAATAGACTCTAGTACTCTGGTGTGCAGTGTTCGGTGTGAGTGCCCCAGGAAGTCAGATGTGAGTGGGTTCTTGTGGGTTGGTGAGTGAGGTGGACTTTTTGGGGAAAGTGGGCCTTGAGTTGGAGCTGAAAGAACTTAGAATAAGAGCTGCGAAAGGGTGGAGAGCCTGATTGGAGGTGGAGTTATGAGACTAAAAACACAGGCTGGCTTGGCTGGAGGGGGATAGTCCTGCCTTGGGATGTGGGTGGTCTCAGAGGCAGTTCCATGCCATTGCTGCAGGAGAACTTGCCTCTGGATCCCAGAAGGATGCACACAGCCTATCTCCACCCTCAGTGAAAACCCGTAATAGCAACTTTGTGTTCATGGTGATGTTTCTGGTCATTTGGCAGGAGATAAAATCCAGAGAGACCCACAGCACGGACACTAGGTCTGAGTGGGTCTGTGAGCACCAACCGAGATGCAGCCTCTTTGTTTGTGAGCTGTTTGCCTGCATTTAAATGCCATTTACATAAGGAACTGTCAAAGTTGAGTTGACCCATGATTATTCCTTGATGTATGTTGAAAAAAGAAAAGAAAAGAAAAGAAAACCCTGGCTAATGAGGAGCTGGGTTCCTTTTCTCCACTGATGACAGCTTCCTTTCTGATCTGATGGTCCGTCAGAAACGAAGGTGGTGTGTGACTGTGGGGTTATGTCCCCGCTGAAGCCGTCTTTCCCTCAGAGTGTAATTGATGGGGAGACCTGTCACTTGTTATGCTGATGCTGTGCAGATTTTTGTGCAGCTGCCAGCCAAGAGAGTTTTAGGACATTATCTGATTGGGTGCAGCTTGTGGCAAAAGCGATAATAAATAGAGAGCTGGTGAGGGTAGATTTTGATTGACCCAAGATTGTATATTATTAAACTGAGTCTGCATGTACATGTCAGTTTATGAAGAACCAGACCCATAATCCAACTTAGGGCTGTGGCAGTTTGGGTTTATTAAATGTGCTTTATATCACTATTAATATTGAGAAGCAGAGAGGAATATCTGTAATCTTTTAATCTATGCAATAATGGTTTGGAGGGAGATTACCAGACACATTGGACTATTGTTTGCCTATAATTGTATTCAGAACTCTTCGAAGCATTGATTTGTTTCTGGCATACTGATTTGGCTCAACGGTCTCATAAAGCTCTTTTATAGTCCTCTTTGCTTTGGATTTTCCAAAAATAATTGGAGAATAATAATAATGTAGCTGGCAATAAAGGAGAGAGTAAGGTTGAAAGATTTCTAGCCAAGTGGATAGCCATAAACATCTTCTGTGCTCATAAACACCTGGGTCTGTGACCTTTGTGATTATAAGATATTTATCACCTCATGGGCTCTCTGCTTGGGGGTTATCACTTCAGTGCCTTGTAAAATTTGATTGTATTTAGTAAGTAGGTTCTGAGTTTTTGCTGAGTAGGGGAAACGTGTCCCTCTCCTTAGTTTTCCTTGGGAACAACCGGTCTGCCAGCAGGAGCAGATCTTCCCGAGGACAGAAGCAGAGAGCTTGGTTCTAAGGAAACGGTACAGTGGGACCCAGCAAGGGCACCTTTTATACTGAATTAAGTGGCTTTTAATGGAAATGGCTTTTGAATGGAAGGGAGTGGGGCACCACATCGAATAAACCCAAGCAGTGATGATGGGTTTTCCTTTTTAAGTAGAAATGAAAATTTTGATCCAAATCAAGGAAACTTTCTTGGCATTGTTGCCACCTTCTCATCCTTTCTTCCCATTTCCAAAACAGGCCTGGGGAGATGAGCCAGAGAAATGCTCTCCAAGTTCAGTTTCACTGACTTTAATAAGAAGGTATGATTAAGTGCTGCAGAGGCCCAGTGAACTGCCTTCCATCTTCAACCGTTCTTTAAATGTTTCTTCAGGAAATTCTAGGCACTCTGTCAACTTGTATCTTCCCCCTTATGCTGTTGCTTAATTGTTCCTAAAGGAAACAACTGGATCCCTGTGAACTGACAGATATGCTGAGTTGCCTACGTAAGCTATTAGTTGCCTGGTTCATGGTGCACACAGTGGGTAGCAGGCATATGGGGGAAGTTTCCAAGAAATCGGCATCTTCAGAGAGTTTTATTATAACTGAACTAGCTTTACTGTAACTAAAGTATGAGCCAGTCTTGAGGTGTATAGGACCCGTATTTTTCAAAGGAGACTGTTCTATCTAAGACTTAGTTTCTTGTCCCACGAGGCTAATTGCTGCTGCATTTCATGGAGTTTATGAGGTGTGCTTTCCTCTGTCCTGCTCCAGTCAGACACTAATGCTTGGAAGTAATATAAGCACAGGATTGATACAGAGCTGCTTCTACAGTGGCACCCCTCAATGGATTGTGCTGTAGGAATGAAGGAGAAACCTTACCACATGGCAGGAGAGAAAGACTTCCAAAGGCAATCAGTCAATCACTAGAGATATTTATCAATCACCTGCTCTGTTCCAGGCTTTGTGAAACACAAAAGAAGTATGAGTTCCAGGCTTCAAAGGCGCATTCTATCCAGTTAGGGAAAGAGAAGTTTAGGGCAGTGTTTCTACAAGTGTAGACCAGCAGCATCATCCTCCTCAGGGAACTCCTTAGAAATTGCAGGTTCACAGTTATCATCCTGTGATCACCACAAGAATGAGAGACCCTGGAGGGTGGAGCCAGCAGTCTGTTCACAAGCCCTTGCAGATGATTCACATTTATGCTAAATGTCTGTGTTAGGTTGAGCACTTCCAGGGGAATAAATTAGTAAGCAAGACGCAAGGGAATTAAGGGTTGCTTGCTTGTAGGGTTCTGCAAAGGAGAGAATAAGGTACTTTCCAGCGGGATGCTAACCTGAACTGTCTATTAGGTGTGAAAGGGGTCAGAGGAGGGAGTGGGCAGTGGATCATCGAGGCAGTATTTCCTGGGTGAGGGAGTGTTGAGCCAGGTTTTGAGGAATAAATAGAGAGGGAAGGAGAGGAGCATAAATGAGTACACGTGTGATGGTGAAGGTTCCGTTCCTTCAAAGAGCTCAGTTAAGTGTAGGGAGAACACGGACTCTCAAACTCGAGCCAAGAAAAATAAATGTAAAGTCAAGTACAGAATTTAGGCAGTTTCGTGAAGAAGAAAAATATGTTCCTCACAAGTTGAATTCTAGTGTGAGTTCATCCCTTTTATCACCTCTGGCAAGGGTGCAGTTAATTGGGGCCAGGGATCTTGCAGCTGGTGAGGCTTAATAAAATGAAGATCTCAAGAAGAAGCTCTTATTTACCTAAGGCCACTGCTTTAAAAGTGGGAGGCCGATGGCTCTCGTGAAAAATACGGGTGACTCTGTGTAAAAGGGATGAGGTGCCTGCATAGGTAAAGCTCCCAGTATTTGTAAGATGTTCTGTGTGTACTGGAGAGAGGGATCTGGAATCTAACATGGGGATGGGGGTGGATCCAGAGGAGTGGTGGGGTGTGAGGAAATATAAATTTAAGTCTAGTAAGTTTTTCCTTTTTTTTTAAAAGGCAGAAAGGAGGCACTGAAAGTTATGGCAAGTAACAAGATGAGAGATAATTTCATGAATCTAATTAGAGGGGAATCAATGACTAGAGGGAAGTAGATGGGTTAGGAGGCTATTGTAATCGCAAAAGTGAGAGATGACCAGCGTTTGAACTAGTGCAGCTCTAGAAAAATGGTGGTGTGAGCAGCAGTAGGAGATCATGGTAGTTGAAAAGGGAAGAGAAGAAGCAAAGGACCAGCCATCAGTGTCTTCCATGGGTAGTTCAGCTGTCATTGGTGGATCTTAACCATCACCCTTTTAATGATATGGAGATCAATTTTTTTGCAGAAGGTCCAAAGGCTGTGTAGCTAGGAAGTGGCAAATTTAAGACCTGACTCAAATCTGTTTGCCTGAAAAGCCTATACCATTTCTGCTCTAGATGCTAAACTTTGGCAAATAGAATGATGCATTTTGTTTAGAATTGGGCAGTTATTGATCTTGGCAGAAGTCTTGACTGCTGGGAGGAGGTGTTAAGAGAAAGGGAAACAACAGCATAGGACATTAAAGTTCCTTTGGCGAAAGTATATCTGAAAGTTTCAGCACGGGACAGGTAGCGTCTTGCCCCACCCAAAGGTAGACACAAGGGCTGTGCTGTTTTCTTTGTTGACCAGTGGTCCAGAAATCAGAGTTGAGAATGGGTTCTTTGACCCAGTGTTGGCCTAGAGAATTCTTTGAATCCTGGTCCCAGCAGAACATACATATGGCTTCTACTCCTGTTGTGCTTTGCTGTGCAGGTTGCAATTTCAGAACATGGCGCTTTTCACGGTCCTACTTCAGCTCACTTTCTGCAAAGGACAAAAATAAGTCCAAAATGAAATACTAGGGAGAAGGGGAGAGAAAAGATTACAGCTGAACTAGGGACCTTGAGTTTTTTAATCCAAGCTATTTGCTTTTTATCTCCACTTCTTAGCATGCATATTGGTACTTAGCAATGTTAGGAGATAGATGAAATCATAAAAGTAAGTCATCATTTTATCTCCACACCCGAATCTCCTTTTCAGCAACTTATTCTCCTCCTCTGCCTTTTCTCACACCTTCTCAGGTGGGATGTGCTGCTACATCTGCCCTGTCCTGAGGAGAAGCAGCAGGGATACCTTGTTGGGTGTCACGTTACTCCTGGAAATTCGATTGTGCTGGACAGTAGTTGGCTTAGCAGTAGGATAAGGCCGCATGCCTCATTAAGTTTGAACTCTACTCTGTAGGTTCTTGTAGGGGCACGGGGAATTTGTTTAGATAAGGAGCCCTTGAAAGGAGCCTGCTTGTTGAAGTGTATGTCAGCAGCAGCGATGAAAAGATGCCTAAACACATGTCCCACAGCAGCTAAAGTCCATCAGCATCGTCTATCAGCAAATTGGTAGATTACCCCTGCTGTTAATACAAGTCTTCTCAGTTTACTGGCTTGTGTACTTAACTGTTGACTGCTGTTTTTGTTAGGGGAAACTAACACATCAGACTAATATTGCGGTGCCAGGCCAAGTAATCAACAGGTTTCGCTTACGTTGGGGATCGCTTCAGCTCACGCTCGGCTCATGCCACACCATGTCATGACATTGACTTTTATGTACACATAAAAGGAAGTACTTGTTAAATATTAGAGTTTATGATTGCTAGGTGGAAAACAGGCAGGAAGTTCTCAGTTATACAGGGAAAACCATAAGTGTTTTGTATGAAGTGACAAAGAGAAATGGGTATGGTGGGTATTGAGGTGATTTTGTTAGGAACTTTGAGAGGAATTGAGAATTATGTACTATTCTGAAGAGACAGGCTGACTTTAAATCCTAGCTGTGTGATTTTGACCCAGACCTTACTTCTCTTTGCCTTAATCTTTTCATCTATAAAATAGGGATAATACCTTGTAGAGATACTGTGAGGATTTAGTGCTTAGCTTAGCCCCTAAATATAAATACTCAATATATCAGTCACTAATATTTATGACAGTTATATCATTAATTATCATTATTATCCTTTGTGGGAATTGGTACCTTTTTGTGGCAGAAGTATAAATTGTATAGCAACAGAAACCAGCACTGGCTTATTTTCTCCTTATCTTGGTTGGGCTGCATTGTCTCCACTTTCCATCAGCTCCATAATGCCTCAGTTCTGAGAACCCTCCTTGCTGGACAAGCCACTTGAGTGTCTCTGTTTCTTTTCTGTGAACATCTTCACCTTCCCCTTGGCTTTGGTGAGGCCATGGCAGGGGAGCAGTCAGATAAGGATGTGAACATTTGGCACATCCAGTGGCCATAGTTCTCGCTCTGGTTTGTCTTTGTAAGTGTAGGGTAGTTACTGGTGAAATAGAGCTTTGCAACTACTTATGTATTTGTGTGTGTGTGTGTTTTTAAATTAGTTAATTAATTGTTTATGTTGGCTGCATTGGGTCTTCATTGCTGCACGCAAGCTTTCTCCAGTTGTGGCGAGCGGGGGCTACTCTTTGTTGTGGTGCGTGGGTTTCTCATTGCGGTGGCTTCTCTTGTTGCGGAGCATGGGCTCTAGGCACACGGGCTTCAGTAGTTGCAGCATGCAGGCTCAATAGTTGCAGCATGTGGGCTCAGTAGTTGTGGCTTGCGGGCTCTAGAGCACAGGCTCAGTAGTTGTGACGCATGGGTGTAGTTGCTCTGCGGCATGTGGGATCTTCCCGGACCAGGGATTGAATGCATGTCCCCTGCATTTGCAGGCAGATTCTTAACCACTCTGGCATAAGGGAAGCCCCATGTATCTGTGTATTTTTTATTTCCTTTGGAGGGCAAGTGAAAGCTGCATCTATTTTGGAGATTGTGAAATAAGACTTTTAAAAATATTTATTTATTTATTTTTGGCTGTGTTGGGTGTTCGTTTCTGTGCGAGGGTTTTCTCTAGTTGCAGCAAGCGGGGGCCACTCTTCATCGCTGTGCGCGGGCCTCTCACTGTCGCGGCCTCTCCTGTTGCGGAGCACAGGCTCCAGACACGCAAGCTCAGCAGTTGTGGCTCACGGGCCCAGTTGCTCTGCAGCATGTGGGATCCTCCCAGACCAGGGCTTGAACCCGTGTCACCTGCATTGGCAGGCAGATTCTCAACCACTGCGCCACCAGGGAAGCCCCATGAAATAAGACTTTTAATGGATAATTTAAAAAAAGGTTGGTGAGGTTGAGCCATAAGCAGACAATACTTTCGCTACATTTTGGGTGCCTCCTTTTCACTGATGATTTTGTGTGGATAGTAACTTAAATTCAGGAAATATGTTTACTGACACATAATTTCCTGGGCTACTCTAGGGAGAAATTTCTCTCTTCACCCAGTAAATAGAGCTTTCTTTAGGTTTTAGGCAGTTATCTTTTTAATATTAATTTTTGTGATCCATATGAATGAGGCCACATGTCCTTTAACAGTTTTAGACCTCTTCTGTTAAATGGATTACTGCCATCTGTCAGTATAAGGGAAACTTTCCTGAGACAGAAGGACCTAAAACAGCAGTTCCCAACTAACTCTAGGGTCACATAAGAATCACTTGAGGAGCTTTTAAAAAATTCCAGTGACTGGGCCACTATTCCAGATATAAAGTTGCTCTAGCGTGGGGCCTGAACATTGGTGTTGTAAAAAAATCCTCTAGGTGATTCCAGTGTGTAACCAGGTTGAACACTAATCTGAGTGGAGTTCCTTTTGATGGAAGCACCAGTGGAATGAGAGCATTTCTAGTTTTTCTCAGCAGGAATTCTGTTGTCTTCCATTGCAGTGCCCGTTTTGACAGTGGAGTGGTGCAGTCGTGCCTGGATTGCAGTTCAGAGGGTAGCAGCTGTGTCTTTGGTATCTGAATCCTCTGCAGGCAGCGTAGCGCCAGGCGTATACTAGGTGCTCACTACTGCCCTCCCCCCTTGCTTGCTTTGGATGACTAAAATGATGGGATTGAGTCCAGATTTACCAGCTGGTCATTTCCCCTTCTGTGGTCCATGAGGGAGTAGGTCCACAAGCATATACTTTTATTGTTCTAGGAGGGGGAAGACTCCCAGCTTTGAAATGCTTTAGGCATAAAACTGATCTTTGATTAAGATCAGCAAAGGCTTGCTGTGTACAACATAAATTGTCAGGTAAAGGGGGAGGGTAGTACATGCAGTGCCATTTATTACCTCTTTAAGCACTAGTCCTTCCTTGTGCGGGTTCTGCACACCAAATGGAAACAAGTTCTCTGTTGCCCTATTTTATTCTTTTTTTTTAAATTTATTTTTGTCTGCGTTGGGTCTTCGTTGCTGTGCGCGGGCTTTCTCTAGTTGCAGCGAGTGGGGGTTACTCTTCATTGCAGTGCACGGGCTTCTCATTGCGGTGGCTTCTCTTGTTGCGGAGCACGGGCTCTAGGCACGTGGGCTTCAGTAGTTGTGGCACACGGGCTTAGTTGCTCCACGGCATGTGGGATCTTCCTGGACCAGGGATGGAACCCATGTCCCCTGCATTGGCAGGTGGATTCTTAACCACTGCGCCACCAGGGAAGCCCCCTATTTTACTGTTAAATACAAAATAACTATTTTGTTCAGGGGAATCAGGAGCCTCTTTTTATTGTTTCTTCCTTCTTCCCTCCCTTCCTTCCTTCCTTTCTTCCTTCCTCCCTCCCTTCCTTCCTTCTTTTTTCTTTCCTTTCTTTTCTTTTTCTTTCTTTCTTTCTTTCTTTCTTTCTTTCTTTCTTTCTTTCTTTCTTTCTTTCTTTCTTTCTTTCTGTCTCTTTCTCTCTTTCTCTCTTTCTCTCTTTCTCTCTTTCTTTCTCTCTTTCTCTCTTTCTTTCTCTCTTTCTCTCTTTCTCCCTTTCTCTCTTTCTTTCTCTCTTTCTTTCTTTTCCTTTTTAGATAGCCCAAATTGCATCAGGGCCTGCAGCTATAGTTATTCATAAAGGGAGAATTCTTTGAACACAGGGGACCATGGCCTGAGAGTTTGATAAACTGTTACTTGTTTGGTTTGTAGATTGAGCAGTACCAAGCATATATTAAGTAGGAGTAGCCCCCTTGCAGTCCGATAGTGCTTTTTAGTGTTAATTTCTTGTCTAGAAGGTTGTTTTAATCTCCCACAAGGCTGGATTAGCAGGGCAAGTAATTATTGTCTCCAATTTATGAATTAAAATATTTAAGACTCAATGAGTTTAAGTGACCTGCCTTAGGTGATGGAGCTGGGCCTTGAATCTATGGCTTTTGACTATAAATCCCTTCAGTACACTGAGTTTTGGGGAGGGCTTTTGCTTGGAAGTGTGACGAATGGAACCTCAAGGTTCTGTTTGTCCTAGTTTGAATCCTTTGTTTGTGTGTGCTTGCTTGCTCTGTGTGTGTGTGTGTGGTGTGTGTGTGTATGTGTGTTAATATTAAGTGTCTTGCCATTTGCGTCTGCAGAAGGCAGTTGATAACTGGTAATGTACATTTGACATTTGATGTAGTGAAGAGAGTGTCATCTTTTATTAACAGTTGTGATTTTTTTTCTCACCAAGGAGCCTACTTTTATTTTTAATTTACTGTGAGTGTAAATATTCACATATAGTATTTTATTTGTAGGCAAAGTATTTTTCCCAGCCTATGCTGTTTGCTTAAAATGATAATGTTGAAAGTTTAATATATTCAGTTTTAGAAGGGGAAATTTTTCCGGGTGGTTTGGGGGTTGTTTTCATTCATCTGACAAATTATTGAGTGGCTACTGTGTGTCACGTGCTATTTACCTTTACTTCCCTCTTAAGGAAGGCTAGGATAAAAGTAAAACTGTACATACATTAAGGGAAAAAGAGTCAACACCCACTTTGCTTCAGCTCTGTCTTTGTCAGGCCAGCTGACTACTGAGCTTTATTGATTTCCTGACTTTTAGGAGAGAGTGTTTCCCCCAGTTACCTGATAGGCCCAGGGTGGGAAATGCTCTCTTTGGTCCCCAGCAATATTTCATGGAGAGGTGGTTGTGGCTGCTGGGAATTTTGGAAGGAGCCACAGTTGGTGCTCCCTGGATTATGTTCTCTGTCATTCCATCCTGCTGTTTTCTCTCTTCCTTTTTTCCACCCTCTTACAAGCAAAGCCTCTTTTTGTTTTCTGGTTCCTGCATCCCAGAGGGATGGTTAATTATGCTTGAATATAAGGTATGCAGTCAGGGTTGAAGACCTCAAATGCAGAAAAGTGGTTTTTGTACCCAAGAGCCACCTCCCTTGTGCGTTAGTGCAGCACGTTTGTCTCTATCAGGACAAACTTATTCTACAGAGATGGATCATAACCATTAGAAAGGAAACAAAAAGGAGCTTCCCCCGCCCCACCCCTTTGCCCCGGATTCTGAAGATGGCTGCAGTAGATGCTTCAGTAGAAATTTGAAACGTAAAGGGGATGTGAGGGCACCACATGAAGCTCTTCTTACTTAGAACATGAGGACTTAAAAAGACGGGAAGAAAAGCACTCATTCCATTTTAAGAGGAGTGAGCATTTGACTTGTCACCTTGGTGAGGGTAAACAAAGCTTATCTTTTTGGTTGGCACCAGAGGGGGCTTTTAAAGTCTCGTGGGAGGAGAGAAGGGTTGTTCGGTCATTTATTTATCATGCTCGAGTTGAGTCACTGAAATTCTTGGTGGAGTGTCTCCGGTTGCTCACTCCACGTGTCTGGGGCATGGTGCCCTTGCTTGCATATTCTTGTTCCTACTGAGGAAGCCTATGACCTGGTTTCTTTCCTCTTCTGTTTTTCTATTTTGTTTTGTCACTTTTGTAGACAAAGGCATTCTGTAGTAATTCTTTTGTAGAAACTTCCGTGCCTCAAGTCATTTCACACAGCACAGATTGTAAATAAGCATTCCATGGAACTTGATCAGTGGTCTAGGGAAAAGGGTTGACATCTCTCTCTAAGGGATATCAACACAAATCTGTCAGCTCACCCCACATCCTTGATGGCAGAACCCCGATTTTACTAAGGTGTTTACTGTCCATGTGGACTTGAATTCAGGGAGTACATCTTGACTAGTCTAAGCCAATAATTGCACTCCTCATGCCAGTTAAATGTCCAGGTCTCACTAGTTTGACATTGCGGGAAATCTTGTATGGGTACTTTTGGAAAGTTTCCTTCTATTTGAGAAGAGGAGAAATGTATATTTTCTATTTCTGGTTGTTGTTTGTGTGTGGCACCTTGATGTGGCAGCAGCCATCTTTGGTCCATGAACTGACCTTGGAGCACAAACTAACAGCAGAGCTAAAAGAAAGATGGAAAGATGGTATGTTTGATGATATCGTTGAGCTGCTGAATTAACCAGCCTGGATTCATTCTACCTCAGGGCTTCTTGTTATGTGGAAGGAAAAAATTCTTATTTAAGTTACTTTAGTTGAGTTTTCTGTTTCCTACAGTCCAGTGTATTCTAACTGATAAAGTCTCTTACCCGTCCACATAGGATGGTTTGAGATAGAATTAGAAAATGGTGAAAATGCTTTTGCATGTGTACTACACACATGATTAACATAAACATCATCAGTATTATAACATTCCATACTGTCTAGTGTTCCTGTACTTTGCACCTACATCATTTTTGCTGGCACCTTTCTCCATAGCAAGGGAACAGGCCATCAGAATGAAAAGCAGCCATTTAAAGGCTGTTCTGGGGGTTTGCCAGCAGAGTTTCTATAACAATTGACATGGCACATAACTCCTAAAACTTAGTATGAGGCAAACATTCCTGATAGATTTGTGTTTCTTACTGTTGGAAAGTGACAAATAACATAACTTGATATATTTTCTTTTCCCCTTGTCTTATTTTCCTAAGAAGCTCCAGTCTAACTTAAGTGCTTAGTGACACTTCATCCTAAATTCCAAGTATATCTTTCTTCTAGTTTTTGCTAGTTGGTTTTATTTATTTTAACAAATTGGGAATCTGTATCACATCCTAACTGGAAGTAGCTAACCACCTTTGATTCCATTATTACTGAGGAAACGTTTCTGATTTGTTAAAAATGAGGGTCCCAAATAGTGGAGCATATTTATTTGAGTGCATTCATCCATTCAGTACACATTTATTGAGCTGTTACTAAAAGTCAGCCAGGCAGTTGAATATTTTTCTTTGGTTTGGGTATAGGGCACAAATAACGAAAGCACTAGGAACTCAGAACTGTGGGTAACAGAGCATTACGTTAGGGGAAAGTCATTTTTCATTGCTGGTCCAGGGGAGAGTTTTGAAGCTGACGTAGAAGTATTGATTTTAGGAATGCCAATGATTTTCATCTCCTTTTCCCATCTCTGAACTGAATGTAATCCCTTCAGAGGTTTTGAGAGTCAGAAAACCTTTATCATAGTGAAAGGACAGGAAAAGACTTTCATAGAGATCACAATACTGAAATCATTATTCAAGAGGAAAATTTTAGGGTCAAGTAAATAGTTTATATATTATGATTCTCATCTCACTTTCCCCAACCATAAAAAGGGGAAAAAAGGTTGAAATTTATTTTTTTCATCCTTTTGCGATATGCTACTTTGAAAGGTTTTTTTCCTTCTTAGAAAGGCATGAAAACAATCTCCTTGACTTAATTTCAGTTACAATTAGGGGACAATTGTTCTGTGCGTTTTCTGCCCTGATAGAGGCTTGGGGCATCATGACTGGAAGTAAGGTGCTGAACTCCAGGATTGCTGCATCTGGAGGACCCCAGAATCCAAACGTCAACAACAGAGCAGTTTGAACAGCTTCTTGACTGGCTTATTACTGTTGCCAGGCCTGGTCTGGGGATCACCTGCTCTTTCTGGGCTGGATAATTTGATCTTCTCAGTAGATCAGAGTGTCTGAGACCAAGTTGCTTTTGTCTTTTGAGTGTCACTGTAAGCCTTCTACGAGCCATAGCATATCTTCCCTAAGCCGGGACCCAACTAACCTCTCAGGATTGTTTTTTGTTGTTGTTGTTTTTTTTGTTTTTGAGTTACTTGACAGTTTTGTGCCTTTGTCTTGGGCATCAGTCGGGGATCCCAGGTGGCTTAGGCTTCAAAGAGAACTTGTACTAGTGGCAGGGTAAAACAAATCTCAGGAGGCTTCCAGTTGTATCCTAAATCTTTTCTCCTAGGTTGTTGAGAGAGTTAAGTGTGGAGTCTGAAAGTAAAAATCCTTACATCACTTTACTCCATAATTGAAAAGTACTTGGCTTTGGCCCTCAACATGGTTTAAATAATGATAGATTTAAGTGATGCTTTGTAAATGACTTAATTTCAGGGTTTTAACTCATTTGCTAAATGGGCTCAGCAGCCGTAAGCAGCATTAGTGTTCTGCGCAACATTTCAGAAGATTGTTTGAGCCAGTGGTAATCCCTGAGGTAGCCATTGTGCTAAAATTCTGAGAAGGACCTCCAGGTGCCTGAAATACATGCCTTTCTTTTTTCAGAGGAACTCATGTGTTGAGGTTGTAAGATCTGGATCTGGATTTAACTTATGTAATGTTTTAGACCTTTCTTTTGTTTTTTTCATTTAAAATAGCAACAGTGTTTTTTCCCTCTGTTCATGTACTAGGAAGTGTAGGTTAAAGCGTCAGTTGAATGGTGGTATTGAATATGGCGGTGGGTTCCCTGGAGCTATGTGTGTACCTGTTGGTAGTTCTAGAAGAGTTTCAGTCACTGCTGTATATCCCCCGTCACAAGGAAGATCCTGACAACCTCAGCAGCATGTCCCGAGCATCCGATAGCCTCAGAGAACACGGCTGACCCACTCACTAGCCAAAGGCTGGGTATTGTGGACTGCCCTGTCTTTCTCTCTGCTGGTCACCTGGTGTTGGATAGCAGGGAGACTTTAATGTGAAGGACCTTTTCACCTACTCACATTGCCTCTCATGTTGCTCCCACAGAAGGCTAATAAATTTTCCGTGATGTAACTCGATAAATCAACAACGAGCTAAGAGGAGAATGGCAGAGAGCTACTTAGGAAATCCAGTCCTTGGTTTTACTCAGAGATTGTTGAAGAATTTTGCTTTGTAGGGGAGAAACAACAAACACACCTGCTCCTCCCAACAAAGACAGCATCATTAACTATAAACTGCCTCCCATTCCCTGAAGGCAAATCGATAGACGTCAAAAAGCAGTTTTGAGGAAACCGCCTTGGTGACAGTAAGTACTCCATTAGTTGGCCGTGCTGTGAGGTGCTGCCTGGAAGTGTTTAAGATTCAGAGAGTAGATAATTTCCCTCCTGGATGTCCACAAGGAGCTCCTGGGATGCCTTATTGAAAAGTCAGAAACCAGGTATTACTGTGCCTCAGTACTTCTCAAACTTTAGCTTGCAGCAGAATTACCCAGAGGGTTTATTGCCACACCGATGGCTGGATTCCACCCCTAACAATTTGGTAGGTCTGGAATAGGGCCTGAGAATCTGAAATACTAACAAGTTCTCAAGTGATGCCCAGGCTGCTGGTCAGGGAACCATCTATTGAGAACCAGTGTTCTCTCTGATCCCCTGTCTCTTTCTGCTCATCTCATTTCCATGCAGCAGGTATAAAATCGAGCACCCCCAAAGCATTCACCCTCACTGTTGACCTTATTATTATATTCATAATTCTAATTAGATTTTGACCTTATAACAGGTCAGTCATATTTGAACTTCACATTAATTGTAAATCCGTATTATCTGAATTCTTGATCCTGAAAAATCTCGCTTGAACTTGAAATCTGTCCTAGAACGTCTTTGGAAAATTCCAGATTCCCAGTTCGTGTATTACACTCCATGGTAATTACATTTAAAAAAAATTACAAAAGATTACATCCACACTCAGAATCATCTGGAAGCTTTAAAAAAAATAGTCATGCTTGGGCCCCATCCCAAACCGATTGAATCTCTGGAAGTAAGCACCAAGAAATACATAGTTTTGAAAGTTTCTCAAGAGATTCTAATGGGCAG
Organism: Phocoena sinus; assembly: GCF_008692025.1. NCBI lineage: Eukaryota > Metazoa > Chordata > Mammalia > Artiodactyla > Phocoenidae > Phocoena > Phocoena sinus. The sequence continues at coordinate 76,078,386 of NC_045777.1, read as the reverse complement.
CTGGGTTGAAAAGCCTTGCTCTAGGCCCCGGGGAGAGAGGGGAGCAAGAGAGCTCCAGTGAATCCTTTACACTTGCTTTTTACCTGCTGCTCTGCCTTCTTTTCGCTGTTAAACAAATTATCCTGTCATTATACTGTATCACACCCCTACTTCACCCTTCTTTTCAGGTTGGCTAGCCTCATCACATTGTATGTCATTTTCTCTGGACTTAGGAAAACAGCCCAATAGACTGTTCATCCAAGTGTATGTAATGAAAGGCCTTTATTCTTCAGGTTCAAATTATTTTAAAATGAGGTTGTTTTGTTTGGGGTCTAGCCAGTCACCTCCTCTACACTCCAGTTTGAGCATCTGTTTTAGGCGGAGTTCCCTAGTCTGCCTTCCTCACCTGAATAAAGGAACAGTCAGGCCATGTTAAAGCTTTCCGAGCCAACCCTTAATGCAGGAGGGAGGTTTAGGGAAGAGCCAGGCTCCCTCCCTCGTTGTCAACAGAATGAATGTTGTCGAATCACTTGATCCCAGATCTGTGAAGTAATACACAGGAGGAATTTCTGCTCTATGACTTTAATCTGATAAACTCTACTTGCTCTGGTGTGTTGGATTCTATGTGTGTTCCTCTGCTACCACCAGCATAATCCCGGCCTTATGTGTAGCAGCTAGCACGCAAATCAAACCCTCAAACCCAGCCTTGATGCAGACTTCAAACAAGAAATACTTTAGAAATCTCTATGATGATGCTAGGCACTTAACCTTACTGCTGCTGGGCTCCTAAAAGGAGCCAGGAAGTGGCAGGTCCAGAGAATTCCTTAAAATTTCCTATTGAGCTTGGGCCCGAAGCAAGCGACTGTTGCAACCAAATAAAGCAAAACCAGTTTAACTCTTGCTTTTCTTGTCTCCTTTTTCCTGTTCTCATTTTATAGATTATATTCTCACTTGCCTTTTCTCTTCCTTATTTATTTTTTCCATCCATATCTTTTCTGTTTTCTCTCTGCTCCATCCATCTCTCCCCTACCTCTTTGTTTTCGCTTTTCCTGTGTGTTTTCTCAGTTCCCACTTTTGGAGAGCCAGGAATCTTGTATAATTTGAGAATTAGCCAAACATTGGGGTATTTATCCAAAGTGAACCTTGGATGGTTTCCTTTAATGCTCATTTTCAATCTCACTAACATCTAGGACCAGCTGACGGGTGAACAAGCTATAAAGAGCACCTGTGCCCTTAGAAGTCATCAAAGGTGGTCAGAAACAAGGAAAAGAGAATTTAAATAATACCCGCAACCCCCTGGAGCCAGGACATAGGAGATGCTGATACGAAGATGGCAAAATCCATAGCATGTCTGTGACAGTTTTCTTCCTTCACGCTCGTGGCAAATATCATAAATAGATCTCAGAACTCTGATCTTCTGATTTTTCTTAACCCAGTACTCCAGGGCATATTGGCAACTAGACAAGATGAATCCTCTCATCCTTGTTAGTGGAAGTTTAGAGGGAATTGTTGGCAAGGAGAAAATGCTACAGAACTAAATCCCATCTTTTCAGAGTTCTTTGGCTTCAGTGTTGATGATTTGTGCCAAGAGACCCCCAAACCATCATAGATGTTGCAGCCCTTTCTTTACTGACTTTTAAAAATATATATATTTATTTATTTACTTGGCTATGCTGGGTCTTAGTTGTGGCACGTGGGATCTTTGTTACCACATGTGGGATCTTTTTAGTTGCAGCACGCGGGCTCTTAATTGCGGCTTGTGGTATCTAGTTCCCTGACCAGGGACTGAACCTGGGCCCCCTCTTTGGGAGCCTGGAGTCTTAACCGGTGGACCACCAGGGAAGTCCCTCTTTACTGACTTTTAACCCATACATGTGACAAGAGCAAAATTTCTAGAGATTGTGGTAAAGGAAGAATAATTTCAGCGAGTTTAAGAAAGCCTGAAGACTGATTTGGTGTGGATAGTGCGTCGTATAAGGAACAGAGTTTCAGCGCAGGTTGCTGGTTTTATTGGGAGGTCAGTGGTCGGACAAATACTTTTCCTAGAATCATGCAGCCCACTTAAAGTGCTGAATGCTGTACATAACACCCCAGAGGTGAAGATGTACAGGGGGCAGTCTGATTATTGGAAAGAGGGTGAAGAGATTTGACAGTATGAGAATTTGGGCACATTTGAGCAGTAGCAGTTCATTGTCCTAGAACAGATTGCCTCCTAGCCATGATTTATTGATGTGCTTGATGGAAGGGCTCAACACGAGCCACTGTTTATCTGTTTTTTTTTTTCAGTTGACCATCACAAGGCCTTAAATAATTGTGTGTGTAAGAAATGTCAAAGTGACAGACTTGGGTTCAAAGGACTGTGCATTTTTACATATCCACCTCTTGCCCTTCTTTTTTTTAAATTGAATTGTATACTTTATTTATTTAGTTAATTTATTTTTATTTTTGGCTGTTTTTGGGTCTTTGTTGCTGCGCGTGGGCTGTCTCTAGTTGCGGCGAGCGGGGACTACTCTTCCATGCGGTGCGGGGGCTTCTCATTGTGGTGGCTTCTCTTGTTGCAGAGCATGGGCTCTAGGCACGCGGGCTTCAGTAGTTGTGGCACGTGGACTCAGTAGTTGTGGTGCAGGGGCTTAGTTGCCCTGCAGCATGTGGGATCTTCCCAGACCAGGGCTCGAACCTGTGTCCCCTGCATGGGCAGGCGGATTCTTAACCACTGCGCCACCAGGGAAATCTGCCCTTCTTTAACTTGAATGTTTTCATCAAAACTAATATTTTCTCATGTGTAATATAAACAGATTCATATGCACGCTGGCTGAGAAAGTGTGCACAATGTTATAGTTTTATGGATGGTGGCAAGTGTGGTGTCTCTGTCATTGCCCCGTGCCTGTGTGTCTGGGAAGACGGCTCACCACATCTCTGAAGCAGTCAGCTGTGACTAAGTTAACAGAAAATTGATACCTGGATATGGATCAACATATAGAATAAAGATACTGCATTCCGGGCTTCCCTGGCGTCGCAGTGGTTGGGAGTCCGCCTGCCGATGCAGGGGACGCGGGTTCGTGCCCCAGTCCGGGAGGATCCCACATGCCACAGAGTGGCTAGGCCCGTGGGCCATGGCCGCTAAGCCTGCGCGTCCGGAGCCTGTGCTCCGCAACGGGAGAGGCCACAACAGTGAGAGGCCCGCGTACCGCAAAAAGAAAAAAAAGATACTGCATTCCAAATAAATTATGTAAGTTGAATTATCTAAACTGGATTTAGGGACAATTATTGTAAAGGTAATCTGTGATAAATCGTTTTGAGGTGATTTTTTTTCTCCCTCTTTTATATCCCCATTTGAAAGCCCTTAATTTAATCTGTGTGGATGAGGTGGATTCTTGTGGGGTTAAATCACTCCAGTTTATACCTAATGAGGGTAAATTACCAAACTAAGCTCCTTAGGGGCAATGACAAAGAGCTTTGCCATAGGTCCTCAGGAAACCTGCATTCACTTTCTGCACACAGGAACTCTATTTCAATTAGTCCAAATACTTGGAATCCTAGAAAAAACTTAATAATGATATTAGCATTCACTCCTTGCTTCAAAGAAGTATTGAGCACTACGATGTGCCTGGCAGTGGAGGACTACAGTTTTAATAATGATACCTATAGTTTCTGCTTTGCACGTAATAGGGGAGACCAGAAAACCAATGAGTAGTGCACAGTGAACGTTAGGTATCATTGCTCTTTTGAGTGTGATGGTTGCTCTAATGGGACCTTTTGAGATGCACCTGTAAGAGACTTTGACCATGCTTGGGATTGTTAAGGAAGGCATCATGAAAAAGAAAAAGTGAAGGGTCAGCGCCTGGCCTGGAATGTTGGCTAAGAGGACTAACCAGGCTCAGTTTTCTCATGTGAAAATGGGGATAATAATAATCCAGGTTCAGGGAATTGTTATGAGGATTCCATGAGACTAATGCACATTGGATGGTGTGGTAGTTCTGGTAACTGAGAAGCCGTCAGTGATGATAGCTGTTCCTGTCTATCACTCATCTTTTGTTCTGTGTAACAACCCTTTGAAGAGAGGAGCAATTTTCTCTATTTTGAAAGATGCTCAGAGAGGTTAATTTGCCCAAGGTTATCCAGCTAGAACTTGGTAGGGCGAGGCTTTGAACCTAGATATCTCTCTCCTGGTTACCTCTTGTTCTCTTTGTGCTACTCTGGAGGCCCAGGATGATTCCAGCTGCTTCCTGCTTCATTATTCCCCTAAGTGCCCCACTGAGAGGAGTCTGCAATTTCTAGCTCCTCCTCTCCCTGCCTCCTGGTCGTGCCACGAGTCACTGCTGAGCCATTTGTGTCAGAGAAGGAACGGGGGCTTACTTATCACACGTAGGCAATTTGCTGTGAGTTCTTGCTTATTTGCCAGGGACACCAGCAGAGAAGTGTTCATCAAGAGGCATCATGTTTGTTAAGGGACCACATGGTGTATTTTAAAAGCTCTTAGCTCTCTCTGGCATCGTTGATTGTGCTCTAGCAGAAGAAATAAAGCTACACAACCTTTTATTAATATTATACATGTTTTCAGTTTAACTTTGGTTAAATTTGGCATAAAATGGAAACTTGCAAACCAGCTTCCCTGGGATGTGTGGCTTCTCTTATGCTAGTTATGCTGAGGATCTTTATTGAACAGGGGGCTCAGATAGTCTCTGCCTGCAGCTAGGGCCCTGGACTAGCTTTTCTCTTTTGCTTGTCTTTCTTGATGGCATGGGTTGCCTTGTTTCATGAAGCATGTTGATATGGATAAATGTTGAAATGGGGAACTGGTAGGTGACAACTGGAGAACATATATATGTGCTCCCATATTCTGATCAAGCTTTGGTATGTTGCATGTTTGACAAAACTGGGTGGCCATTGCTTGGAGATGACATGAAGTTTGAGGAATTTGTAGCTCAGAATTTGGGATGATTCTTAGAGTTCATGTACAGATGGTCTTTATTTTACAGGTGAAGAAACAGGTCTAAAGGGATGATGGTGGTGATGGTGGTGGTGGTGGTGATGATGTTTCGACAATAGCAGTGAGAGCACTAACAGTTTTTAAGCCAGATGCTCTCCAAGAAGCGTTATGCGTTACCTTATTTGGTCCATACAATGACTTGGGGTATGAGACAGGTATTTTTATTATCTCCATTTTACAGATGAGGCAGAGAGGGGTTCAGTCATTTGCCCAAGTCACACAGCTGGCAAGTGGCAGAGCTGGAATTTGCACCCAGGCTGTCAAACTCTGTCAGAATCTTTTATCTCAGTCTTTACACTGTAACGTGTATGTGACTTGCCTCAAGTCATGAAGCTGTGCAGAAATCATCTCAGTCCCATATCCTGTTCTTTTGATGACTGAACTATTTCAGTGATTTGTAAAATTCTTCTAGCTTAAATAGAGAGATTATTAGATAGTATAACCAAATAAAAAAGCAGAAACCTAGCTGTTGTGGGTGAAGTGAGATAGGAGGGGACATTAACAATGTGTTCCATTTATTTAGCCCTTCCTGTGGCTTCTCAGAAATCCACGAGCCATACTTTTAAAACCCTGACTTTAGTTAGGGACTTGAGCTTCAGTTTAATGTTTTTTAGCCACAATTAAAATTATAACAGGGAACAGATATCTCTAGTCAGATGTGTCCCATTATCTCTGTTTATATCTCCACTGGAAGCAAACTCTGAAGCTTTTGTAGCTGTATTATTATAGTTTTGCATGGTCTCTGGGGGAATCAGAATCAGGTATGTGTTGGAAAAAGGCCTTCCTGATATTCTGAAGAGGGCATCAACACCCTCACCTGCTGAAAATCTCTGGGCCGGAGTCAGCATTCTGGTCTGCATATCCAGTGGTCAGTGAATTGCTGATCTTTACTGCCCATCTCTTTGCTTGGACATCGTATAGTGCCCCAGGGTCATCATTCTGATCAGTACTTGTGTTGTAATTACCTAATTTGGGCTCTGTCTCACTCACTAGACTGTGATCTAATCTTCTCTCTGTCTGCAGTGCTGAGCACTGTTTAGCAGTAGCTCACTAAATGTTGGTTGAGTTTTTTTCATCACTTTTTAGAGTTCCAGACTAGGCATAGATAAGAGATCAAACACGTGACTGTGACTTGACCCCAGAATATCTTCTATAGCACAACCTTATTTTTGTCTGTTTCCAAATAATGGAATAAAGGGCTAAAAGCTGGTTTAGTTGGGATGCTAGTTTGGTAAAAAAAAAAAAAAAAAAAGTGACATTAGTCTGAGGCTCTTATCTGTTTGAAAGTTACGGAAAAGCCAAAGATTTTGTTTTTTCTCCCAGATTAAACAGTTTCTTCCTTTGTAAAGATAGTTGGGGGGAAAAGGTAGTATGAGAGTGTTGAGTATTCAGGAAAAGTAGGCCCCAAGCCAGGAGAATCACTTCAAGGTCTCAAGGTCTCAAGGTCTCAAGTCTATTCCTTATGGGTTGGCTAGGGGTCTAGTAGTCACCTACTTGCACTTGTCAGTTTTTTGGTAGGTGAAGGAGGTGTAGCAGGAGAGTGAAGTATATGGGGCTCAGGAGCTTGACAAGGGTGGAGGGAGGACTGGGAGATGGAAAGAGGGGAGGGAATAAGAAATAAGAATCAGTCTATGCCAGTGGTTCCCTGGACCAACAGTTTTAGCATCACCCAGGTACTTGTTAGAAATGCAAATTCTCAGGTTGCACCCCAGAGGCACTGAGTCAGAAACTCTGGGCAGATCCAGTATTATGTATTTTTGAAAACCACTACTCTACTAACTCTTCCACCTGCCCAATTTAAATCTTCCCATTGTTGCTAATTTTTTGTTGATCCCTATAATATACTTTGGGTATGTGTCAGTGAGTTTGGTTGGTATTAAAGGAGGACTGTTGAGAAGTAAAGAAGTCTCCTTGTATTCCAAAGGCATTTCCCAGAATTAAATTACATGTGTTATTAGTGTCTATTGCTTTTGTTCAGATTAAGCTCTGAAACAAAATTAAGATTCTCGTCAGACTTGAGCTTATTATAGCTGTTTCATTTGTTTAGTTCTAATGTAAAACGTCTGACATCTGTAGAGGAAATGCTTCATAAAAATGCACACTTCTTAAGTGCTCTACCAGGAGACGCTCTGTGAAGCCCACAGGATGTTAAGATTAAGCAAATAAACGTAGTTTTGTTGAGCTCTCCTCAATGTAATGAGTGTGGTGGTTAAGAGCACTGGACTCCACAGCTTGAAGGGGCTTCCCATTGGTCAAATTTCAGATACTTTGGACATTAAAAAAGAATGACTGCAATAGAATATAAAACACTGAACAAATAAGAATCCACGAATCCATAGTGATGAGAGACAGAGAAATAGAGAAACTTGGCACCATTGGAAATGACTATTATGCCAACTCCTCATTCTCGAAATTACAAATTAAAGGAAAAGAATTAATGTTCTCTTTGCCTTGTAATGAAAACTGGAGTCCTTCTATGATTGATAAGGGAAAGCTGTACTTTACAAAAGGATACTAGCAAATAAAGTGTACAAGGAAACATAGAATTAGAATATCAACATTTGCAACCTGCAGTAAAATATTTGGTTCAGGCAAGGGCCATCAATGGAAGGTAAAACCATTAAGTGAAAGGATGTTGGGGAACAGAATAATCTTGTGGCTTCAAAGAATACTTCACAGATCATCTGCAAAGGGGAAAGTGTCTCTTTACAGTGGTGGTCACCACCTTAACTATGTGGTCAAACTCAGCATCATGAATGGTAGGATAGCCTCCCGATGTCACGTAACATGAAGTACATAGCATCACCAAGGAGGAGTTTTGCCAAGAATGTTTAACCTGAATCTAATCAGTTTTACAGAAAACACAGGGGGTAGAGAGTCAAATTAATTGACACTATGGTAAAACAATCAGACGCATTTAAAATGTCAGACACTCTCAAGATAACTGGTTTGTCTGATTTCTTCAAAACAATCTCATGAAAAAAATTGAGTGCTGGTGGTATTATTCTACATTGTAAGAGACTTAGGAAACATTAACCAAATACAGTGCATAAACATTGATTGGATCTGGCTTGAAAATAATAATTGCTATAAAAGGTATTTGGGGGTAGTTGTGGAAATTTGAATATGGGCTGATATCAGATCACATTAGGAGCTTATTGTTAGTGTCTTAGGTGTGATAATGGTATTTTGGTTGTGTTAGAAGAATGCCTTTAGTCTTAGCATATGCTTAAGTTTTCATCATGAAATTGTTATATCTACAGATTGCTTTCACATGGTTCCATCAGAAATAAAACTGAGTATGTAGATTAAGCGAATTTGGCAAAATGTTAGCAATTTTGAATTGAAATAGTAGGCATATGAGTGTTCGTTTCATATTTTCAGTACATTTGAAAATTTTCTCAAACGAAAATGGGCTGCCTGTATTCAGATATCAGCTATGTCACTTGCAAATGGTATAGCCTTGGATAATTTTTTATTTAATGTTTCTCAAGGTCCATATCTGTAAATTGAGTGTAATATTAATACCACAAAGTGTTGTTGAGGTTATTGAGTGATACATTTAGCGTATAAAACACATTGCTGTAGTACGTAGCATATAAGTGCCTTATACAAACTAAACGCTCAATAAATATCAGTTTCTGTGATGATGGTGGTGACTATAAGAGTTAAATACCATAGTTTAATATTACTGATTCAGCATAGAGAGCAGTGGGATATGTTCTTAAACTTTTGGATGATAACTGGACTCATGAAAGCTGTGGATTCCCAGAAAATATTACATGTCATTTCCAAGATTTATAGCTCATCTGTGCATTCTTGTTTGAGAGTGCCTTATCTAGAAACCGAGGTGATATTTAAGAATACCTTATCTTGAAATCTGTTATTGTCTCAATATTATGCTTTAATTTGGAGAAAAATTCAGTGGATTTAGACGTGCTTACAAAGAAGTGAATGAAATGCTGGTATGAGCGAGTTGGGTTTTGTAACCAACATGTAATCAGATGAACATGTCCCAATTAGTTTGGTTGCCTTCAGAGATATCTTAGAACACTGTGTATGTATTGAGCCTGTTATTGTTCAGAGCATCCTTTTTAAGAATTTCCTTCAGAACCTCAAATTGAGTTAGTTTTTAGAAACACCCAAAGTTTGCTCTAGCTTATTCTTATGTTATAAAGTGAGTTATTAAAATGAGTAATTCACTTTTGATCACAGAGGTGTGTGACAAGGAGGTAGTGGGATGTTTTTTGCCCCTTTCTGTGGCCTTACGATGCTGTTTGGAATTTCAAAGGAAGAGTTTAGTTTGCTCAAACTCTCCAACCCTAAACCATTGGTAATACCAATGAGTATCCCTTATTTTACCTATTTGGGTGTCTTGGATATATTTTTACTGGGACCACACTTTAATAAGTCAATGAACCTGAAGTTAAGTGTTTGAGCTTGTGGTCCTATGGACTTGATTCTGCTGTTTTGCCTCAAAAGTGCATCACCAAAAATAGATAAATGGCAGGAAATCTTACTGTAGTGGCTGGCCCTCTGCTGGCTGCACGTCCTAGCTCAGGACTTCAGAAGTATAAAACTTCACTGATAGCCAAGCATAAATGGTGAGGGTTTACTCAGAGCTAAGGTGAGGTGGAGTCCTGATTGTAGTTGTAGGCTGATAGTGGAGGAGTTACCAGGTGGGGGTGGGATGGTGTCCAGGCAGAGTCTGGGCAAAGGGCTGTATTTGGTACCCTGTATTTGGTACAGGTGACTCTGGGGTGTTTCTCTGGGGTAAGGCGAGGTTGTATTTCAGTGGTAAGGTTGCAGGCCTGGAAGAAAGGCATTTTGAATAACACTGTTGGACTTCAAATTTTCCAATGAACCTGCAGGAAGTGGTCAGTAAATATCTTGTGAATTAATGAAAGAAGGATATTAGATGAATGGCTTTAGGGGTCAACCAAAAGAAATGGGTTTCTCCGATCTCAGGACTCAGCAGAGGGGCATTCATACTTGAATGGAGAGTGGTGAGAATTTGATAGTGTAGTAGATCAGAGTAGTAGAGTAGTGAGATATTGCTTAGGGGCTTGTTGCTAGGACAGAGTTCTTAACAACAAGTGTGTACAAGAGATCAAAATTGAGCAGGTCTGTTGGAGGAGATCACAAATTCCATGAGGGCAGGAAACATGTCTGTATCGTCCAATGCTGAATACTTGATGTGGTGCCTAGTAGGTGTGCAATAATTATTTGTTGAATGAGTGTTGAGTAGATTGATTAAAGAATGAAAGTGGATGATGATACAGTGTGTGATGTTTGTTGGCTGACCTAGTTGAAAAGTAACAGGTGGAAATGTTAATATTTTAGATTTCCTCAGAGGCTAGTTCCAAGATGTCTCCTTTGTCAGTGAAGGAACTTTCTAATGATTTAGTTCAAATGATAATCAGTCGGGACAGCAGAACTGCAAAGTAAACCTGTGTGTCCATTTTATAGATGAGGAAACAGATTCAGAGAATTGAAGTAATTTGCAAATAGGCCCACAACCAAGATTATAAGATCTCAACCTAGGTCTTTCAACTCTTGAATACAATCTTCCTTTTTACTTCTATCATTCTTCCTTTTTACTTCCATCAGTCAATGCTAGAGAGGGCTTTTCTTTGGAAGTGGTTTATTAAATAGTATTATATCTTTGTATCATATTAGAGTGGTTAGTTATTAAGCATGAAGAAATAAATAGGGAAAATTCACATATTGGCCAATCCCTGTTGCTCTACTTGTTCTGCTAGTTATCATCTGGCTGACTGAATAATGATGATGATAAAACTGAATGAGTAAAACAATTTGTGATTTTAAAAAAAAACAACCCTCCATTCTACTTAATGGGCTGCAGTTATTAGAAAGAAATAGAAACCCCAGTTCCTTTTAATATAGGCTACTTATTTAGGAAAAGAGATATTTCAAATTAAATTAGCCTTTCCTTTGCATTGTATTGCTTGAGACAGTTTTCATTTTGCCCACCCAGCCCTTAAATGACCATTGGTGTAAGGAAACCAATCTTATTGGTAACTAAATGAAAGAAATTAAGCAGACACATACAAACAAACCCAAAATGCATATGAGAAGGATGTGGTCTTCTAAGTTTAGGTCATTCATTGAGGCATTTGGCAGAGATGGGTTCTGCAGATAAAACTGTCATGGTTTTCAGAAGTCATCCCAAGACAGTGGAGAGGAAACATGACAGACACTAGAAAGAGACCCTCTCTCAGATGATGAGTAATATATATTTTATACTCATATTAATATTTCATTGGTGAGAAGGTCAAAATCTACATTTAAATGGAAATATTTAAAAAGCAGAAGCATAATATTTGACTAAGTGAAACACTCAGGGTTTTTCAAGAACACAAGCTGTAGCCCTGGGACCTTAGCCCTCATCTTAGCCCCAGCATTTGGGAATCTGAGTTCCCTCACTCCTCTTCCATTTGACCCTGAATTGTGTTACATACTACCTAACACCATGCCCTGTGAATATGGCCTCATTCAGTCCTGTAAAGTTATTTAAATCTCTAGAAACTCATTTTGCCCATCCTGTGAAATAGATATTTTGGGATTGTGGGAATAGGCAAAAAATGGATGCTTTCAGTTGTAAGTAATGGAAATGCCCAACCAATGAAGTGTCTTGACAAAGAGTCAGGAATAAGGAGCTCCCAGGGTTGATTCAGAGAATCAAAGATCCAAGCTCTGGTTATCCTTTGTTTCCTTCAGCCATTCAGTGTGTTAGATTTCACTTTAGGCTTGTGACCTTATGGTTATAAGATGGCTGCCATGGTTCCAAGAGTAATGTCTTCCTAGCATTCAAAAGAAGGGAGGAAGGATGCAGGAGCAAAAGAATCTTCCTGGTTCGTGTTCCTCTCTTAACAGGGAGGAAGATTTTCCTCCAAAGCCTGCATAGAGTACTTGCCCTTGCATCTCATTGACCAGACTTCAGTCACATTATCAGCTTCCCACTCCCACCCACAAATAATTATAAGGAGACTGTCAAATAACCATGATTGTCTTAGAGCACTCATGCTTGATTCCCTGAGGCTGGGCACATTGCCTCCCTTGTAAACTCAGGGCTCTGTTATCAGCAAAGAAGCAAGGGGAAAGGATGCTGTCTGCCACATTGATACTCTCGCGTGATCTTCTGAGTGTGAAGTGCAGGTGCACACCAGCCTGTTTCCTCTGGGTGTTTAGTGCTTCCTTGGTTTGTAAGTGGCCACAGTGACATGGATCAGAAGCAATCTGGAAAAGGAAAGTTAATAATTTGGGGCTATTCCTAGAGAAGACACGGCAGGGAGGAGTGTTTGCAAATGAAGGGGAGGGTGCAGTTCTCTAGCTCTGCTGGTGAACTAGCACCACATAGGGTGGAGCAGGGCTGCCCCTGGACAGTGCGCCGAGTTCGTCCAGAGGTCCCACATCCATTCTTCTGTGTACCGCGTTCTTTTCTATTTTCCACCAACACAATCAGAGACAGCTGCTGATGTAGATGATACAACTACTGGGATTCAGAGGGCCGGGTTGTAGTTCTATTCTGACGCTAATTGTGGACAATTCAGTTCTGGAAGGGCACTTGAGATCAGAATAAATGACATGCAATTCCTGTTTTTAAGAGGCTCACAGTGGGAGCTTCACTTTTCTGGGTCTTTGTTGCCTCATAACAGAATGAGGGCTTAGATCAAATGACCAGTTTCCTCCCTTCTCACTACTAAGTTTTATGATTTCTTTCAAGTTTGTTTGGGCTTCAGTTTTTTGTCAGTGACTTTTGTCAATATGTTCTGCAGATGTTTTGCTTCCAGGCACACCGTTATTCACAAAGCTTGCCACTGTCAGGTGTGGTCTGAGAGTGCAGTGGAAAAACATAGCTGAACTCTCTGATGATTCTGGATCATGCAGCTCTCATAATGGAAGCCATGATCACATTAGCCTTTCTGGCATTCTCATTACTCTGTGGCTTTTATTGGGTTTGCAGTCAGCTGCAATTCCAAGAACAGCATTTGGAAGGTGACTTTGCAGAGACTTGGGGCACTGGATTTTTCTTGTCGACTTCTTCCTTTTGTCAGTTCCTTTTCCTTTAATTTTGTACCTGGCAGTGGGCCCAGAATCCATGATATTGATAATAAATATGAACATATTTTGAGCTCTCGCTATGTACCAGGTACTATACTAAGTGCTTTACAGGTTTGTTTCATTTAATATCCAAAGCAACTTTCTGATTTAGACTTTATTAATTCCCGTGTTACAGATGAGGCAACAATATGGAGTGAGGCTAAGTAATTTGAGCAACACTGTATAGTTAGCTAGTGGTCAAGGCAGGACTAGAATCCAGGCAACTGGGTGGAAAGCTCAAGTTCTTAACATTGCAGTGAAACTTAAGGCAATTTTGTTTTTCGCTTATTCCCCTAATTATCCCTTCTAACACTTGTATAGTTGCTTTGAAATATTACTACCTGTCTTATTCAAATTGACTTATTAGAATATACTATGTAGAGATGAAAAAGTTATAAAGTACTATAACCATAGATCAAGAGTTTATTTGTTCATTCGTATGGCTGTTCATTCATTCATTCTTTAATTCATGATTGACAGTGCCTGAGGTGTCGGACTGAGTGTTGGGGGTCTAGAAGGGCTCGAGACTTAGTGTCCTGCCTTTGAGGAGGTTCACAAAGCCATGTGGTAAAGGTGGGCTCCAGCAGGTTCCATTATTCCTTGTAGGTCATGGTAAAGACTGCATTTCATTGTAAATGTGATGAGTTCAGAGCATAACATCTACTTTAGACTCTACTATAGTCCCTAAAGCAGGGCTCATCTTTGAGCCTCAGCACAAGTACATCTCTGGGGGTCCACTTGGCCTTCCTCTTTCTGTCCCTCTTTAGTGCCCCACTTTTTTCCTCCTTCAGATTGGTTAGTTGTTCAAAGGTTGGTGCCACTAGGAATGGGGAAACCTGTGAACTGACTTTGATACAAGGGAGTAAAAGACTAGAATCAAGCCCTTGCTCGATCATGCTTTGGGAGGGGGGCAAGGGTAAAAAGCTGAGCAAGACACTTGAGCACAAGAGCAAGGAGTGAACCACAGGTGAAGGATGAGGACAGAGAAAGGGAAGCTGGAGGGCTCTGAACTTGCAAAGGCCTGACCCAGCACTTCATCTCTAGTGTTTGAAAATAGCTCTCTTCCTGCCTTCTTCCCACGTGAGTACCATGTGATCCTCTTCCCAATTTCTTCCCTCAATTTCCTCCAAGGACCTGCCTCTTCCTACTAGATTTATTTTGGAGAATAGAAGTGGGGAAGGGGTTGGGGGGAAGCTTCTGATTCTGTAGAGAGAGAAACTGAGGTACAGGATAGAGAGAGCAGTCATCTGTACCTTGTCCATATTATAAGCCTTTAGGGACTGTCAGAGTCTTGTCATAGATCCCGTGGGTTGCTGTAAGCCACAGGTGGCCTTGATTCCCTCACAGGCATGGGTTCCTGCCCCCTTCTTACCATACAGGGTCAGGTCTTTTTACCTGAGTATGGCAGCTCCCATTCAGGGGAAGCAGTTCCTTTCAACAGAAGGGAAGCCGACTGCAGTCTGTACTGCATTGCCCCTACTCATAACCCCATTAAGGAGTTGTAAATAGTACTATAATGATGTCTCAGTCATTTGTTTTGATGTATCTGAGCTTTTAATAAATCAGCCACAGCTTGCTTAATAGGAATATGAGAGCAAAGCGTGTTGCTGCCAGCAGCTGCTAGTAAATTGTAAAGCATTCATCTGTTTTACAAGGGAATTAAATGTTTGTTCTCTTTTAAGGGCTTGTAACTAAACAAGGGGGTGGGGTGGGGGGGATGAGAGGGCTGCCTGATGCCCATGCCCTCCCACGTGCAGTAACAGCTCCAGGTTCCTGGGGGAAACACCTGTAACCAGAGCCATATGAATTACAGTGCCCCCAGCTAAACCCTGTCATTATAGGTTGCTACTCCATGTGCATCTCCAAAGCAATATTTATTTGATAACATTTTTCTTCCACTTCAAATGATTCTGTGAAATACAAGTCCCATTTCCCCTGCCCTGTTTTTTTTCTTGAGACTCTCTAGGGAAGGAGTGTTAGATAAACCATATATCCAGTATATGACTGATGTTTAATTGTCTGCAAAATTGAGTTAGCTTATTTTATTTGACTTTTATGTTTACATTTGAAGTGGACTTTCCCCCCTCTTTCAACAGCATTGGCTATATTTATTAAGTCATTTTGAGAGGGAAAGCATCAGAGTCAGTGTTTTTGGTAGAGATAAAAATGCAGGAGCCAGGTAACCAGGATTCAAGCTGTTGGCTACTTATTTTGTGACCTTTGACAAGTTGTGTAGGCTATTTGAATCTGTTTCCTTATTTTTAAAGTTTGTAATAATTACATATTAACAGGAAGTTGCAAAGATAGTATAGAAGAGATCCAGGATGACCTTCACTCAGTACAGTGTGTGTATTTAGTTCTATGTCCTTTTATGCCTGTGTAGATTTGTGAAACCACCACTACAGTCAAGCAAGATACAGAACTATTCCATCATCACAAAACTCTCCCTAGTGGTGCCCCTTCATAATAACACCCTCATCCCCCACCTTATCTTCTGGTAAATCTGTTTTCCATTTCCATAATTTTGTTATTTCAAAAACGTTACCTAAATGAAATCATACAGTGTATGACCTTTTGAGATTGTTTTTCTTTTCACTCAGCATAATGCCCTTGAGATTCATCCCCAATAGTTCACTCTTTTTTTATTGCTCAGTAGTATTCCATTGTATGGATGTGCCAGTTTGTTTAATCATTCACTTATGAGGGACATTTTAGTTATTTTCCATTTTGGGCTGTTACAAATAAAGCTGCTTAAAACAGTTATTTATAGATTTTTGTGTGGACACAGGGTTTTGTTTCTTTGCAATAAATGCCCAGATTTGCAATGGCTGGGTCATATCGTAAGTATATGATTAGTTTTTAAGAAATGCTCAACTTTTCCAGAGTGATTGTACCATTTTACATTCCCACCAGCAGTGTATGAGAGAATTAGTTTATCAGCATCCTCTCCAAAATTTGGTATTGTTATTAGCTGTTTTAACGGGTATATAATGGTATTTCATCATGATTCATTTGTATTTCCCTAATGGCTATTGATGTTGAACAACTTTTTATGTGCTTATTTGACATTTGTATTATCCTGTTTGGTGAAATGTCTATTCATGTCTTTTGCCTGCGTCTTATGGATTATTTGTTTTTTTACTGTTAAAGTTTTGAGTGTTCTTTATATAGTCCAGATATGAATACTTTGTCAGATTTGTAGTTCAGAAGTATTTTCTCCTAGTCTGGAGCTTGTCTTTTCATTCCTTAACAGAGTCCTTTGCAGGGCAAAGGTTTTTAATTTTGGTGAAATCAGTTTTATCAACTATTTTCTTGTATGGATTATGCTTTTGCTGTTATGTCTAAGAACTTTTCACCAAATCCTAGGACCTGAAGATTTGCTCCTACGTGTTCTTCTTGGACTTTTATAGTTTTACATTTTCCATTTAAATCTGTAATTCATTTGAGTTCATTTTTATATAAGGTATGAGGTTTAGATCAAGGTTTGTTTGTTTGTTTGTTTGTTTTTGCCTTTGAGTATTCAGTTGCTCCAGCACTATTTTTTAAAAAGACTTTCCTTTCTTCATATTGATAGAATTACTTTTGCGACTTTGTCAAAAATTAGTTGGTCACACTTGTGTTGGGCTATTTCTTGGTTCTCTATGCTGTTCCATTGATCCGTGTGTCTAACGCCTTGCCAATACCTCACAGTATTGATTACTGTAGCCTATATAATAAGTATAAGAATGATTCCTTCCACGTTATTCTTTTTCAAAATAATTTTAGCTATTCTGGTTCCTTTTCTTTCCATATAAATTTTAGAATAATCCTGTCTGTAGTTAGAAAAGTCCTGCTGCAATTTTGATAGGAAATATGTTAAACCTGTATACTAATGTTGGGGGGGAATTGACATCTTTGCTATATATATTTTTAAATTAATTAATTAATTTATTTATTTATTTATTTTTGGCCGCATTGGGTCTTTGTTGCTGCACGCGGGCTTTCTCTAGTTGTGGCGAGTGGGGGCTACTCTTCATTGCAGTGCACAGGCTTCTCATTGTGGTGGCTTCTCTTGTTGCGGAGCACAGGCTCTAGGCGCGTGGGCTTTAGTAGTTGTGGCATGCGGGCTTCAGTAGTTGTGGCTTGTGGGCTCTAGAGCACGGGCTTCAGTAGTTGTGGTGTACGGGCTTAGTTGCTCCGTAGCATGTGGGATCTTCCCGGACCAGGGATCAAACCCATGTCTCCTGCATTGGCAGGCGTATTCTTAACCACTACTCCACCAGAGATGTCCCAACATCTTTGCTATATTGAGCCTTATATTAAGTACCTGAACAGTGTGCCTCTCCATTTCTTTAGATCATCTTTGATATCTATCAGCATGTTGTAGTTTTCAGCATATAAGTTCTGTGCATATGTTTTTAGATTTACAACTAAATATTTCATTTTCTGAGAGATTAGGAATGACATTGTGATTTCAGTTTTGGTTTGCATGTGTTTGTTGTTGATATATAATTTTTTTTTTTCTGTTGATATCTTCAGCTTCCCAAACTCACTTATTAGTTCTAGAAGGTTTTTTTTTGGTAGATTCCTTGGGATTTTATATGAAAACAATCATGTCATCTACGAATAGAGATGGTTTTGTTAATTCCTTTCTGATCTATATGTCATTTATTTCTTTTTCTAGCCTAATTGCACTGCCTAAAACATCCAGTACTGTGTTGAAAAGCAGTAGTGAAAATAGACATCCTTGCCCTTACTCCCAATTTAGGGGGTTGAACATTCAGTTTTTCCCCACTAAGTATGACCATAGCTGTTGTTATTTTTGTAGATGTTTTCTATCAAGTTGAGGAAATTTCCCTCCATTCTTGGTTTTCATAAATGTGCACTGAGTTTTGTCAGTTTTTTTGTATCAGTTGATATGATAATTTGATTCTTTTCCTTTAGTCTGTTAGTATGATGCTTACATCGATGGATTTTCTACTATTGAACCAGCCTTGCATCCCTGGAATAAATTCCACTTGTTCATGATGTATAATTCTTTTTACATATTGGTAAATTTTATTTGCTTATATTTTGTTAAGGACTTTTGTGTCTGTATTCATGAAGGATAGTGGTCTGTGATTTTCCTTCTTCGTACTGTCTTTGTGTGGATTTGGCATCAAGGTGAAGCTAGCTTCATAAAATAAAATGGGAAGTGTTTACTTTCTGTCTTTTCTGATGTACGCATTTATTGTTATAAATTTTCCCTTAGCACTGCTTTAGCGCCCACAGATTTGGTATGTTGTAATTTCATTTCCATTCAGTTCAGGGCATTAAAAAATTTTTCTTGACCCTTCTTCTTTGACCTATGGATTATTTACAAATGTGTTTTTTAGTTTCCAACTTACTGAGGTTTTTTCCCCCTGTCTTTGTGTAATTTATTTCTGCTTTGCTTCCATTAAGGTCAGAGAATATGTGTTGTATGATTTCAGTTCTTTTAAACTTATGTTTTGTGTTATGGCCCAGGATATGGTCTACCTGGATATTTTTTTCTATGGTCACTTGAAAAAAATGTGTATTCTTCTTTGTTTAGTGAAGTGTTCTATAAATGCCAGTGAGATCCTGATGAGTGGTAGCGTTGAGTTCTTTTACTTTCTTGTGGATTTTCTATCTAGTCACTTTATCAATTTTTGAGAAAGGGATGTTTCATTCTCCAACTATAATTGTGTATTTGTATGTTTCTCTTTTCAGTCTGATCATTTTTGTGTCACATTTTGAAACTCTGTTGTTTGGCACATACACATTTAGGATTATTACATTTTCTTGATGGATTGACTTATATATCATGCAGTGTCCCTCTCTGTTTCTGTTAATTTTCTATGTTCTGAATTTTACTTCATTAGATATTAATTTAGACACTCTTGCTTTCTTTTTCTTTTTCTTTCTTTTTTGCGGTATGCGGGCCTCTCACTGCTGTGGCCTCTCCCGTTGCGGAGCACAGGCTCCGGACGCGCAGGCTCAGTGGCCATGGCTCACGGGCCCAGCTGCTCCGCGGCATGTGGGATCTTCCCAGACCGAGGCACGAACCCGTGTCCCCTGCATCGGCAGACGGACCCTCAACCACTGCGCCACCAGGGAAGTCCCATATTTATCTATATTTTTGCTCTTTTTGTTGACTTTTTCTTCCTTCCTGATGTTTTAAGATTTTCTGCTTTTCATTTTCTTTCTGTGTAGAGAATTTACTTTTGTCATTCTTGAAGGGCACACTTGCTCGTGAAAAATTATCTTAGTTTTCCTTCATCTGAGAATGTCTTGATTTCCTGAAGGATATTTTGCTGTGTATAGAATTATGGGATGATAGCTCTTTTCTTTCAGCCATTGAGAAATGTTGTGGCACTTCCTTCTGACCTTCAGGGTATCTGATGAGAAAAATAAAATCTGTACTCAAAAGTTTTTTTCCTACTGTAAATAATCCATCATTTCCCTCTGGATGCTTTCAGGATCTTTTCCTTTTGGCTTTTAGAAGTTGGACTGTGATGCATCAGTATGAATTTCTTTGGGTTTATGCTATTTGGGGATGTCTCATATTCTTGAATCTGTAGATTTATGTCTTTTGACAAATTTGGGAAATTCTTTGAACATTTTTTTAGCCCCCCCATATTTTCTGTCTCTGGAACTAGAAGACAAGCATGTTATATCTTTTGTTGTAGTCCTACATGTCCCTGAGGCTGTTTTCAACTTTTAATCTTTATAGCCTTATTTTATTACATATACTTCTAGTTTTTTATTTGGAAAATATATTTAACATAAAATTTACCATTTTAATCATTTTTGAGTGTACATTTCAATGACATTAAATATACTCACAGTATTGTGCAACTATCACTACCACCTATTTTCTGAACATTTTCATCACCCAAACAGAAACTCTGTACCTATCTATTAAGCAATAGTTCTCCTTCTCCCTTCTCCTCAGCCCCTGGAATTCTATATTAATCTACTTTCTGTTTCTGTGATTTACCTACTCTTGGTATCCTGTGTAAGTGGAATCATGCAATATTTGTTCTTTGATGGCTGCCTTATTTCACTTGGCATGATGTTTTCAAAGTTCATTCCCTCATAGTATATATCAGACATTTATTCATTTTTAAAGTTGACTAATATTCTATTCTTTGTGTGAACTACATTTTGTTTATCCATTCATCTTTTAATGGACACTTGGCTGGTTCTACCTTTTGGCTACTTTGAATAACACTGAAGAGAACATGAGTATACAAATATTTGGTCACTTCCTTGCTTTCCTTTCTTTAAGGTATATATCTAAGAATGGAATTGCCAGGTCATATGGTAATTCTTTGTTTAACTTTTTGAGTAACAGACAAACTTTGTTCTTATTTTTAGGCCTGTTTTCTCTCTTTTGTTCAGATTGGGTAATTTTTACTGTTCTGTCTTCCTGTTCATTGATTCTTTCTTTTGTCCTCTCCATTCTGTTGTTGAGCCTATCCTTTGACATTTTTGTTTTGCTTATTATATTCTTCAGATCTAAAATTTCCATTTGGCTTTCTTTATATCTTCTCTTTATTTTTCAATACCTTCTACTTTCTCATTTGTTTTAAATGTGCTTATAATTTCATGTGGAAGCACATGATGGCTGTTTGCAAATCCTTAGAAGATAATTCTAAAATCTTTGTCATCTCACTGTTAACATCTGTTAACATCAGTTGTCTTTTCTCATACAAGTTGATATTTTTTTTGGGTCTTTGTACGATGAGTGACTTTCTTATGAAACATGGCCATTTTAGGTATTATATTATGAGACTCAGGATCTTACTTAAATATTTTGTTTTAGCAGACCTTCTCTGGCATTGCTCAGGTAGGGAAAGTGGAGACCACCTTTGTTACTACTGGGTGTGGGTAAGAGTTCAGCCTCCTCACTTGGCTCTTGCTGATACCACTTTGGCTGGGGAAGGAAGGAGCATCTTGTTGCTGTTCCCACAGAGTCTCCACTGATACCTCAGGAGTAGGGATGTTGAAAATTTGATGAGCTGGTTGTGAAAAACCTGAATCTCCAGCAGGCCTCCTCTGACACCACCCCAGTGAGGGGGAGGGATGCCTGATTACCCCTGGGTGTGGAAGCCTGAACTTCAGTGATACAGTAGAATGGGGGTAGTGGTGGCTTGTTACCACTGGGTGGAGGTGAATCTTGGCTTCCCAGGCAGCATTTACACCACCCTGGTATTACCCTAGGGGATGAAAAGTAGAGGAGTTTGGGGCACAGGTAAAAGTCTAGGATCTCCTAGCGTGGGTGGGATTAGATCCACAGTTTTTCAGTGGAGTTTGGCTGTAGGAGAGCAGTTATCTCAAAGTTTTCTATTTTGCTAATCTGCATCTTTCATGGCATTTTAGCTAGAGAAAGCAAGCTTTTCTTGGGGCTTCTTTTGTCTTTTGTGCCTGTTGATGTCCCAGGTTCCCTGTTTCTCTAGTGCTCAGCCTGGAATTTATGAGACAAGAAGAAAATTGTCACTGTGATATTCCTCATTTCCCAAGTTGCCTAGCCATTCTGCCTCTTCTCTCACCTTCCAGGGTCATCTTATGTTTGTTTTATAGATTAATATCTAAGGCTTTTCACTGTACTTATCAGAAGTAATAGGGGAAAGTCCATCTATTGCACCTGGAACTATTTATTTTTAAAATATTAATCATAATTATTAGTGTACCTACATGTCTGTTACCATGATGTTTAAGTGAGTTAAGAGTGAAAGAGGTTTAGATAATTAAATTCTGTTTGAACATCAGTTATTCCTAAGTGACATATGGAAGTCATCTTGTTCTAGAGCAAGAATTACATGTTTTATGAGGTTCCCACAAAGGAATGAAAATTCATATATACTCTCTTTTTCTCCCTGACACCATCCTACCTACTTATCCTTTCCTCCCTCTCTAGAATATTACATAAAGAGATTTTACTCAAACTTGTGGTTTGCAGTTGGAATACCCTAATAACAATTGTAAGTACTGTGAACCATTTATTAAGCACTTGTAATTGCCAGGCACTGTGCTAAGTGCCTTTCAGTGATTTTCTGAATTCATCCTACTAGATGCTGTTACTCTATTTTGCAGCTGTGGAAATAGAGGCTTAGAGAGGTCAAATAATTTGCTAAGCTCACTTAGGTAGTGAGTGGTAGAGCTGGAATCTGAACACAGGTCTTAGAGTTTAAAGTTCATGCTCTTCTACATTCTACTTCTTTTCTATAGTCTCTCTTGTACTTAATCATGCAACTATTTAGAGCTTTCTGTTCTGTTGGTGAAGGCCTAGTCAGAATTCTTAAACATCTTATTATTTTTGTTTGTTTCAATAAAAGGTAAAAGATACTACCTAGATTTTATCTAGTATTAATTTCTTAGAATGTCATAGTGGTTTTATCTGCAAGTGTGTTTGCGCGTTTCTTAATGTTTCTGGCAAAATTTAAGATGTGATCAAGCGACTGTGTTCTCCCAATTGATTCATCTTTAGTGTCACTTTAAATTCTGAAAGATTAAGTAGTTATTTTTCTCACTTCTCTGAGAGTGATTCATTCAGCAATTATTTACTGAGTGACTACTTTGTGATAATCACTGTGCTAGGTGCTGGGGATATTCAGTAATGATGTGTTTCTTTATTCTTGAGATTGTTATGTGACTTTAATTTTATCTTTCCTAGGAATCTTTCAATTCACAAATAATCAGTAAGATTTTATCCTTTTTTAAATTTCTAGAGGGCGGTGTTATAGAGAGCATATGTGTTTGTGAGGAAGAGTTTGGTTTAATTTTTAGGAAGATACTGATACTCCTAAAATTATTTATGCCAGTGTCTACCGTGTATTTTTCAATGCAAATAGAGACTTTTTAGATGAACGCTTTGCCTCTCAAGCCCATGATTGTTTTGAGAATGTAAAAGATCTGTAGGAAAAAAATCACTTTACCCCTAATGTTGAATGCTGAGAAAAAGGAAAATTCTGGTTAGGAACATTACTTATGATTCCCACAGTGTGTCTGGTATACCTAGTCTGTGTAAAATAAAACTTCCAAAAAATAGAAGAAAATGGCTTCAAACATAAATTAAAGCTGCTTAAAATTCATGGGTAAGCTAAGTACTAATACTAAACTAACCTTGCTGTTGGGAAATTAATATTTTCTGTTTTATTGCAATGGAATCGTATAATTTTATTATTGGATAGGCCCTTATGCATTTGCCCAACCCACTTTAGATATGAAACTTGAAACTGTAGAGGTGAGGTGATTTCTACTGCCTTTTTTGAAAGAGGCAGGACTAGAATTTGGCCTCCTAACCTGAAGTCCTGGACCCCTTTTAGTGTATCACCCGGAACACATATTAATCAAATTTATGTTGATATCTGGTATGAATAATAGCAGTATTCATTTTCTTAAATTTTGTCATTTCATACTAATCCTGTATATATCCAATGTTCTTCCTGCTCAGGATTTCAGTTTTCTCAACTCAGGATCATAGGCAAAGCACTTACCATAGTTCATCCCTTGTTGAACTCTGTAAAGTTTTACGGATTGATTCATTAATCCACATTGCTTTGTTTCTTAGCTTTCTAGACTTCACATGTTGGTCATAGTCTATATAACAGCCATACTTAGAACAAATGCCTTCAAGTAGGTGGATAATATTTTGTTTTGCTTTTCATGAAAAGGAAACTAAGGGGCTGGGGATTATGACTCTTGCTGTGAGGACCCTGCTCCAGGCTCTTACCCTTTGCTTCTTCACTCTTATGAGCTTTGTCAACCAGCTTCTGTTTCAGGTCTTCAGGGATAGTGAGTCCTGGGGACCCTTGTTTGGCTCATTCCACTGTTGGATGGCTTTCATTAAAAAAAAAATATTTCCTTGGATTGAGACACAGTTAGCTTGTATGTAGCTTCTCCACTATGATTCGTCTGACTGGATGGAATAAATCAAATTTCTCTGTTTCCTGCCTAAATGTTCCGGGTTGTTTGAGCCATTCCTTACTTTGTAGGTTTTAGATAATTCACAATTCTATATGCTTCTTTTTCTTGTTGTCCCCCGTAAAGTGAGCCCCAACCCTTAAACGGGTGCTTCAGGAATAGGTCAGGTCCCAAGGGGACAAGCCAGACTCTCTTGTCCAGGGCTCAGTCTGGGGACTTCTTCCCTCAGCCTGGACCCCACCAGGGGGAAAGTGATCTCCAAGCCTGGCGCCTGGGGGCTGTGCTTTGAGAAGCATACTTTACATAATACATTGCCTGTGTCCTCTCCTTGGTTTCTAGCTGATCTCTTGAATCTTTATTATTAACTATTAATGCCTTAACTGGTCATCTTGATTCCTGCTGCCCCTTTCCCTGTATTTCACCTCTGCACTGGTCACTCCTTTTTTGTACTATGTGGGAGATCTTCTAGACCCTTTGGTTTCTGGTTTTGATTGTCCTTCATCTTTTGCTCCCTCGTCTCATTACAGACTTGAGTTGGATGCACTAACTAGTTGCATGGCCTTGGACAAGTTGCTTAACTACTGCCAGCCTTAGTTTTCTCAATTTTGTAAAGAGTCATAGCACACCTCGTCATGTAAGAAATCAGTGAAATAGCGTGTATGAGAATGCTTTTGTTTTTTTGGGTTTTTTTGTTTTGGCTCAGCTGTGTAAGTGCTAGCCCTGGAATTTTTCACAGGTTCCCTTGGTGGTTGTTGCCTTTGACTGGTAGTATATTGGGACATTTGTACAAGTGGACATGGACTAACAAGCATTTGAGCGCTCACATTTTTTGTTCTTCAGGGAACTGCTGTTTCCCTTTAAAAAGCTAGGACTTTGACAGCTTCAGAGGAAGGGATGAGCTATTCTTTTTCCTGTTAAATTAGTTCAGTGAGACTCTGTGTGAATAGTAGTCCTTAAGTTCTTTGCTTAGATCCTTTGGCCCTAGGCACTTGGAGTGATGGATTTGTCGAGAATCAGACATGTGCAGTCTATTCAGACGTCAGCTGACAAGGCTCCTCCTCTCCTCCCCCAAGCTGGGCAGCCCCTTTTAAATGTCTAATGAAACCCATGCGCGTGCATGCTGCACTAAAACAAAGCAGGGGGCTTCCCTGGTGGCGCAGTGGTTGAGAGTCCACCTGCCGATGCAGGGGATGTGGGTTCGTGCCCCAGTCCGGGAAGATCCCACATGCCGCGGAGCGGCTGGGCCCATGAGCCATGGCCGCTGAGCCTGCGCGTCCGGAGCCTGTGCTCCGCAACGGGAGAGGCCACAACAGTGAGAGGCCCGCGTACCAAAAAAAAAAAAAAAAACAAAGCAGGCAGCCCTGGAATGAGCCCTACAAGGTAGTATTACTATATGTTAGGTTTTATTTGCCTGTTTTGACAATGCTGGGCAACTGAGGGCTCTGCTGATGCAGCTGAATCACAGTGAGCTGTCTTTGTTGTCTAACTTCTTCTCCCTCATGGGTCTTGGCATTAGTCCTGCCTGCCAAACACTCTTTGAGACAACAAAATGACAGAACATTGTCTTCTTGCTGATAATAGGGCAGGTTGTAATTGATTTACTTAGTACTTTGAATGGTGGAAAGTAGGGTCTTGAGGAGCACCTGAAATTTTGTTTATTTATTGTCCTGGAGATATAGATCATTAGTTTATTATATGCAAGTTCACCTAGCAGACTCTGAGATGAAAGATGTAGTAGCTGAAATGGATCTGATTTTTAAGATAGCCATAGAAATGGTCTGTATTACACAAATAACATAAGTGGATGTTTCTCAATAGCTGGAATTTAATTTGTACTTTCGGACTGCGGTTTGATAAGACATTTCTCCTGGGTAATGAATAGCACCAGTGTCCTAAGGAATTTTTCTCTTTGTCTCTGACTAAGGGGAAATCAAGCTGCTAGCTGCAACAAGCTCAGGAGTGAATTCTTGGCCAGCCCCAGAGCTATACATTGCCTTGTGGACTGTTTGGTGGCACCTTGGACATTTTATTGATGTCATGAGCACAGCTGTTAGAGATGTGGGGTCTGATGAGCCATGCTATGCTCTCCATTCACAGTCTCCTCCCCACCACCTCTCATAGAGGAAGCCAAACAAGGAACTAGTGTGTTGATAGATCAGTGAAAATGTATTACTACTTCTGGGAAAGAAGCACAGAGTTGCATTTTCTGCGTGTGGTTGGTCAAGAATATCATCTTTATATGTCAGGGTAGCAGAAGCTTTGTTTGTTGCTGCTCGTGTCAGGACAATCACCTGAATATCAATTCATTGGGGTGTAGTTATCAATAATGGTAAAAGAAAAAATGTGAGGTTGGAGCTTAAAAATTCTAAGACTTAGTTGGTCTTGCACTGCTCTTCAAATTAAGTCAGAGTTGAAACTCCCCTATCCTGCTACTGAGATGGTCACTTCCTCTGGGCTTTCCTTGACTTTAGAAAGAAGTTGACTTGGTGACCTTCAAGGTCTTTTCTCTCTGACTTCCTGTTTAACTCCAGGGTAAGTCTTAACTCTTGTTTTAGTCATTAGTTTCAAATGCCTCCCCTGCTGGGCTTCTTTATGCTGAGAACAGAATGGATGGAGTTGCACCTTCTCTTTCCTCCCTTCCCCTGTGGTGCTCTCATTATGTGCTGAGGGGATGGTGGCCAGAAGGCCATGCAGCCTAGGAAGGAGGAAGAGAAGTGAAGGTACTAAATTAAAGCACTGTCAACGCTAGGGGGAGAGCCCTTGAATTAAAAAGACTTCACAGAGTAGTTACCCGGTCTGCCTTACTCTTTGGAGTCAAGGGGGATTGGTCTTCATACCTACTATAAGCCTTATGTGGCCAGAGAGTGAGTCTTAGATTAATTGTTTGCCCTGACAGTGCCTTATATAGAACTGGACCATCAAGTAGGTATTAATTATTTCTGCTTTGCTTAACTTCTGGAAATCATTGCAGTTGTCAGTGAACAGGACTATTAAATATTATATAGGAAGGGTTCATGCTTGTAGCATTTTCATCTTCCAAATATTGTGTTTATTGAAGCAGAGAACTTTGTCAAGACAGCCATTATACCGACATTTACAGAATGAAAGCAAGAGCTATTAACTCCTGGATAAGAATTGAGGATATTGTGCTTTCAAAAGAAACAAAGGGAGTTTTAAAATATTTCAATGGGATATCTCTTTAGACTTATGTAATTTAAAAATAGAAGTAGAAATAAAGAAGTGTGTAGAGGGGAAAAGACAGTGTTGTAAAAGCTTTAGGTCATGGTCATATTAAGGTTCATTGTTAAGTTAAAACAAAAAAATTGTTACCTGCTATGTATCCTCTTTTTTTTTTTTTTTTTTTTTTTGCTGTACGCGTGCCTCTCACTGCTGTGGCCTCTCCCGCCACGGAGCACAGGCTCCAACGCGCAGGCCCAGTGGCCATGGCTCATGGGCCCAGCTGCTCCGCGGCCACGCGGGATCCTCCCCGACCGGGGCCACGAACCCACATCCCTGCACTGGCAGGTGGACTCCCAACCACTGTGCCACCAGGGAAGCCCTATGTATCCTCTTTTGCAGGATACTTTTCTTTTATTGCATCCTGGAAAACTGACCTGAGAATTGATGAAATGTCAGACGAGCTGACAAACTGAGAGAGGCTATCGTAGTAACTAGTCCTTGTTCTTACACCCATATTCATCTATTTGTGGCTGTTGATTCTAGTCACCTCCATCCTCATCTTCATCCAAATAGAAGCATTAAAACTTAATCATGTGTGGATGCCTGCTTTGTAGATTTAGGAGAACAAGAACATGTGAACATGCCTGGTTAGCCATCTGAAGAATTTGTCACCAGCTAGTTGATTTCAAGAGCCAGCCAGCTAGGTTGTGCAGGGTACTTGTTACTGGATAATTCCACATCAAATACATGCTCTAAATGTTACTCTGTTAGATTTCTGTATTCCATTAAGCCTGTCAGGGCCAGAGTGGGAAAAAAAAAATCCTACTGAAGTATCTAAACTTCAAATCATAGAGTTTCAGGCTAGAAGTGACTCTGAGGGTCTAAGACAAGTGCTCTAAAATTCACATATTTCCTGAGGTTAGACAGGTAGCATAAGTGAATGGATTGGACAGGTGTAAGCAGGGAGCAATGGGGCGGGGACATTGAGAGGCTGCAGAGGCATTCAAATTCAGAAATTTTAGAGGACATTATTCCTACCTAGCCAACAGTTCTAAGGGCTGATTCAGCTGGCATTTGGGAAACCCTGGACCCTATGTTTCAGGTCACCTATCTTTTTTTCCAGTATGATGACCTGCATAAAGATAGGAAAAGGCACTTACCCAAGGACAGACAGCTAGTGAGGGCCAGAGCCTGATGTTCTGAGTCTCAGTCTGATGGTCTTTCCACTGCATCATAGTGATATCTAAGTGGTAAGGTGGGAGCACCCTGATTTAAATTAACAATTAAGATTTTTTTTCTGAGCCATTTACTTTTTTAGAGAGGTGTAACTAACATATGATTACATGCACTGATCTTAAAGGATAGCTTGATAGATTTTTATATATGTATACCTTCATGTCTGTATACCACGCAGATCACCCCTGGAGTTCCTCATGGCTTTTTCCACTCCTTACCCCCCTCCACCCTCTCCATGCACCATAATCACAATTCACCATGGAACCAAGGCAGTTCTACTTACAGAGCTGTCACTGGCTCTGTTCTTCCCCACTCCTCCCTCCTCACTACTTCCTGCTTTAGATTCAGTTGTAAAGAGCTATAGCAAACACAAGGGTGTATGTTGCTTACATTTTTTTCCCCATGTAAACCCAGCAGGATGTCTCCCTTCAGAGGGTTTTGGAGGTGCTGCTTCTTGCAGTGTCAACTGCTTTATGCAACAGCATATTTAGGACACATGATATTAATTACTTGGAGGCCACTTTTCCTTTGGAGAACTTCAGAAGTTTTTTATTTCATGACTTTATTGAATCAAAGATCCATATTTCATTGCAGTGAGCCTAGTGCTCAAAACCTTGGTGATTGACGGACTGAAAATATAGCTAAGGCAACACCCAAAACAAAACCCACCTCACAGGCAATGCAGCTCATTAAAAAAAAAAAAAAAAAAAAAGCTGGTTCCCAGGCTGAAGCTGTTAAGCAGATTTTTATGCAGGGCTTCAAGTTACTAAAAAAGCAGGATTCAATATGTCCTTTCCTTTGATTTGTAGGAGAGGGTGAGAAGTAATGCTGTTGCTTTTCTCCCCCCTTCAGGGTTTTATCATATTCTGAAAGCAATGCTTGAAGGACCTATAAATGGATCTGGGCTGTCTCCTAGTGCAGGGATTAACATAGAATTACAGGAGTGCTCTGCATGGTGGTTGGGAAAATAAGGAGGATGCTGTTCTCTGTTTTGGACAGACATGGTGCTCCTTTCTCTAGTCTGCTGATGTTCCTTATAAAGCAGCCTGTCACTTTGAAAAATGCACACACTGTACCATCTTGCAGTTATAAAGGTTAAGTAAGCATCTTGAGCAGTGCCCCACTGCTTTTGTACTTTCCTTAATGTCAGCCGATAAAGGATTATTGAAAAAAGCTTGCAAGGAGATAAAAGGCTTGCAAGTTGAGGTTGAACAATTGAAATTTTCTGTTCCCAGTGTAGTAAATTACCAATGGCAGATTTAATGTTTGTTAATTATCAGAGCAAAGTACTAAGGATTGTTTTCTTTTGCCTAATTAATTACCTCATCTGGAGTGGAATGTTAATTCAGATAAATGATTATTTCTTAATACCTCTGAAGCTTCCCTTGGAGTCTCCTAGAATTGCCAGTCCTGAATTATGTGGCATAAGAGATCAACATGGCTGCTTTCCTAGCTTTTTTCCGTGTGAGAAGATGGCAGGATAACTCGTTTATCTTGACTGACGTGGTTTTCTGGGTGCTATTTAGGGGAACATGGCTTTGCTTCCTTGAATCATGTGCCTTACAATCAAGTTTTTTAGTTAGTTTCTCACGTGATTCTGAACTTAACACTGGACCTCTTTATTTATTTATTTAAAATTTATTTTATTTATGTATTTATATTTGGCTGCGTTGGGTCTTTGTTGCTGTGCGCGGGCTTTCTCTAGTTGTGGTCAGCGGGGGCTACTCTTCATTGCGGTGCACGGGCTTCTCATTGCGGTGGCTTCTCTTGTTGCAGAGCACGGGCTCTAGGCGCACGGGCTTCAGTAGTTGTGACACGCAGGCTCAGTAGTTGTGGCGCATGGGCTTAATTGCTCTGTGGCATGTGGGATCTTCCTGGAGCAGGGCTCGAACCCGTGTCCCCTGCATTGGCAGGTGGATTCTTAACCACTGTGCCACCAGGGAAGTCCCCTGGACCTCTTTTTTAAAAAATCCTTTAGAGAAATTCATTTTGGGGTTCTGTGAACATTAAACATGATGTCCTTTGGAAAGGACACTCTAGTTTCTTTCACTCACTTTTCATCTTCAAGTCACATTACCTCCTCATGTTTATTGCTGGGGGAAAAAAGTATCCTTTAGAATTCAGAATCCTAGAGACAGGTTTTTCTTCTTTCTTGGACCCAAGTTTTATCACTTCTAATAGCTAAAAGAATAATATTCAAAAAAAAGCTAAAACCATGACTCATATATAGATATAAAATGTTATACATGTCACAGATTTTATTTCACTTATTATTAAATGAGGGAACGAGGCTGATGTTACACCAGGTAAAAAGAAGTCAAAGAATCACAAATTTATATGGAGTAATGTTAAAAAGAATGTTAGATGGACATAAAACTGACTTTTTTCAGGGGGAGGGCAGGTGGTTCTCCTAGAGTATAGATATTATTTGCATCTCTTTAGACAGTTTATGGAATTATGAAATAGCCTAGTCATGACAGAAGTACTGTCTCTGTAGGATGAGACTCCCTGGGGGCTTCAGTTTTCCCTGAAAGTAGGTCTGGTGATCTCTCTTGTCTTTTTTTTTTTTTTTTTTTCTGGTGATCTCTTTTACCTATTTCAGGGCGAGAAGTTTCCCTTGACACAGTTTTGCTTGAGATTTTGGTCCAGTTCTGTAGAATGATACTGACTCTTCAAAGTAGATTAGAGATAAAAAATATGTGACTTATTTTTCTTTCTAGAAGAGAGGTTAAATCACTGGTGAGAAGGACTGGTGGATCTAAGCCACTGCCCTGGTGAGCCCCAGCCTCATGTGACTGGTCACCTCTCACCGTCTCCTCCTGATAGGTATTTATGAGCACTTTTTTTCATAAAGATGTGAAAAGGCAGCAGTAGTCTAAGATTATCTGGAGGGCAAAGTCTGGAGCCTGGCATTAAATGGATAGTCCTGTTTTCTTCTGGTGTTGCCAAGCTGAGCTGTTTAGGATAATGCTTAGAAAAACACCTCTTGAGCCAGGAAGTTGTCTGATTAGTGAAGGGACTTCTAAGACACTCTGTTCAGACAGCACCCAGGTCTAGAACAAATATTCACCCGAGTCTTCCAAAGACATTAGAGCTCAGGAGGTGTGTGTGTGTTTATCTTGTGATAAACCATAGTGGAGAAGAATATGAAAAAGAATGTATGTATATATGTATGATGGAATCACTTTGCTATATAGTAGAAATAAACACAACATTGTAAATCAACTATACTTGAATAAAATAAATTTTTAAAAAATTAAGAAAAAAAAAGAGTCTAGATTAAGATTCCACCTAATTATAGAGTCTACTGTGGTAAGCCACAGCTGGATTGAGTAGTGTAGTAGCCTTGCCCAAGAGCTGGGAGGCTGTGTGCCTGCCCCTCCACACCAAGAAGTCCAGGGTATTGAGGGTGCGTTAAAATGAAGCCACAGAGACATAAAAAGCACCATAATACCACTAAGTCCAGTAGCCTCTGGAGGAGAGGCTGACCAAATAGCCTTCTGGCTTCTGCATTGTGTTTGGTGCTCTGGGTATCTCAGGCTAGCAATCTGCTGACCTGTGTCTCTGACTGACATTTGACTTGGACTGTGGTTCTTGATGCCAGGAAGTAGTGTTGACATAGGAGTCTTTGTCCCAAGCAAAATAAGTTACTGTTCCCACTAAATGTTAAGTTCTTTTTTTCTTTTTCATTTCATTTTATTTTTTCTGCCTGTGTCGTGTCTTAGTTGTAGCATAAGGGATCTTCATTCTGGCACAGTGGTTCTTCTTTGCGGCACGCGAGCTTCTCTCTAGTTGTGGCGTGAGGGTTTTCTCTCTTTAGCTGTGGTGCACGGGCTCTGTAATTTTGCGGCAAGCGGGCTCTCTCGTTGAGGTGTGCGAGCTCAGTAGTGTGGCGCATGGCATGTGGGATCTTAGTTTCCCGACCAGGGATCGAAGCTGCGCCCTCTGCGTGGGAAGGCGGATTCTTTACAGTGGACCACCAGGGAAGTCCCAGACATTAAGTTTTTAAACCCAAATATGTCTTACTGCCTTCAAAACCAGGGTTTAGAGTATATCAAACTGGTGCTATGTCTCCAATAACTCTTTGTTCCAACATTGGGTAGATTACTGTGAGATTTTAAATTCAAATACTCCCATATTCACTTCGTTTACAAAATGACTGTAATAAAGCATATTGTTTCCTCTTCCCTTTTTTTTTTTTTTTTTTCCCTTCCACAGTGCAGCCAAGTGAGAGCAAATCATTCACAGTCAATTTTTTGTTGCGGTTTTCCTTCATGCTGGAGAAGGGATGATGCCACTCTTCCTTGCTGTAGCCCTGTGCTGGGGTGTGGCTCCCTCGCCTTAATTTGTCATCTGAAAGCAATTTTGTTCAATTAAAGATTAGAATTAAATTTCAGTTGTAGAGCTTCTGTGCAGAGGAAATGATGCATTAATGAACGCACAGATGTCATCTTGCAGCCATGCTGTTTGCAGAACAGTTTCTACAGCATTCAAATAATAACAGGAACCCACAGCAGCAGGAGCATTGTTTACTCGTTGACATACAAAGTGGAGACTTCTCAGCTATTTGCAAACCATTTATCATTCTGTATACTGAGAGGGAAAACATACTTTATCTAAAATATTTGAAATAATGACTCCTAAAATCAGATAACATGAGCCTTGATGCCAGGTGCCATGCAGTAAATTGCATAATGCTGTTGGGTTGGAACTGAAGCCATGATTTGTGATGATGCTAATGATCTGTCCAAATAGATGGGAGTTGAGTATAAAAAGAGAATATTCCTAGAAAAAGATAAGGCAACTAGTGAATTAAAAGTATGGTAGGAGAGGGATTGTATTTCACTATTGGAAGACCCATCTGCTCTTCTGTACACATTATGTAAGTTTCACTCTCTGTATTACAAATATCCCACAGGATGGATAGGAAGTTCATATATCTGCCTTCAACTAGTTTTTTACTAACAGACATGAATGAACAGAAAGATTTGTCTCATGTGTAGAATATTTCAGGATGGTAGGCTTTTTTTTTTTTTTTTTTTAAGGGAATTGTATATTTAGACTGTGATATTCTCTGAACTGCTTTGCCTGATGACTGTGACTTCTAGGGAGGAGAAGGCAGCAAGTGGGGAGTGAGGGTATGGGGAGGTGGACAGGGTTTCTGTGAGATAGCATTGGTTGGTATGGTCTCCAGGCCTGGGCCATGCCATGCGCTTTGGCACTCATGGTTACTGTGCATATTTCCAGATGCTGCCCAGACCTGTGTCCAGTGTGTCCCAAGTCACTGTTAGGTTTTTTATATAATCTCTGTGCTGCACAGAATTTCTTAAATGTGTTTTGAATGCAGAGGGCTCTCAGTATCAGGTGGCATCCACCCTGGTCATTGATGTCGATATGGATGAAATCTCACTTGATACTTTTTAATCTCCTAGTTCAGGGACTTTTCTCATTCCTCTTCCTGTGTTACAAAAAGTCTCTGTAACGTTTGACAGGGGTTAATGGTTTCTTTCCTTGAAATGTTTTCTTTTCTGTACCTTCTGTGACATCACATTTTTCTTTTTCTTTATCCATGTCTCGTGCCAAGGCTATTTCTCTTCTGTTCTCATTTCCTTATCTAAACCCCTAGCTGTGCACACTGCCCTGAGTTCTATTTTTCTGACTCTTCTCATTAGCACATCATCCATGATCAAAATGCCATTAATGTCCCAATTTTCATTTCCAGTCAGAATTTACCTTCCCAACTCCATATCTCTGGGTCTGTATCTGGAAATTCCATTAGAATCCCAGTGCGTCTATGATAAAATGTACACACTCTCTTGTCAGCTCTTTTTCATTCTTTCTTTTCAGTAATGCCTACGCCTACGCTCTCTGGTTAAAAATTTTTTGGGTATTTGTAGCTTTCTCCCCCGCCCCCCACCCCCACACACACAGACTTTTTTTTTTTTTTTGCCTCTCATAAGTACTTCCTGTTCCTTGTCACCTGTAAGTCCTTTTTCCTTTTCACTTGTTTTTGCTCCCTGCTTTGTTCAGGTGCTCATTACACATCATCTGCACAGTCTCAGCAACCTCATAGTTGGTCTTGTGGTTCTGGCGTCTCTTGCCCGCAAACCTTCCTGTAGTTGTCTGTCTGTCTGCTTATTTCAACATACTGTTCCAAAGCCTTCCATGGTTTCCTGTTCCCTGACAGATGAAGTTCAAATTTCCTAAGCCTGGTGATT
This sequence comes from Phocoena sinus, assembly GCF_008692025.1. Taxonomy (NCBI): domain Eukaryota; kingdom Metazoa; phylum Chordata; class Mammalia; order Artiodactyla; family Phocoenidae; genus Phocoena; species Phocoena sinus. The sequence continues at coordinate 76,043,751 of NC_045777.1, read as the reverse complement.
AAGTAGCCCATTCCCTCCCTTAACAACCCAGCTCTATCTTTTACTAACTTTCCCTCGTAGGTGCTCATTCTGTTCTCCTTATTCTCCCATATCTGCTTTTCAAAATCTTGCCCTTGCTAAAGCCCAGCTTAGATGCCTCTTCCAGGAAACCGTCCATGATTACCCACTGGAGTGTACTCTCCTGCTTCAGGAGCAAATGGGTGCTACACTTCTATTAGGCCACCTGCCACATACTGCAGGTATTTACTTAAGGATCTTATCGCCCTGCTGGGTTATAATTGCTGTGATAGCAGGGATCATCTTATTCCTTTTGTATTTTCAATAGAACTTGGTCTGTTAACTTTGGATTCAGTGTGTTGTTTGAAGTACTTGTTGGAAAAATAAGTTGTAAAGCAAGTCCTTTCACATCACAAGCGCTAGAGCATCTTTAGTTAGAGACACCTAGGTGAGATGAGGTTCTGGTATATATCTTACAGGCCTTTTCAGTCCTCTTGTCATAATATGTCGTACCCCTGTGGTAAGACAAGGCTGGTTAGAAAGGTTAAGAGCACAGGATCTGGCTTCAACTATGATTGAGAACTAAGATAGGAGTATTTGCTTCCGTCCTCCCAGAGGTTTCCTGGTATAGTCAGGATTGTGATTTGCTTAGAGGTGCCTTAATCTAGTCACATGTATCTAATGAGTGTGTAGATGCTGGTTAGCGGGCTGGGGGTCAGGACTGCTGGCCTTTCTTCCAGTTGCTTGATGATTCACGTGGCAGGGTTATTGTCAGCCTGGAAAAGGGACCCATGTGTCACTCAGTGATTCTTTAGCCAACTTGAGCAAGATAAACAAGCCCTGGAGACAGGGGTCTTCTGCCAGGCTTAGCCTTCAGGATGTACTGCCAGGTTGTCTGGGGCCTGTTCTCATCTGCCTTTAAAAGAGGACGAAGGAGCAGTGGGAGCTGCTTGACGGGCAGTATCCTTCCCTCTGCTTTGCTGTGGGCCGTCTTAGGTTGTCTGAAGGTCAGGTGACATTTCTCTGCTGTTCAAGGAGACTCCTGACTCCCTGAGCTGATTGTTGAGCTGGAGTCTAGGAGGCAGGCAGGCCTTCAGGACTTGGTGGGAGATTGTAATCTGAGAACCATTGTTCCTGGGCTGCCTGGCTGAGTTAATCTTTCACAGTTAAAAAAATGTTACAAAGAAGTAAATCCAAGTTTCTTGCATGTTAAGCAACCCCTAAAGTTTCCCTTGCTCTGGACAAATTAGAAAACAGTTTATGTGTAAAGTTCGTAAGTCAGGTAGATGCTGTACACCACTGAGCTATAAGCTTCTGCTGCCTATTGGAATCGTTCACTTATGCTAGTATTTACCTTGACCTTGTTGCTCCCTGAGAAGATGGTGTCATTTCTGAGATGAGAACATTTGGCTCAAGTGGTAGGTACATCAGATGCATCTCCTTGTTGCGCGTGACATATCATAAAGCATGTATCGAAGGTGAATGTTAAAGTTCTTGAGTAGAACTTTTCTTCATTTAAATTGTGACCGGTTCACACGTTTAACACAATATCTTCCTGCGTGAAGATCCTTAACACCAACGTTTGGGTGATGAAGACAGTCAATTCTTGGTTGACTGAAGTTTTTATCCGAGGCTGGGTTCACTCTGCCAACCAGCTTATGTGCAGGAACACAAGCTAATTATGAAGCTAAATCTTCCTCAAAGCACATAAGACTACTCCAGAGCTTGATAATGAATGTGTGACGTTTGCTCCATGCTTTGCTTTTTACCACGCTGTGCACACATTCTGACTTGAATCTCACAACAACCTGCAAGGGAGCTGTGATGGTCTGTCCTCCTATTTTATAAGTGAGAAATTTGAATTTCCAATAGATGAAATAGCTTGTATAAGATCAAGCATGACTTAAAATTTGATCTTAGGCCTCTAGGCCATTGCTCTTTCCACTACCCATATTGACTTTTGAATATAAGTGATACGGGCATTAGGCAATTTAGGAGTAATTGTACCAGTGTTCTCCTCTGCTAGCTTGGAAAATGAAGAGCTGTCCTCATACCTATGCATTGTGCTGGAAGAGGTATTTACCTTTGGTTCAGCGCATGCCTATAATACACCTTGGTCCTTCTTGTGAGTAACAGTCACTGCCCCTGTACAACCACTCCTTCTGAATGAAGCAGATCAGCCACTACTGACATGTGAGTTTGAAGCAGTGTGCTGTTAATGCTTGGGTAGGAGCTGTTGGAACGTAGGGTTTTACCTATGAATTATCTAAGCAAAAGACTCTGGAAAATGACATTCTGAACAACTGTAGGGGAAATTATGGAAGGCTGGCAAGAGAGAGAGTTCCACCAGCTTTCATTAAACATATGTAACATGTTTTCTTGTGTACTATATAATGTAAAAGGCAAAAGGTCTGTTGAGTCTTATTCAAGAACCCGTTCTACCTTGATATCTTTGCTAGTCTTCGCTTCTAAGCGCTTCTAATTGCTGTCTCATTTTTGGATATATATTTTAATTCTGACTTGAGTGTGACATTGCTTCCTTTATTTTGTAAAATTTCCCATTTGTGTGTATTTTTTTTCCAAAAGGAGTATGAACTCTTTAGGTCCAAGTTCTTCTAACACCCTTGCCTCCTTTTTATGTTAAACCAAATTCTGGTTCCAAGGGAAACTATGGTCTCCAAGGCTGTTAGGATCTTCTCTTACTCCATCATAGATGTAATTTGCTTACCTTGTATTCTGCTTAAGTCTTACTGAACTCTTACGTTCATTGCATTCTGTGTTCTTGGGACATTGTGAATGCTGTGTGCAAACAGAGCAGCAGAGAATGGCAGGCATGCCTATTACGTAAATTTCCTCTACTTGTGCATGTGTTCCACTGTCTCATCATACTTCACTTACCAAACACAAGTTCAAAGATAATATTACAGAGCATTAGACCAAGAGATGAGCCTTTCTGAGTTCAGGGCCCTGGGTGATTGCACAGGTCGCTCACCCAGCAGGCTGGCCCTGAACTTAATAGATAAGAATGCATGGCAGAGACATATATGCCCATCCTAATGTTCTTTTTGTTTTCACATTGAGGAAAGCACGGATAAGCTCTTACTTTCTTTGTTTGAAGCTCAGGCTTCAGAAATAGGAAAGGTTAGAACATCAATCCATTGTACTGTTCGCCCCTTTATCTATAATTTGCTTAAATGTTTTCTTCCATCTACTTCCTTTCTTGTCATGTTGGGTATGTCCGTAATATATGTGTCAGGTGTTACATCTGCGTGTGAGCCTAAATTCTATTCTAAGCACCAAAATGAAAACAGAATGCTTCTGTGTTTAGTTTCTAACACATTTGGGATACTGGAGTATCTCGAACATCGTTTTAAGGTAGGCTTCTAAAATTTTAGCCTCCCACACCAATTATATAACTCATTTGTCTTCTTTTGGCTTGTCCTATCTGGTGGAAATCTGGGCTTCTTGTGCCTCCTGAGAAAATGGGTTCTTTTTTTTCTTAATTAAATGGTGGTGGACTAACATCCTGTGGTCCAGTGGCTGCTGGGAAGTAGAATTTGTAGAAGATACTGTTATGAGAATTGCTATTAAATTAGCAAAGAGCCCTCTTTGCTGTCTCCGATGAGAACCATGAAGTTGACTTATACATTCAGGGTGGCACTTGATATAATCTATATTCTCAAGAGACTCTCCTTTTACTAATCAAGAGGCTATCACCTGCTCATACTTTGAAGAGAAAGGATAAATGTTCCAGGACTTATAAATTCAGAGAAATAGCTTAAAAGAGTGTAGTGGTTTAAAAGATATGTCTGGCTCTGGAATCAGACTGACTTCAGGTTGTCTGCATAGACACTGGAGAAATTTAGGCACATTTAAGGAACTTAAAAAAAAAGCCCCCAGGGCTTGGGATTTAGTTGCATTTGGGTGGGGGTCAGGCATTATTTTTGTGTGTGTGTGTTTTAAAGTTTCTTAGAAGATTCAGTAAACAGCCAGAGTTGAGAATTACTTAACATTTCTAAACCTCAATTTCCTCATCTGTATTGTGGGAGAAACAGAGTTCCTAATGTATAGGGTTGTCGAGAGGATTAGGTAAATGAGCATACCATCTGGCCAGTAGTTAAGTATATAGTAAATGTGAGCTGCTATTATTATTACCACCCCTACTGAGTCTTTGTTGAGTATGGAAGCTAAAGTATATTTCTTAAGCTTAAAACATGTGCTGATTTGTTAGAAATGCTGCTGGGAATAGAAATTCCCTTAGGTACCTGCCCTAAGGGAATGACTTCTTGGGTGGGATTTGAATATCGTGCATAGCTTCTTGCCTCCTGCCTCCCAGAGAGTGTGTGTCAGAGAATGGCTGGAACCACCTACTTTATGTACTGAGTCATCCCTGGATTAAATACTTCTTTGAGGAAAAAGTTGATTTATTAGATGCTGGGGATATGGTAGCACATCAGGCCCAGTCCCTGCCTCAAGGGGTTCATAGACTGGTAAAGGTATGGAAAAGTAAATGGAAATTATAATACAAGAGGAATAAGTGTTTTGTTAAGGATAATGGAGAACTTAAAGCTCAGTTGGAGATAGCCAAGCAGAGAGGGTTGAGTGAGCTAGGAGGAAATAATATTACTGGCAGAGGAAATTGTGTTTTAAAGAGACTTAAAAGACTCTTGGCACAACTGGGGAACTGGGGAGGTGGGTGGAGTCCAGGAGATGGTGACAAGAAATGAGGTTAGAACTGTAAGCAAGAGCCTAGGTAATTGAAATATGTGTGGACCAAAAGGAGTCCACAAAGGAGATTAGAATTGATCATAAATTGAAAGTTTCATGCAAGGAAGTGACTCACTTAGACTTGCAGCAGGGTGAAAGACTGTAGACGTGGATACCAATTAGGATGTTGGTAATGGAAGTCCAGATGAGGAGGTCTGAATTCAGGTAGTGACAATGGAGTCACAGAGAGGTGGACAGATGGCAGAGGGATTAAGAAGGTGGAACCGATAGGAGTCAGCCCAGGCCTTGTGTCTATTGGATGGTGGGCATCTAGGATGGACGTTCTGCTTGTCTACTCTAAACTCATCATGCTTCCCCTTAAAAACCTTTAATGGCTCTATATTGAGTATAATCTGCCCTAAACATTTTGTTTTTCATCTTTATCTCTTACTAGACTCTTCTGTGAATCCATTGTGATCGTGATTTGCATATTTATCCCTCCCCCTCTTTCCCCCAATCCTTCCTGGATGAGCTTTTTACTCTATCTGTTCTAAAACTATTGCGCTGAGTGTCTAGGCATTTGGCAGTATATCAAGTAAATATATGCATTTGAAAGTCTAGGTCAGCTTTTCTCAAGCACTAGAGAGAATCTTGATGCTCACTCTAAGGCATCATTGAATATAAAGAATTAACTTCTCTCCTATGCATCTAAATGGTACTAGTTTGCTACTTTACTGAAGAGAATAGCCACTTCAATCATTTTTTTTGTTCTGTGGATCAGAATAGAATTTGTTTCTTGCTCCTGCCCCAGTTAGATTGTAAACTTAGTGCTAAGGTTTCTGGCATTAATGTTATTATTATTATTGCTAAATTGACTGTGATGGTCTTCATCAGATTATTAACACAAAAGCCAAGAGGCTAAAAAGATTTATTATGCCCAGTTCTGGTTCTGTTTTTGTGTAGAGCTTGCGGGGTAGAAATGGCTTATAGGTTTCTGTGTGGCACAAATGGTTTGATAGATGCCCTATAGTTCATGTCTAGAAAATGTTGGAGACTTTAGACTTATTTTAGCATATCTTAGGAAGCTCAGAACAGGTTACCCAGTTGAACCTTACAGAGAGAACAGCGTTAACTCTCCATCAGAGGTACAGACTTTAGGGCCCCAGGACTCTGGAACTGAGCCTCTTTTCAGTGATTATAGCCTTCATGCACCCTGTGAACCAACCCGCTGTATGTACAGGAAGGGAAGAACATTGTGACCATTCTGATCATTCCCATAGGAATGCCTAAGAGTACATCAATGAACAATTATTCACAACTAGGTGTTCATATGGACTGATAATTTCTGATTTCATATTGTTTTTTGGATGTATGTATAGGCTGACCTTCTGCCTTTTTGATATAGTCAAGAATTCACTTGATCAGTACTTTCTTGAAGTAACAGAAAGAGTTGTGATCCAAAATACTGAATTTTAAGCATTAAAACTACTTTTTTCAGTGTTTATACAACACATTTCTATTGAGTGACTACCAAGGACCAGACATGGTATTGAGAGAGATTTGATGTGATGTAAGAGTCTTCTCCCTCAAGAGATTAATATTCTAGAACAAGCAGTGGTGATAACTAAGCCACCCAGTTGATCTGGAATTGCATAAAACTTTTACCACAAGCATTGAAATAAGGATTTATCCCCTTTCCAGTAAGCATCTACCCAGTATCCACAAGGCTGTTGCAGCTTCGAGCTTATCCAGTGAAATGGCAGGTCATGCAGACCGATTTGACTTTGGGTGTTGCCGTGACTGGATGAAGTTGGATTTATTTTATCTCCTGAGGAAAATGTGTTGGTGAGCAAGTATTACCACATCTTCCCTTGCTTTTCTGTTTCAACACAGTATCCTATTCAAAGAAGCAAATCCCTGATGTTTTGTTAAAGGAAATCTGTGGGCCAGATCACATAATACTTGGTGTGTTTGATGGCTGCCGGCTGATTAGCTTGGGACTTGCTCCTAGATGTGTAGTACCCCTCCGAAGTCTTCATTGCATTGTTAATACCAAAAGATGATCCCCTGTCACTTTCTTTTTTTCTTTTCTTTTTAAAAATTGAGGTATAGTTGACATATAACATTATATTAGCTTCAGGTGTACAACAAAATGATTTGGTATTTGTATACATGATCACCACAGTAAGTCTAGTTAACATCTGTCACCATACATCATTACAGAATTTTTTTGTTGTTGTGGTGAGAACTTTTAAGATCTATTCTCTTAGCAACCTTTAAATATGCAATATGGTATTATTAACAATACAGTTGACCCTTGAACAATATGGGGTTAAGGGCATCGACCCTCCACACAGTTGAAAATCCTCCTGTAACTTTATAGTCGGCTCTCCGTATCTGCGATTCCCCATCCACAGATTCAACCAACTGCGGATTGTGTAGTACTGTAGTACGTATTTAGTGAAAGAAGTCCACGTATAAGTGGACTTGTGCAGTTCAAACCCATGTTGATCGAGGGTTAATTGTAGTCACTAAATGTGGTTATTTCTTGTAGCTTAATGATTTATTTGCCAAATACTGCCAAATAGAACAGCACGCTGTTCTACACAGGTATGTAAGCTGTGATTTGTAATGTGTATTTATTATACCAATAAATCACTTTAAAAGGAGTACAGGAAAAGGTACCATCAAGATGCTTGCTTCCCTCTGTGTAGTCTAAACCAGAAGTGTCCAAACTTTTTGGATTGTATACCCCTATTGGCAAAAACGTTTAGAATAAGCACCTCTGTTAACTATGTATACATACACATATAAAAATTGTATGTACTACTAGACAGTATATTTTAGAGATCATAAAACACACAAAATTAGAAATTATTAAAGAATGAGGTGAAAAGCATTTACAAATATACATTTTACTGTAGTCTTTATCCTGGTAGACATCTTACAGATCACTGGTATAGACAGAAAGTGCTAAGGGTGCTTGGGGAGTAGATATCATCCCTAAGGCACATGGATGGAGAGGGAGTTACAGGCGAGACATAACCAGTAAGTCATGGCAGGGCATGCGGAAAGACAGAGTCGCTACCGTGGGGTTGGTGCAAGCAGTAGGGAGCCATGGGCTTCTTACAGGAAGTCCTGAGCTAGAAGTGGACTTGTAGAAGGCGAGTGGATGGGATAGAGGATGGGGGTGTATTTGTGGAGAGAACGTGAAGAGACAGGCTAGGGTGCCATTCCCACAGAGAAACTGAGGTGAGAAAGGCAAACAAGGGTGGTGGCAGGTAGGGTGGGGAACTGGTGAATATTTTGGAACTGCTGTGGAGCCAGCAATTTTTTTTTTCTCTTTAGACTTTAAAAAATTTTACTAGGGATACAGAGGTGCATTACATAATGGTAAAATATACAATTCTAAACTTATGTGCATCTTATAGATTCAGAAGTACAGAGCAAAATTTGACAAAACTGGAAGGAGAAATTCACAAATCCACCATCAGTGTAGGTGACTTTAATAATATCTCATTAGTAATCAGCAACTTACTTTTAATGATCAGACTGCTGAGGAGGAAGTGAGTCTTGAAGGCTGCAGGAGAACAGTGGTGTGTATCAGGGGAAACTCAGGGTAGGGAGGCATACGGGGAGACCTGGCCACATCCCAGAGCCTTATTATGCCCAGTTCCACTTCACCTTTTTAAGGACTCCAACAGTGTTTTCAGGAAATGGTTTATTTACTCCCTCCCCTTCTTCTTTCAGATTAAATAACAGGAACCAGTTTTCACCACTAGGGTCAAAGCTAAGTTATTAGGGGGCAGGAAATACTTTCCCAGTTCTGTTATCTACTTTCAGACTTTCTGCTCTTTTACTCCTCTGTTGGAGGAGATAGATGTGTAGCTACTGCCTATGCAGCCCCTGTGAAAGTGATGGATCTGAGGCTTCCAGAGATCAATCTGGCACAAGAAGTAAAGAAGCAGCCGCATGGCTCTCTCTTAGAGGCAGAGTTTTCTTCCCTTGGACAGGATAGAGCTTTAATTGAATCCAAATCACATCTAATCCCATGAATGCTGGAGAGCAGTACATTTTTAACTAGAAGAGCATCAATTATTTATTAGCCATGATACTAATTTACCCTGAGTGTGTGTCTTAGAGCTGGCTCTTCATCCCTGTGTGGCCACTGATGTAATGCCATTGTGCTCCTGTACTCAACCAAGATCTCTGAATTTTCTAGCCTTGTGTTTTCCTGAAGCTATTATTTTTTTAATGTGTATTAAAATATTTACTCACTGATATCATCTTGCACTGCTCTGAAAAGAGGAGGAGAAGGTGGGGATTCCTGTTGCTGTGGCTCTTCTTTGCTTTTACACCTGAGGGCTATTTGGGAGGTCATCTCTGGGGGAGCCTTCACTCAACACTGGGCTCTGGGAAGTGGAGTGGGGCTTGCCAGCTGTACTTTGATGCTGCTGCTTTATCTGTTATTTGGTACTGTTGGGTTCCAGGATAAGTCTCTGGATCTCACAGTTACAGATGTTTGAGACTGCCCCTAGAAAATGCCCGCAGGTTTTGGTGTCCCTTATAACATCCCCCTCACCTCCTTGCCAGGTTAGTTGACCCTTCAACAACATGGGTTTGAAGTGTGCTGGTCTACTTACACATGGATTTCTTTCAGTAGTAAATACTGCAGTGCTACATGCCCTGATTGGTTGAATCTGCAGATGCGGAGCTGTGGATAAGGAGGGCCGAGTGTAAATTATAAGCTGATGTTTTACAGTGATAAGTGTAGGGCACCCCCAGTTCCTGCTTTATTCAAGGGCAAACTGTATATCCATATTCTACCTGTTCGTAGAGTAGTAATTGTGATGATGGCTAACAGGGACTCGGCATCACTTAAGTCCAGATACTATTCTAAGCACTTCGTGTGCATTAACGTATTTAACTCCCACCACAATCCTATGAGGTAAACAATAGGATAACAATCCTATTGTTATCTCTAAGTTACAGGTGAGGAGAACATTAAGTTACAAGTAGTAAGTATCAATAACTTGTCTGGTGAGCCTAGTACGGGCTATGGAGTGAAAAGCTGAACTGATACACATGCCTTGCCACGTAACCAATCACAGCCTTTAGTCTGTTCATCTGAAAATTGGTTATCAGTGGTACCTGCTCACCGGATCTTGGAGGGTGTGCAATTCTGCACATAGTAAACTTTTAAAAAGCATCAGCCACCACCACGACCACCCACCATCACCACACCCTCATCTGCACCATCATAGCCACCTGTCCAATCATATGAGATACTTCAAACCCCTAAGGCAGTCTCAAAGGATAGTTTGCTTTGGATGTCAAAGAACTGTTGAGCTTTACTCCGTCCTTCCTTGAAAATACAATGGCAGGAAAGTTGGAAATGCTAAGTCTTCTTCCAAGCTGGAAGTCAGGTAGGACATTTTCAGATAGAAAGGTAATTTTTTTTTTTCCTGTTCTCTTCTCTCCTCCCCCATCTACCCCTGCTCACCTCTAGGGGGTAGGGATGAGGGTAGATGGACTGGAGGAGAGGGTGGTGAGAATATTGGTAAAAGAAAAAAGTAACCACCAAAAACATGTGTGCAGAGTCACTCCAACATTTAATTAAGGCCTGCAGCCCTTTGTCAGCCAGAAACTCTTTTCATGGTGAGAGAGGCAGAGAACCTTGCCACTGTCTCTAGAATTATTTGTATAATTCAGCAGCTCTTTTCCTCAGATGCTTACCACACGGGGTTGGGGTATAAAGACGTACGAGTAGAATTGCTGAGGTTCAGACACTTGTGTTCACTGTTCAGCTGAGAGCCACTTAGGCTGTTCTTGTACAAATGCATTAGATTATGGTTAAGCAGCTTATGAACATAAAAACACATTAGAACTTTACAGCACTCTATAAATTATAGTTTTTGCAGCATTCACAGCCACAATGCTAGGTAATTACATTCATTAATCTACTACTAAGAGCACATAAAGTTGCCTCCCAAACGGTACTGTATGTGTCAGTGCTCAGCTGGGAAGAGAGCTTTTCCCCCCCCTCCTTCTTTGTTCCATCTCTCCCTGTTCCATTAAGTCTTACGCAGGAAGGTTTTGGATGGTACATTGAGGGATTCCCTAATAGAGTCCAAGAAACCCATTTCTTTCTAGGTTAGGCTCCAGCAGGAAGCCTTGTAGGTAATCTTTTTATGTTGAACTACATCTAGTAGCTATTCTCAATGCATATATTTTCTTTTTGGAAATGGACAAGTGTCTCATTTGGAAAACCAGCAGGGGTAAAGCAGTTGAAAAGAGATTTATGATGGAATCAGTAGCAAATGCTTTTTCATGACTTCTTTTTGCCTGTCTCTAGGAATGGTTTACATGGTGGTCTTTTAAAATTTTGGATGTATCGTGAGTACAAAGGGTTGCTCTCTTCCCATGCCAAACTTTCCTGAAGTTTCCATCTTTCCATTCCATGTGTTGATGGGAAATGCATTTCTTTTCTTTCTTTCTTTTTCCGGCAACTTTTGCACTTCTCATAAATTATGGAAGGCAGATTTGGGAGAAAAAAACAGATGAAAATTTATGTGGTGTTGTTATTCCAAAGAGCAAATTGTGGGTTTTTTTGCATTATTTTACAGGTTAAATAGACCAAGTGATGTGCTTATTAAAAAAAAAAAAAAAAAGGAATAGAGATGTATGGAAAGGTTGAGTCCCAAACCACAGTGTAAATCCTGGGCAGTGCTCAGACTACATACATCCCAGGCTTCTGCATTCGGTTCCGTGCATGTGTTATGATGGCATGAGCTCTAGAGCCACACAGCTCTGCATTGAATCCTGGCGTTGCCTTCAAGCTTTGTGACCTTGGTCAAGTTAATTCATAGTAATAGAATAGCTAACTTTAGTGTATTCCAGAAACTGTATTAATTTATTAATTTGAGTAGCTACTTTGTAAGTTAGGTGCCATAATTAGCCCCCATTGTATAGAAATGAGAAAAACTGAAGCTTCACAGGGTGTTGTGATAATTAAAAGAGGTATTATAAATATAATATACAGTACCTCACTCTGTATACTGAAAGATACTCAGTACACACAATCTTGAGGATATATGGAAAACAGGTCCCACCATCTATCCTCCATTGCCAGATATAACCTTTTATAATGACTAACGGTTTCCCTTTGTAATGACTAAAAACTTGATTGCATTAGCTAGGAAGAGGAATTCCTCAGTTAGCATTTATTATCTACTTTATGCTAGGAAATATCCCAGGCACTTCCCACAGATTTTATTGAGCCTCATAACTCTATCCCTGTATTTGAGGAGTAGAAATGGAGGCCTAAACAAGCTGGAGATTTGCTAAAGGTCACAAAGCCACAAAGCGGCAACACCAGTGCTCAAACCCAGATCTAACTGCCACCAGAGAGGGCACCTGCTTGTGTCAGTCCTAGATAGAGCAAAAACACAAAGGAGGAAATGGGAAATGAATAAAGAGGATGGGCGGCAGTGAAGTGCAGTAGTTTTCTTAGAAGGAATTTTCCGTTGTGGGAAGTAATCTAAGAAAATGGTATGATAGGCTCTCTATCAGTGAAAGAGTTTGATGTAAGCAGCTTTGGCTTCATGTCCTTCAAAGCAGCCCCCGTTTTTAGGGTGGGGTGCAGAGTCCCTTTCTTCAGCAGGCAGGATGGCATTCTTGTTCCCTGAGGAACTGAGAAGTATTTGGGACTCCCCATAACACTAAATGGTATTGTAACACTGGATAACTGCTGAGAAGAAAAATGGTTGCTCTGGTGTAAATCAGTGTGCCGACGAGGGAGTGACAGAATTGCAGGGTGGGATCAGCCTCAGCATCTTATTTCCAACCCAGCTCTTCCCGCTCTTACGAAACAGCTGCCATATTGGATTACAGTTGAAATCACCGGAGCCTGCTGCTCATCAGGGCAGGGCTGATGCTATTTGTGGCATGGAGTGTCCTAGCAATATGATAGCAACTGGACAAGCGAGAAAGGGAAGCCTCCCTCTGGCACGCTGCCATCCAAGTTATAGTTTAAACCACAGGCTCAATTTTTGCCCCATAACTGATTTCCCTACCAACCTATCTGCTTATGCCCATACCCTCCCAACCTCAGACAGCAGGCCTGGCCTTTATCATTTCAGGTCCTGCAGAGCTGTTCTCTCTTACTGTGGTACTGATGTCAGTTTTAACAGCCATCGTGTATATCGACACCTCCACTGATTGCAAGTGTATATGCTGTTTCCAGTTTGTATAGGCAGTGGTTACCTCTCACAGGCTATGAAGGGGATTTCACCTTTATGAATGTAATTTGCTGAGCTTATGGTGGCATCAGTAAATCCTCCCAGGATGTGGAAGGGTTGATTTTCCTACATCTAGATGACATTTTCCAGCCCCCTTTCCTCATGGGATCAAGGGCCAATGTTACATCTGTGTGAGAGAAGTGAACGAAATTGTTTAAAGAGAAGGAAGTTGTTTAACGTATGTCTTGCAGACACAGTTTCTAAGATATATGCCTGTGAGGATGTACAGGTTTCCCCCACTATCTGAAAGTCGGGCATTCCTATGAAACCTTTCATAAGCCAAAATGACATAAAGCCAAGAAGCAATTACCTTAGGACACAATCTTGCTAAAGGATACACAAAATAAATTGAGATAAAGCACAGATGCTTACAGACACAGTTCAAAGCTATGGCAACTTGATGCTGAGTGTAGTTCCCAGGAAGGAGCTTGGTGGTTCCACTCTTGCTGCTTGGGGTGGATGCTGCCCTCTATAACACCTCTTTGCAAAACAGACACTGAATGCTATTTTTGCTTTAAACCTCTTTCCATAAAAGTGAAAGTCCTCTTCGGATTTCTTTTGGTTAGGGAAGACAGATGCTGATACAGGTTTTTTGTAAAAGTCAAGTGGTATGTAGTGGACTTTGGAAAAGTGGGGGATGCCTGTATGTGTGTGCCTTAGGCATGGGCAGAATGGGTTATGTGTCAATACTTAGTAACTCAGAACTCTACTGAGTTAACTGTGGACAGCACTTATAGAAAAATTAAAGTGCTGCTTCTTAAAAATGGGAGAACATTTTCAGAAGGGACTTTCAATGCTTTCAGCAAATCTCTTTGGCTTATGTTTTTATGTAGAAGTCATTTTCTCAAGTCAGACATCCCAATTGCCTATTAGGTAAACACAGAAAGCGTAGATTATGAGTTAAAGTATCGACAGCATTTCAAGTGCTATCAGAGAACATTTAATTCAGTTTAATTTTGTGATAAATCTTGTGTTTAATCCTCTGGTTACTCTGTAATCATGTCTCTATTGATCTTTTCTGAATGACTGCCTGCAGTTTAATAAACTTTGCCATTAACCCAGAGCTTCTAAAGGGAGAGATTGATTCCATTATCAAACCTGATAGACCCAATAAGTACCTAAACATCACTAAGTCTATCTATAGGAAGCTTTGGTATAGAGACAAGCCTGTGGCTTGTTCAGCAAACTGAGTAAAAATGTGGACAACTTGGCATGACATAATTGCCTCAGAATCAGTATCCAAGTCTCTTATGCAAACTGACACTGCCTTTCATTTCTCCAGTCAATGTAGTAACCAGTGGAAAGGACAGTCTCCTTTCTTCCCTCAACTATAATTACAGTATGTAATTTTTTTCTTATTGCAGAAATAGCTTTAGAAGTTTATTTGGTCTGTGTCTCGGGTCAGTGGGTACACCTTAAATGTACACCTTAAAAACACTTTTCGGTGTTCTGGAAAAGCCTGCAGGATAGTTCATTTTATTTTCACCCATATGATGCTAAAGGAAAGAAAATGCTTCTGGCTAAAACCTGAAATAGAAGATGAGGGGTCGGTGATAGGAAAGAGAGTGGAAAGGGAGTGTGCATTCATAGGCTGGAACTGTGTGAACAAGCTCCCAGACTGGGAAGACTTTCCATGAAACTTGTGTACATGTCTCATTTAGTGACAGAGCATTTGCAATATGCGCTAAACAAGAATTTGTTTTTTTGCACCTGTGGGTATTTATAGCTGCTGTCATTATCCATTAATATTTATTGAGCCACAAAGGCAGAACATGTGGAATTCAGGGACTGGAGCATTTGTATAGCTTCTTATTTTTTTAAGGTCAGAAAGGTGTCATTCTCTGCCACTTTTCACCCCTGAAATAAAATGGTGAAAATTGTAAGTTTTAGAGAAAAGCCAAAGCTTTTATTTCTGTCTGGATTTTTATTGCTGATTTGAATCCTTCAGAAAGAGTTCAAACATTTGACGTCAGTGGCATAGCCTTTCCCTAATTATGCTTTGGAGGGGAAATGGAGGTGAGTAGAGGATTTTATAATGAGACAGTACTAAACTATAATTTAAAATTTTCTTCAAACAAAAGGTCATAATCCTGACACTTACAAATAAGGCTGTAATGACTTGGTGTTAGGGAAAGAGAGTAGGATTAGAACCAAGGGACTCCAAGTTTGTTGACAATAGCTGACTGTCTGACTTTGGGATGTCATTTGTTTACCAAGCCTCGGTTTCCTAATTTAGAAAGTGAAAATGATGGTGCCTGCTATATAAGGGTATTAGGAAATAAAGTGAAATGATGATTTTACCTTGTAAACTCTCAACTCCCAGTTGCTATACTAATATTAGTGGTTATAAAAGTCATAAATTAGTCCTTACTTTATACTCAGAAATTGTCTGACCTTTTATTCAATGTCTAGTTCTCAAATCAAAGTCAAGTTGGGACAAAAGAACTCGAAGGGTGCTTTCCTGTAAGAGAAATCTCACAGAGATATTTAAAGGTCTGGGAAATATGATCTGGAAGAAAAACTTCTATTGAATCAGTGAACTCTAAGCTACATTGGTTGAATGTTTTATATGTGCTAAATAGCCTCCCAGGATAATAATAACATCAGGGAATTTAATGGAACCTAAGAGATTATCTCATGGAGGACACTGAATTTATAGATACTGAAATAGGTTGGTCTATGCCCTTGGCAAGCCAATTAAAATTAGTTTGAGAAAGGCTGTAACAGTTGTTCGTGGAGTACAAGGAGGTGTGTATACACATGGGCATGTTGGTTCTCTGCATCACTGCTCTGTAAATGAAGGAATGCTTCCTCATTTCCAATGGGAAGTTGACTACAGTTTCTGGGAAGTTGGGAGAAAGTTAGAATTGTTACTCAAGTAATAATTATTTCATAGTTCTCTTAGAATTATTACTCAAGTAATAATTATTTCATAGTTCTCTAAACACCTATCTGAACCACTTGAAAAACTTGAGCCATAAAGGGATTGTCTGTCATCCACGTACCCTTCCCAATATGCTGTGTAAACTATTTATATTCAGGGCCCACATAATGTGAATTTTGCCAGAAGTTGCTTTTCCTGTTTCTAAATATTCCCAAACATTAAATTACCTTTTGTGAAATTGCTTCCTGTCTGCTGAGTGGAATGTGCCTCTTGTGCGTGCATGTGAGTGTGTGAGGGTGTGTGTGAGTATGTGAGAGAGAGAGGGATTGAGAGATTTTGTTCTACTAAATGAGCCTCTCCTAGAACTGGTTACTTTTACCCATCCGCGACCTCTGTAGCCCTAAGTAAAGTCAAATATCAAGGTGCTCTCTGCCGCCTGTTAATGGAGGTTTGACTTCTTAATAGCCAGAGCTAGAAGGACATATTAGTGGTCTTCCCTTTTGTCCCACTTCGTAAGATTCGGAGTCACATCAGGATTTTTTTTTCTTATTCTCTTCTGGGGAAGATTAAAGGATCAGAACTGGTATAGCATTATGGCAGGAAAGAATGGAGGACTCTTCCATGGCTCAGAATCCCAGTCTTTATTTTGCTTTCTATTTCTCCTCTGGTTCATTATTTCACTCTGTTGGAAAACTGAAATGAAAGGATGCACTGTATCTTTCCTTAAGTAATTAAAGATTCATTGGTCGCTTAAAGTGAAGATGTGGTAGTATGTGGGTATCTGGGGAAGAGAAGAAATTGGGAACATTTTAAGCGAAGAAAACAAAAGTCTGTACCTTATTACTAATCTGGATATGGAGAGGTCTCCACTGGCTAATCAGGGTCCTTGTCTCGAATATCTGGATGATAGTATCAACCACTCTTGATTTTTCTGTGAATAGGGAGGTATTGAGACTCAGTAAGGTAATTTAGCCACGAAATCAAGCCACAAAGATGATGGCAAGACCTGACATTTTTCCCTATAAGTCTCCTTTAATCGTTTTGTTTTCTCTTGGGTTGAATAAGGTAACTTACGTTACCTCTTGAGGATCTGTTCACTCCCTCTTAATACATAGGGGAATAATAATGGCTTTACCAAGTATGTGGTGGAGGATAATGAGTTTGAAAGTTCTTGGTTAGAAATGTGAGGAAGGAGGAGGGAGGGACTAGTAGATTCATAGGGTGCGGGCACAGCCTCTAGAGTAAGAGGAGCATTCGTGGTGTCCTCCTTTCTCTGATTCACTTGTTCAGACACAGCTCGCTGTGTGCCTCATTCTGTGTTCTCTGCTAGGAATTCAGGGATGATGAAGTTATAGCCTCTCTCCCTGTGGAGCTAAACCTGAGTATTACAGGGAAGGCCCAGTTACTAACTGTCTTGCTGCAGTGTAGTAAGTACATTAATTAACCCTTTCCCCATCTTTTGCGTAGAATGCCTAGTCAGAAATGAGTAATGGCTAATTAAAAGGGGTATCATCAGCACTACACGTCCTCTCGAGTGTGTGTGTGACCTCAGTGAATTAGATTTGAGTGGATGAGAAAGCAGTAGAAATTTGCATCTGCTCGCCTCTCTCGAGGCAGCAAACCAGACTCCTGCCCTCCGAAAAGCCTGAGAATTGTGTGGTGGTCACTTTCTCTTCTGGCTTCCATTATGCTCTCCTCTGTTGTGTGGGTTCCCGTCCCCTTTTTTGGACTCACCCTTTGTGTACGTTATTGCCCTTAAGCCCTCGCTGATGAGATTTTCTGCCTCAGTCATGCTGTGCTCAGCTCTCAGAATGCTGCTGTTATGGAGGAGTTAATTTTTTTTTAAGGTTTCCTTTTTGTCATGCTGTATTTCTCAGATTATCTGGAGGGACTGTAATCCAATTTTAGGAATCCTTCAGGGCTAAGAGCCTAAACTGTTTTAAGCAATAGCATCTGGTTGCCAGGGACTCAACCACTTTGAGCATGTTAAGGTCTAACAGCAGCCAACTCTCAATTATCTATGGGAATGGGAGACTGCTGGGACTCTTTCAATTCACAGAGTGCACAAAAATCTCCCTTAAGCTGATAGTTGTGATCTCATCCCATAATTTAGGAAAGCTTCTCAGCGGCCAGGGTTTGAGGTTTTTCTTTTTGCTCCTCACTTCTGCCTCTGACAATGGCACCACACCTTTGACAGGTGTTTTCACATGCTGAATTTGTCTGTGCTTGTGCTCTCTCTTCTTTTTAAACCTTTTTTTCCTCTCTCCATTTGGATTCCCTTATGTCATATGCATCATTATGTATCACATATAGTATTTTAATAAGCTGCCTCTTTGTTTTTACATTTAGGAAAGGTAAAAATTTATCTGTGTTTTCTTTCTTTGCTCTTTGATTAATGTGTTCACGAGAGAGGATGTGGCCAAACAGTAACCAACGTACTTGAAGGAAAGATAGGAAAAGCTCTACAAAAGGTTAGCCTCGGAATACCTGAGAGAGGTGAAGAAAAAAAAGGCACAGTGTGAACTCCACCTTATCGCTGACAGTGATGTGAAGACCGGGCACTGCTCCTCGGTCTGACTGAGACATTCACGTCCACAGCTGAGTTGTCTCCAGTGGAACGTTCATGGCCACATTATAGGCTAAAGCCAGTCCTTTCAGAATGTGGCCCTCCTGTTGTTTCAGGAATCTGAAGGATGAGTTCCTTTTGATGGACACCCAATGTCATCTAGTAATTGGTAATAACAATATGTCAGTTGTGCATGATGGCCAGGGGTGCCATTTAAAAAACAGTTCTATTGAGGTATAATTGACATACCAGTAAATTGCATGAATTAAAAGTGTAAAATTTTAAAAGTTTTGACACGTGTATACACCCATGAAACCATTGCCACAATCAAGACATTGAAAATGCTCATCACCCCAGAAGTTTCCTCATGTCCTCATATAATCTCCTTTTCCTGTACCTCTAAGGGAACTATTGATTATTTTACATTTCTGTCACTATTGATTATTTTACATTTCTTAGAATTTATTGTAAGTGGATTCATATAGAATGTATTCTTTTTTGTTTGATTTCTTTTACTCAGCTTAATTGTTTTGAGATTTATTCATGCTGTAGCATGCATAAATAGGTTATTCCTTTTTATTGCTGAGTAATAATATTCCATTGAATGGTTATATCACAGTTCATTCATCTGTTGATGTACATTTTGTTTTTCCAGTTTTAGGCTATAACAAAGCTGATATGAGCCTTCATGGGCAAATCTTTATGTGGGCATGCATTTTTATTTCCTTGGGGAAATACCTGAGAGTAGAATGGTTGGAGCATATGGTAGGTATACTTTGAACTTTTAAAGAAACAGCCAAACTATTTTTTTAAGTGGCTGTACCATTTTACATTTCTACCAGGAGTATATGAAAGTTCCTCAACATCCTTGTCCATACTTGAGATGGTCATGCTTTTTCATTTTAGCCGTTCTAATATGTATGTAGCGGTTATAATTTGCACTTCCCTAATGATGACTGTTGCTAAGCATCTTCCCATGTGTTTATTTGTCACCCATATATCTTCTTTCGTTAAGTGTTGGTTTACATTTTTTGTCCTTTTAAAAAATTGGGTTGTTTTCTTTTAATGTAGTTTGGAGAATTTAAAAGAATATATTCTAGATACAAAACTTTTATCAGATATACACTTTGGAAATATTTTTTTCTGTTCTGTGGCTTGTATCTTCATTTTCTTAACAGTGTCTTTTGAAGAACAGAAGTTTTCATTTTTGATGAGGTATAATTTATCAAGTTGTTCATTTATGGATTGTGCTTGTGGTATCTTATCTGAAAAATCTTTGCCTAACCCAGGGTTACAAAAGTTTTCTTCTAGACGTTTTAGGTTTTACACCTAGGTTAATGATACATTTTGAGTTAATGTTGCTAATTAGATTGAGATATGGATCAAATTATACATATCTGTTTTGCATATGGATATCTACTTGTTCCATCAACATTTGTTAAAAAGATTATAATTTCTCCACAGAATTGTTTTTGCACTTTTGCTGAAAACCAGTTGTCCATATATCAATAGGTCTATTTCTGGACTCTCTATTCTGTTGATCTGTTTCTTTATTTTTATGACAATACAGGGCTGCAATTTTAATCCAACGTGAAGTATAGCAATAGGAAGCACCTTACTTGCTTCTTGCCTAACCCATTTTAGAGTAATAGCTCACCGATTTGCACGAGTTCTGGGATCCTTTCTTAGATAATCTAACAGGTGGCAAAATGCCTGGCATATAGTAGGTATTTCGATTTTTGTTTTTAAAAGATGAAAACATGAGGGATTATTTTCTTGAATGCCATGTTATTTGTAAATTCCTATAAGTCTCCTGTACTTACTAAAAAGTTTAGGCCCTGAAAGTCTGTTCATAAGTCCATTTGTTCAAAACTCCAAAGTGGGGGACCACTGTGAACATATCCATATAGAGTTAAGTTTTAAAAGCGCTG
The DNA here is from genome assembly GCF_008692025.1 of Phocoena sinus. NCBI lineage: Eukaryota > Metazoa > Chordata > Mammalia > Artiodactyla > Phocoenidae > Phocoena > Phocoena sinus. Next base: position 76,023,366 of record NC_045777.1, on the reverse strand, counting down.
TTATGTTTTGTTTCTCTAATTTTCACTTCTTATTATCACTGTAAACCCTTTTACTTCTTTTGCACTTAAGAGAAGTATTGGAATCAGTGTTTGTAAAGCCATTCAAAAACAGATACAAATGCAATATAATAAACCAAGAAAGGACTTGACAGACTAAAATGACAGCACACAGCTGATAATGTCTCGTGATGGTAACAGAGAAAGCACTTTTTCTTTTTCTCCGGGCGTCTTTGTTATTTTCTTTGCAAATCCCTAAGATCAAAGAACTAATAGAAGAGGTTCTGCTTAGATTGCACCCCTCTTTCACACATGTACGTCCACTTGGGCACATGCAGGCACACATATTTGTAAGTGATGGGCTGCCCTCGCACTAGTTTGGCTGGAAATCAGATGGAGGCTCTCTTTCTAAAACCTATTTCATGCAAGGCAAGCGAATCGTGCCCTCATTTGCTGTTGTCTCTGACTTCACCTCTAATCAGCAAATGGAGCAGTGCAGCCTACACAGGGTTCATCTGCAATTCGCTGCTCTCCCTTAGTTGGTGCAACACGGAACCATTTCATTTTGAACTTTTAAGAGTGGCAGAGGAAGCCTTTAGTGGAAGATTGTAATTTGGGAGAAAGGAAAGTCAAGAGCAAGATCGCCTATTTTGAAGAAAGGCTGGGTGTTGGAGGAGATTGCCTTGGTTAGTGGGTCTCTGAGCCTCCCTCTCAGCATATGCACTGCTGTGGCCATGCCCTCCATCACCAGTGACCTAAAAAATCACATAATTTTAACTATTCAAGAAACTTGTTCCCCGCCTGTTGTACATAGCTTGTGCACTTACCCCCTCTATTGCCAGAAAATATGTCTAAATCATTTTCCTCCCAGCTAGCCTTCTGTTGTTGGCTGGTTGGCTTTCTTACTTCTTCTGTGATTGTCAAATGAATGCCTTAAAGCATTTTTTCCAGATCTCTTCCTTATCCTCCTGCCCCCGTCCCTTGCTAGTGTGCTAAATGCTTCCCTTGCTGAGTATGGGGCATAGTCATCTTATTTTCAAAAACCACTGTAGATAGTTCTGATAGACATTAATTTTCTTTGGGAACCATGGTGATGACTCAACAGGCCTTTGAAAATTGCCATTCATCAATCCTAAAAAGTTATTGTATAAACCAGACAATCTTTCTTCTTATATTGAAGCAGTACTTTATAGGCTGCCCAAGTTTCTTTAAGGAAGTTCTTAAATTAGTTGCTGATAATTTGTTGGTGGATGGATATATGCACATATACACATGTATATAATCATGTGTGCAACTCTTTAGAATGTTATAAGGTGAGTAGTTTATAAGCTATTTGTCTTTGAGTGTCATTGCTTACAATGGACAGTTTTTGTCATTTCACCCCCCGCAAGACAGCCATTGAGAAATGAAGTGATTATTTTACTTGATACACAGTAAACAGTCTGTATAGGTTTATAGAGGAAACAAACAAATAGCAGCCTGTTTTTTTCAGGAACTGTTCCAAAGGGTCTATGCAGTAATTTTATAAAGAAAACTGTATCTTTGAAAGTATAAAGATACTCTCTAAAGATAATCTTTGAAAACCTCTTATGTAATAAAAACTTTAAAAAGACTACATTCTTTACCTCTTAAGCTATCACCTCTATACACATATTGATCCTCTCTTTCTTCCCCTCTTCCCCTCAGACAGTCTCCAGAGTTGAAAATCTCAATATTAATTGCAGCTGAGATGATTGTATTGCTGCTGCTAAGACTTCAGCAGGTCTCTTACAAGC